>NC_058133.1:406489981-406739529 GCF_016433145.1 Gracilinanus agilis | reverse complement strand
AGAGAGAGAGAGAGAGAGAGAGAGAGAGAGAGAGAGAGAGAGAGAGAGAGAGAGAGAGAGAGAGAATGAATAAGTGTTTATATGATTCCCTCAGGCTATTTATTACCTTCTCAGACTTTTATGACTATAGTAGACCCTGAACTGAGTTGTGATTGTGAAGCTACTAAAGAATTATACATTGAAAGTAAGTGTGTGTGTGTGTGTGTGTGTGTGTGATATAAATTTATATATAGCCTCAGTTAAATGTAGTAGCAGTGTACATCTGATTCAGAGTATAGACATTTATGGGTTTTCCTTAAGTATATTTACTCCCAACACTTGCGTTTTTGACAAAATTTGTTTATTACTCCTGTTCTCTTTCATTAGGCTGCTGAAATGGCTTTGCGCTTGAGTGGAATCAATCGCTGGTGTGTCAGTGGCACTCCAGTACAGAGAGGATTAGAAGGTGAGGTATAATTTATGTGTTATATCTTCTTCTTTTTATATTAGTGTGCACATTAGTTTGAGAGGATTAACTTTTTGTGGAAGATTTGAACCATATATTATAAAACTACTTTCAAATCTCATATTTTCACTGAAAGTAATGAAACTAAACCCTTTTTAAATGGTTGGCTCTTTTTCAACTTATTACTCATGAATGAATATAAAAGTTTTTTGGATTTTTTGAAAACTAAGCTCAAGAATGAATTTTCTTCTTGAAGATGAGATCTTTGATTTTTAGATAATAAATTTTTATTCCCCCTTATAGTTCTATAGATAATAACTGTGATACACCATTTAATAATGCAGTGTTTCCATAGTTCTTCACTACCCAGATCTGATTCCCATCTTGCTACTGGAGTATAATTGGAACTCAAGTTTCAAAGTCCTTGGTTAAAGACAAATACTTAGAAATGAATCTGTATTTTTTAAAGAAAGGAAAAAGAATAAGAAAGTTCATACATATATATGTATGCTCACACATACATATAGACAAAAAATGTAAATATGCTATTAACAAAATAATTTTGTTTTTTCAATATCAAAAGTATCCTTGTTTTGTGAAAATAAATTGCAGCCACAAGACACTACTTTGACTAGAAATACTTTTAGTAACATAACACATGCTGAAATTCTAAAAATAACTTTAGGATCTTCTCAAAGTTGAATAATAATTTATTCCAGGAAGTAGTAAAGAATGCCGATTTAATTTGTTTTACTACTTCTTAGAAGGTGGGAGAATAGGAATAGAAACTTGAATAGGGGCTGTCCCTGTGGTTTCATTGGTATAAATTCTGCATGAGGAACCTCCCTCTAACTATGAAGATTAGCACCTCCTCTATGATTTACTGAGTTGGGGAATCCCTTAGAGCACTCAAAGATAAATAACTTACCCAGGTCACAAGCCATTGTATAGCAGAAGGGAAACTTGAAACCAGATCTTCCCGTCTCTGAGGTACCATCTTTATAATATCATGCTGCTTCTAAGGAAGTAGAAAAACTAGTAAAATGTAAGTTGGTGGAGAATATCTTTACTTCTTCCCAAAGTTGTAAAATACAGTTAAAGAAACTTGGCTAGCACTTGTATTTGAGGCTTTCTGTCTAGAAAGTCTAGGGTAGGTAGATTGCTTAGTGGATAGAGCACCAGCCTGAAGTCAGGAAGAATCTTTTTCCAATTTCAAATCCCAAAAATATTTATTGTAGTCAAATAACATTTGACAGCATAGCTTTCAGTCACCTGAAACTATGTGAAATAGTTGATCCAGGTCTAGGCTTGGAGTTAAGAAGGCCCAAATTAAAATCCTGCTTCTAGCCTTAACTTCTATGATCTTGGGTAACTCATTTAAATTACCTAGATGATCACATAGGATTTTGTAAATAGATTAGAAGAAGTTTGTTCATCTGTGTTGCAGAAAAGCTTTCCCACACAGAAGTTCATCACCTTGACAAAATTACAGGTTCTTTCTCAAGGTTTCATTCAGACTTGATGGAATTAGAACTATGATTGGAATATGACTTTGCATTAGTATACCATATTCCAAAGAAACAGCATCGGTAAAAAGGGTAGATTAGCATATATAACAATACCTTAGAAAAGGTATTCATTTGATGAAATGTAAAAATCCCCTCAAAAAAACCTATAGAATAGAGAATATTTGAGTGAAGATTAGAAGAAAAAGAACTATAGTTATCAGAATTTACTGCTGAACATCTAGAGAGCAGAAATAGATGAAGCATTTAGGAAGCATCACAAGCATAGCACAGTAGTAGGATAAAGTAGTTTTGGGAAAACTCAGTTATGGGGCTATTTACTAGGACTTTTATTTTCTTTGCCAAAAGCAGAACTACTAATTTCTTGACACACCCTAATGATAAGTTCATCCATCAAAATCCAGGCATGCCAACAAAAGGAATTTGTATTCTGGATCTGATTTTTTGAAAAACAAAAGTAGGAAAGAGTAGGAGGGAATAAGCATTTCTCTAGTGCCTAATATGTGTCAGGCCTTGTACTAAGTACTTTACAAATTTCTCATTTGACTTTCAGTAATAATTACCTTTTGGAGATGTAGTCATGTTACAAGGTATAATCTATTTATGATAAGAGAAGAAAACAGAGGGAATAGTCTAAGATTCACCCTAGATTTCAGGAGAGCACATTTCAAAGGATTCAGAGAAAGATTATTTGGGAACCCATTGACTAAAATTTTACTAGGGAAACTCAGCCAAGAAGGGATAGAATGTTCTCAAATCTCACATATGAAGACAGAAAATGAAACTACTTCATTGGAAAGTGGAAAGGCAAGTTTGCCTAAAGGAAGCTAATATTATAGTTGCAAAAAGAATTTACCAATCAATTTAAATTTTTGTGGAAGAGAAGAAATAATTATTTATTAATTACCTATTATGTGCCAGGCACTGTGCTCAATACTTCACCAATATTATCGTTTTTGATTCTCACAATAATTCTGCAAGGTAGATGCTATTCTATCCCTATTTTATAACTGAAGAAACTAAAGCAAAAAGAAATATAGTAACTTAGTTTACTCAGCTAGTAAGTGCCCTAGGCCAGCTTTGAACTTTGGTCTTCTTGACTTCAGGTGCAGCACTCTGGATCTGTAGAATACAGCAAAGATAAATACAAAAGTATATTACAGTTCTGTAGAGGTGTCAGGAGTCCTCAGTCTCTGTATGAACTAAAGTTGATGCTAAACACAAACAAAAAAGATGCTTTGTGATTTTGTTTTATCTGTATTGGAGAAAAGAAGACACTTCAAGAAGAAATAAAACTAATGCTTAGGGTAGATGGGACAATGATAACAATGGGAGATGGAATGCCTGTGTGCTCAATTATTATTCAGAATCACATGGTCCTATAAGAATATTTTCAGAAATCCTAAAGTTTATTTGACTTTACCCCCTTCTTAGCTTTTCATTAGCTGGTATTTTGATAATAAGTATGCTTTTTATATCTTCATCTAATTAGTGATTTAAAAATAGATGTTTAGGCATAAAATAGATAGGGCAAAAGAGTCCTACAGCACATAACTAACTTCTTTATAATTTCATGTATTCCTTCAAAAAATATTAAGTACTTGCTGAGTGAAGAACTTTGCTTTACACTAAAAAGATATGCCTTTCTTGATTCCACAGTCTAGGGTGGTAATAGGCAAACAGAAAAAAATTTAATAGTCAGTATTATATATAAATGCTTTGGAGACTGTGAAATAAATATTATCCAATGTCCTATAAATTATTTTGGAATGATTTCAAGAATATGATGCCATTTGAATTAAACTTTAAAAGATGGGCAGGATTATTCAGTAGCCTAAAGGAGGAAAAGAAGGGGTGAGCCTAAGGAGCAGTTAGTACAAAGGAATGGAAGTAGACAGCACTGTGGGAGAAGGGGAGGAATTAGTTTTATTTGTGAGGAATAGAGTAATATGAGGCTAGAAAGGTAATTTGGATTTCCAGATTGTAGAGCTTAACATAGCATTCCTCCATTTCTTTTTTAAGATATCCTACCTATCTATCTGCAAATTAGGAGATTATGAGGTGAATGCCAGATGCCTAGGTAAAATCAAGGGATTCTGCATCCATAACATTCTTCTGACCTACCATTCTAGAGATATTATCAAAATAGCAAATAAATTTTGTTTGGCATGGTTTATTTATGATGAGCTGAAGGTGGTGCCTCTTTGAATGGTAAATTCCTGGCATGTGTTCAAAAAGTATCTGTTTAATATTTGAGAAGCACAGTACTTGAGTATGCCCATGATGACTGTTAACACAATCACAGATAGTTTATAAAGTATGTTATGTGGGGGAAAATAAACTCTTCACAAAGGGTAGAAGTTTAGAATTCATTTTGAAATAGGAAGTTTGGGCTCTTGGGACTTCTGAGATGTGAAACTAATCCTGAAATATATGACTTCAAGTATAGTAGGCATTCATTTGTTTAGCACACACCAAGCATATGCCATGTGCAGTTTATTCTGCTAAACACTGAATGTCAACATATTATATACAAAGCTTAGATATTAGATACAAAGATAAAGATTTTGTAGCTTTTTGTCCTAAAGGAGCTTGATAAAATGCAAAAATGTATTGCACATTTGAAAATGGTCAAGTACATAAGGAAAGACATCATAGCATGGTAGGTAGGTTTATTTATGGCCAAAATATGATAAGATTATAAGAGAAATAGATGTTAAACCATGTGACATTTACCTTTAATGCTCTTTTCCCTAAAAAATGAGAACAAAGTCACCACAGTTCTATTGCAGGAAGTAACAAAACTTGCCATGGTCTTTCATTTTATGAATTTATTTTTAACCATTTCCCCCCTCACAGTTTTCCATTCTTCACCCAATAGTACTGTAGAAATGTTTGTTAAAAGTATAATCTCTGCTGACAAAGTGTCTATAGCTTTGCTAACCTCTGCTTATGAAATATAGCAATAAGGTAATAGATCTTTTGAATTAATCAATTAAGACCATAGATCTTTGTTGAATGCCAGCATGAATTCCTGTTGATGTTCACTTACCTTTAACTTTCTCTGACTTTTTTTTAAATGACAATTTTAGAAAACTTAAGTGTTATATGATTCAAGGCTCATTATCTTAGTAAAGAAATAAAAATTATTATCAGTCACCAACAATCCTTTTAATAGCTTTTGGCTTGAATCTTGGAAAATCAAAAACAGAATATTTTCTGTGAACTTTCCTTATCACTTGTACTCTTGCAGTGAACGATTATCTAATATGCATTTTAATTCCTTGAAAAGTGTTATGACCTTAAAATGATGAATAATTTCATGTAAAAAAATTTCCATTTAAAGCCAAATTCCTAAAGAATAGCAAAGAAACACAAAAACAAATTTTCCTTATTTTTTCCTTTCTTTTTAGATCTCTATGGGTTAGTGCTCTTCCTTGGTGTTGATCCATATTGGGTCAAACACTGGTGGGATCAACTCCTGTATCGTCCTTACTGCAGGAAAAATCCTCAACCCCTCTACAACCTTATTGCCAAAATAATGTGGAGGTCTGCAAAAAAGGATGTAATTGACCAAGTTAGTAAAATTTTTTAGTTTTCTTTAAAGGCTATTTTAAGAAAAAGGCTTATAGGGAAAGAATGTTCCATGGAATGTCTCATTTGTTTTTCCTTCTCAGATTCAGATTCCCCCACAGACAGAAGATGTACACTGGCTTCACTTTTCTCCAGTGGAGAGGCATTTCTATCACCGTCAGCATGAGGTGTGTTGTCAGGATGCCCTGGCAAAGCTTAGAAAGATATCTGATTGGGCTCTGAAACTCAGCAGCCTTGACAGGAGGACCGTCACATCTATTCTCTACCCATTGTTGAGACTCAGACAGGCTTGCTGCCACCCACAGGCTGTTCGAGGAGAATTCTTGCCACTACAAAAAAGGTTTCATTTATAATTCCTTTCTTCTGTTGTTAATAATACTTAAGTAATACTAACTTATTAAAATGATCACTCTAGGGGGTGAAAAAAGGAACCAAGATGCTCAAAGACTTGCCCATCCACCCTTAGCCCCAAACCTTGTACTACTGAGCCAATGAATGATTGTACTACTCCTCTGCAAGTCTGTTAATTGAACTCTTTTTTACCTTATTTAGACTACAAATTAGATTTGGATTGTAGTCTTGACTGTCTTACTGCATGGGCAAATTACTTAACTATCTGTGCACTAGTTTTTTATATTTATAAAATAGACTGCTGTGAAGATCAAATGAGAATTTATTTATGAAAGTACAAACAGCTACACATGATATAGGTGTATTAGGTGTTTTTATTATTATCAATTTTGATAGATTGAGAAAAGCAGCTAATGTTTAGCATCAGTCATCCTCAGAATCCAAATATAAAACTTATCTGTTCTGTCATACTGCAGAAGTTCAGAGAACTGAGTTCAAATTTGAGCCTGAATTGTTGCTCTTTTTCTACTTTTGTGAGAATTGTCCACTTTCTATTTCACCTCTCTTCCTACTCTTTGCGAATTTGCTAGTTATGAATGAATTTCATGTCTCTGCCACGTGTAGAGAGCCCTTCATGTTCTCTAGATTTCCATATTGATTATTGCTTGGTGAAACTTTTAAGCCCTGTGAATTTACCAAATATGCAAATATTGTCAGTCTCATATTGGAGCATATGGTAGCCTCCTTGACTTTTCTCCTTTGGTGCTAAGAAGAAATATTCATAATAAAAACCAGAAATATAGAATTTCTTGCGCACTAGTTGGATATTACTTCTAAGAAAGTAACTGAAGGAACTGTAGATTACCTATTGTATAGAGAGCCAAGCCTAGAAACAAAATCCTGGATTCAAATTTAGATTTAGACACTTCCTACCTATGTCATTTAACTCATTACCTAGCTCTTATCACTCTTTTGCCTTGGAACTGATACTTAGTATCAATTCTAAGACAGAAGGTAAGTGTTTAAAAAAAAGTAAATGAACAATTTTGTTAAATACAACTTTTTGCTACCTTAATTTTTTTTTGATTTTTGAGATGAAACCTTTTTAATCATTAATAGCTTAGTAGATGGGAAATAAGTATATTTTTTTATTTCTGAATATAGGAGGTGAAAGACCTGTTTTGATAGGCTCCTTCCTGGGCATTGATAGTGATATATTACTTTCTATAATAATTCTGCCTATTGCTTCAGTAGATCATTCCCTGAATAGGCAAGATATTTGGCCTATGGTTTATGGTAGAAATGCCAGTACTTCCATGATGAACAAGAGCATCAAGATTAAGTCAATGAAACTTATATTACAATGTTTTCTTTGGGAAAGAATTAAATCTTCTTTTGTTCCCCATCAAAGTCAGTAAGTTTTATTGTAAAAAAAAAATAACCCCAAACTTGAGGTTATATGAAGGATACCCGTGAGCTCTAGCCATTGAGTCATCATCTCTAAATTCGCAGGTCTCCTTTCCTTACTCTCCTTCCAGGATTCACAGAATGCATTCTTGCATGCCATACTACTATGGCTAAAGAAGAAATATCTGAATATTTTTGTCTAAGTTTGACCAGTCTACTATTTCTTTCAGTACTATGACCATGGAAGAGTTGCTGACTTCACTGCAGAAGAAATGTCGAACTGAATGTGAAGAAGCACATCGGCAACTGGTTTGTGCTCTTAATGGCTTAGCTGGCATCCATATCATTAAAGGTAGAAGCAGATTGCTTTTTATCTCTGATTCCCTTAAAAACATTCTGAAGGAGATAAAGTAGAGCTTGATATTTTAATAAGTTATAAAACAATAAGTTATAAATAAGTTATTACAGATGTCTCCTTTTATAGTCTATTCTAAATCAATAGTAACCTTTTATTACAGCTGGCACTGTCAGGCCTTGTACTGTATAGCCTAGGAAATATTGTTAAACTGCTAAATAATTAAAGAATTAACCTTTTTTTGTTAAACTGCTAAATAATTAAAGAATTAACCTTTTTTTAATATTGGTGTAATAGTTCTTGTCGTTGGTAAAGAATTACCAGAAGACAACACACAAAAAAGCCTACTAATTAGATAACTTTACCTTTTTTTTTTTTTTTCAGCTTTGGAGTAACCTTAGCATGAACTCCTTATTTCCTTCCCTCTAATTCACTCATTTATCTTCTTTAGCAATTTTCTCTAGCTTCTTCAGGAGATTTAGGTTAGATTTTAAAGTTAATCCTAAATTTTCATTTTCTTATTCTTTACCTCTCTACCCTCTCTTAAACAGTCTATGTAATTTTATTATTAAAGATGTAAAGTTAATTCAAAGGAAAATGTAGTTATTAAAGAAAATCATATGAAATAGTATTTGGTTATACAGCAGTCTAAACGTAAGTAAAATATACACTTCAAACACACTTCATGCCATTCATTTCTTTTAAGCAAAGTTTTTGGTTTATCCTGAAGAACCATGCATTTAAATACAATGAGGATTATTCAGAAAATTTTACCATTTCCTGTTTTCTGTAAGGCAAACTTTAAAAACTTTTTAAAACTCCAAGATAGATTAGAGACAGCCTATATCCAGCTAAAAGATAATGTAAAAGAATTATGAGTTGAGAAATGAAGTGTTAAAGAAGGAACTCTTTGAGTTATAAATAAATTGCTCTTGTTAATGAAACTGTTTATATTTTCCTGCAACCACCGGTGACAGTAGTACCTCTCTACTGTATTAGAAACTGAGTTTTACAGAATCTTTGAATTGGGAGGAACTATAGAATCCATCTAGTCCCACCTACACCTGAAGAAGACCTTCCCTCCCCATATAATAGTCATCTTTTACTTATACATTTCTAGAAGTCTATTACCTACTAAGGCAACCCATTCCACCTTCAGATAGCTCTCGTTGTAAATAAACATGTGTGGGCAATTATCATTGTTGCTCTTTTAATTGAACTAAGAAGGATGTGCTTTCTCTCCCTATCTTAAAATCTCTGACATAAAATTGACCTAGGTATTTCAGAGACTGCAAAATGAGTTTATAGAAATCAGGACAGAAAGTGGCCACTTGTTGCTTTGTTAAATTTGTGGAGGCTTAAAACCAGAAGAGATATTAGAAATCATTGAGAACTCCAGCAAGTGATCACCCTTTACATGTATCAACTTGATCAGGATTTCATTCTTTAGAAAGGATGATTGGTAATGTTATTCGACTCTTTCTGACACCATTTGTGGTTTCCTTGGCAAAAATGCTAAAGTAGTTTGCCATTTTCTTCTACTGTTCATTTTACAGATGAGGAAACTGAGATCAGTGAGGTTAAGTTATTTTCCCAGGGTCACATATCTAGTGTCTGAGACAGGATTTAAACTTAAGCCTTCCTGACTACAGGCCCAGTGGATGCTTGGGTGAAAATGTAAATGCTACTAGTTCTATATTAGTAACTTACAGTTAAGCTGGTCTACTAAAGTAATCTTTTTTTTTTTTTTTTGGCCTGTTTTGTGAATCTGTGATATCTTAGAAATTCACATTTTTACTTAATTCACAGCAGTTAAATAGCATTCCATATCTATGACAATAATCTAAGCACCTGCCTATTTTTGTTTGTGATCTGAAGTGAAAGCCAACATCAAGTAGCTCTAGCAAATTTAAAAAAAAAAATTTTTTCTTTAAATATAGTTTAGAGAATTAGCTAAAGTGAGGACAAGTATCTATTACATTGGACATCATTTTTTCCCAATCTCAAAACAAAACGTGGAGCAATCAAAATAGAAGAGAAAACTTGGGAATAATAATGCTTTAGTAGTTCAATACTTCAAAGATCTGTAATTCCATTGCCACATGTAACTCCCTCAACTAATGCAGATCACAACCCTTTTATAATTTTATAAGACAGTCTTTGAAAGCTACTGGGGTCAAAATATTTAGCCTCTCAAAACCTGGTTAAGTTGTCCTCATATATGCCTATACGTCAAGCCTTTCTAGTTTGGTATGTAAGACCTACCAGCTCTTGTGATCTTCCACAATGTTTGAGAAACCAGGCTTAGCTTTCTACCATAAAGAGACATCAGAGTAGGAATGTAGTGAGAAAAAAAAAAAAAAAATATATATATATATATATATATATATAGCAACAGCAACTCAGATTTATGTAATGTATTCCTCACAATAACCTTGTGAGAAAATGAACTATAGTGCATTATTTGTACTCCATTTCATAAATGAGAAAACTCGTTTCTGTTGAGAAGTTAAAACTTGCCCAAAATCACACAGCTTTTAAAGGATGGAATTGACTGTAAACTCACATCTGACTCCAAAGCCGATGCTCTTTTCTATCTGCCTGTTCTGGACAGGTATGAAAACAAGTAGAATACAAAATATGCCATGAAATGTTTTTGCCTTCATTAAATATAATCAGAAGTAATACAGTGTTGTGTTGTGAAGTCTAACAATAGGTGTCATAATTCACTGCTCAAAATGTCTAAAGTAGTAATTTCTCCCTTCTCTGTGTGTCTTGTGTGTAAGTAAAAGTAATATGATCATGTGACTCAGTTGCTTAAAGAGCTAGGTATTTTTCCTTTCAGCATTTTTGCTTTTCCTCTTATCAACTTTTTTCTTTTTTACCCCATTTAGAAAGTAAAAAATAAGCCTATAATTGGAAGAAAAAGTAGATCATCTGATCTAATTCTAAAATATTTGGCAACTGGCAAGAACAACATATTAACTGCTACTTGATGAATAACAGGCATTCAGTATCTTCTGTTCTGATTATTTTTCTTTATTTTTTTTATGCTTCACTTCCTTTTGGTGGGTTAGTCCTAGTTAGTTATCATTATATATCAAAAGAAAAACATTCCAGAATACTTCTTAGTTGAGGGTGGCTTTCCTAAATTACATTTGTTTGAAACTAAATTTTTTTTTAAAAATGAGAGGGCAGTGGATTGAGAGCCAGGCCTAGAAATGAGAGGTCCTGGGTTCAAATCTAGCCTCAGACATTTGCTAGCTTTGTGACCCTGGCCAAGTCACTTAACCCCAGTTGCCTACCCCTTACTGCTTTTTTGCCTTGGAACCAGTACACAGTATTGATGTAAGACAAGAAAGAAGGTAGGGGTTTTAAAAAATAAATTAAATAAAAACAAGATGAAAACCAAGGAAATATTATAAAAAACATTAAAGTATTTAAAAGGGCATTTAAAAAACCTTCCCAACTGTTTATATTAATAAGACTCTTAGAACTTAAGAGAATTACAAATACTTAAAGTGCTGCTATTCTGTAAAAATTATGTGATGATGCTGTTAACAAGACAGTTGCTATTTCAGTTGTGTCTTTAGCTTTGTGTTTTGAACTTGCTTTCAAAAGCAACAAACAAGTGAGATTTCTCACTCAGGTCACCACATTAGCCTCAACTTACCTAGAAATGACAGGTTGACATCAATTTGAGATGAAATAGCTATTCATATTGAATGACAGAAAAAGAAATCATCCTTAACTATTTGTGAGTTTTTTTCACAGAAATGATAAAGTTTTAAGTCACTAAGCTATAGTTAATGATAAAGTACTTTGTAATTTCACACATAAACAAGAATTATTTTTCTTCCACATTTGTGTGCTTTGGTAAGAAGATATTGAAAAATCTGCTAAAATTTGACGTGTTGTAATTAAATCAAATTAAAACTGATTTATTGAAGCCTGCCTTTAATTTTAAGTACATCATAAGTTTTTAGCTCCTTTTGGCTTTTAATGAAAGTGACATTTGTTAAAATTAATTACAGTTTAGACGGGAGGTCCTAGGTTCAAATCCGGCCTCCGACACTTCCCAGCTGTGTGACCCTGGGCAAATCACTTGACCCCCATTTGCCCACCCTTACCACTCTTCCACCAAGAAGCCAATACACAGAAGTTAAGGGTTTGAAAAAAAATTAATTACAGTTTAACATAATTTTCATTTTTATGTCATTCATAGCAAAAACATTTTTTGGACTTGTTTACTCTCTTACCAGTATAAAAATTTGTATTGTTATATTGCTTTTAAAATTAATAAGAGGATATTTCTTTTTCTTACTGTTAAATAAAGCCCACATGAAATAAAATTAAATCTTCATATGAGAGGATTCATGTTTTAGTTTAAGATTTAACTAAATCATCTCTGAAATCCTTCCCCATTCTGGAAGTCTATGAAGTTTCCTTTAAAAATTACAACATTTACAATATGCCATTTATATATGTAGCAAATAAGGACATTTTTGACTTTATATATGTATATATTTTCTTGGCTTTATTATTAACTTTATTTTATTTTTGTTGTGTTTATATATTTATTTATTATTAACTTTAATTCTTCAGATGAGTATCCCCAAGCAGTTGACCTATACAGAGAAGTATTACGTTCATCTGAAGAACACAAAGACAAGCTCAAAACTGATTCATTACAAGTGAGTAAACATTTAACAATTTTATATTTGGGTTTTTTTGCTTTTTTAAATAAGGATTCTTTGATGTTTGAGATGACTAGTAAACACCAGTAAATGTTACTAGAGAGTGCCAGAACATTTCAGTTAAGGTTTATTTTTAAAAAACCAACCCGCTCACACAACTTATATCTTAATACTTTGATTTCACAGTTGTCTGATTTATGTAGTTTAAACTGTATTATCCTTATTTTATAGATGAAGAAAGAAAGTGATTTAGTGATTTGCTAAAAGTTGCTTAGCTACTAAACTGTAACAGTAGATCTTCAAATCCATTTCTTCTGTCAACTAATCTAATGTTTGTCTGCATCCTAGAATCTGTCATAATATAGAAGAATATTGCCTACTATTCATTTAAACTGTCACATTACTTTGGAAGAAGGGTCAGTGGCACCAACTGGTGGCCACTTAGTTCATTTGCTCCAAGTAGGGTGTTTATCACAATGCGAGGAACATAGTAGGGGCTTAATAAATATTTGTTAACCAACTGAGAACAGGGTCAGAGAAAGACCATTAGTAACTTCATTTAAGTCTACTATGGTCCACATATTGCAGCTCCATTTTTGGCCAACTGTCTTTCAGCCCATTGATTACAAGAGGGATCATTGAAACCTATAACCACTTTGGGAAAACAAATTAAAACCTGGACCCTACATATGCAGAATTAAACATTTTTGGGCAGTGAATCAAAAGTAAAATTTGTCCATATGATTATGTCTTTTCTGATTTTGAAGGCCTCTTTCAGTTTCCATCACATTTTTGTTGCTAGTAGAGATTGGATAAATGATGGTGAAGTTATAGTAAAGTTATACTAAACAGATAGATATGTTGGCTCCACCTAGATTTCATAGATGTCTGACTTATAAAGTTTTTTCATGAAATAGAATGCAATATTTCAGAATAAATTCTGTTAGAATGAAAAGTTTCTTCTTTATACAGTCTGTTATCAGTAGTCAGAGTGCTATGATAGCAGTAAGGTAAGAATAAATTGCTAGGGGGCAGCTGGGTACCTCAGTACATTAAGAGCCAGGCCTGGAGATGGGAGGTTCTGGTTTCAAATGTGAGCTAAGACACTTCCTAGCTGTGTGACGCTGGACAAGTCACTTGACCCTCATTGCCTGGCCCTTACCCCTCTTCTGCCTTGGAACCAATACAGAATATTAATTCTAAGTTGGAAAATGAAGATTAAAAAAAAAGCTGCTTATTTCACTTATTCCATGAATGGAATATCAAAGTTCTTATTGTTTTTGCACATGTAGAGACTTCATTCTACACACAACCTGATGGAATTGTTGCTAGCCAAGCACCCAGGAATACCTCCTACCTTGAGAGATGGCAAACTTGAGGAAGAGGTAATTATCATTATTCATCCTGTTACAAAGAGTAGATATTTCAGACTTAATTCTTTTTTGTAATTGGTATTTTTAAATGCATGTGGTATTTCAAAATTAATTTGACTATATAGCTAGCTTACTGCTGTTACTGCTTTTAACCTTTCTGGGATTGATTAGATAAAAAAGAATCTCAGTAACTTTAATTATTATTTTTCTCTTGAGCTACTTGCTATTGTGTAGGTAGAAGAAATGTCAATAATCTGATTTTTGGTAGCCAGTTGCATAGTTTTGAAATAAGCAGTAAATAAAGGAACTATAAAGATATAGCTGTAAAAGACTTGGTTTAGAAAAGGGTTTTTTTCCCTTCATATTCTAAAATTTTTATTATACAAAAAAAATTTACCCCAAACTAGGGCAAGAAACATTGATTGTGAAGGAGTTAAATCTTCTCTTCTTACCATTTTCCCTTTTGTCTCCACCCACCATTCCTAATATCTTTTATAGTCTGTAAAAACTGATGCTTTGCTTCCTCCATCCTCCTCAGCTTCTCCTGTCTTGTAAGAACCCTTGTCAGTCATACATAGTTTTCATATGTACTTGAGGAAAATTGGAGAGTTCTCTTCCAATTCTAAGTCTATGATCCTAGCCTAACTTCTCACCCAGTACAGGAATTTGTTTTTAAGAATCCCTGACAGTTATTAAGATTCTCTTCAAATACTTCCAGTGACAGTGAGCCCATTTTTTATTGTGATAGCTTAGACCATGGTTGAATAGCTTTAATATTCAATAAATAGTCATATTGCAAATGTTGAATTTGACAAGTAGAGGACAAGAAGAGGAATAAAGATGGTTGGTATGTAAGGTAATTTGTCATTTTATTTTCCTTTTATTTATCCCAGCTATTTTTGAAGTGCCACATTCATTCAAATAAGAATGCAAGTTTAAACTAAGTAACTAATTATTATGAGTCATAGGAATGTTCTTAAGATGCCCTACAAAATTGCTTTAAAGTATTTAAATGAAGCTCTTTTTATTTTTGCATTCAGGCTGAACAACTTAGGCAGCATTACATGAGTAAATCCAATGCAGAAGTTGCAGAAGCCCATCAAGCTTTGCAGCCTGTTTTGCAGATCATCCGGGAACTTCAGAGGAAGGCAAGCTGGGGTTATTGATTTAAATCACAACTTGACTTGTTGTTTTATAATCTTAGCTTGGGGATCCTTTTGGACATCATTGTTTTAAATTATTCTGTAGCATTTAGTGAGAAGACTTGCCCAGATTTGAATCTCAGCTCTGCTACTTTACCAGAAATGACAATAACCTGTTTTTGCTCTTTCATAGGATGTTAAT
Organism: Gracilinanus agilis; assembly: GCF_016433145.1. Lineage (NCBI taxonomy): Eukaryota > Metazoa > Chordata > Mammalia > Didelphimorphia > Didelphidae > Gracilinanus > Gracilinanus agilis. The sequence continues at coordinate 406,724,437 of NC_058133.1, read as the reverse complement.
GTGGCAAGAGCCTTGAGAATTTTCTAAGCATGGGAATCCCCAATACTTTGATGAATTTTTAACCTGAGACTTAGTAATTTACAAAAAGGTGTTTATGGGTTGAAAAAAAGTAGTCACAACCACTTTAGGGTCATCACTTCTTATAAAACAGGAATCTTGCCCCTTTCAAGTTTTCCATTTTGTAGAATAAGAATGGAAGCCCTAAATAAATAAAGTAACTGCTTTTTGTTTTTTAAGTTTTGCTTTTTCATTACTTCATGTTTCTTCACCTAACATCATACATTTTTGTGAATGTCTCCATGAGATTATATTAGATTATGTCTTATTTAGAAACCAATTTTGCAATTGGTATTAAGTAATTAGAAATATTGCCTTTTATAAAGGGTAAAAATTATTGTTTGTCTGAATATTCAAAAGGGTGGTTGCCAGGAATCCAAATGATCTTTTAACAATTTATTTATAAAATATAGGGAAAGAGTAAAAGTAGAGAAATAAGGAGAGGGCAGAGTAAGAGATCTGGCTTAAAGAGCTAGACTATGTCCTCAAGCCCTGACTTATTCCAGCAGGGCAGCCAGAGAGCCTAAAGGTCAGTTAACAAGGATTTTAGCCATGACTCCTCCTCCCAAAAAAGGGGCCGCTGTGGAGGCTAGGTAAGCAAAGAAGGGAGTCAGCCTTTTTTCACTTACCCACGTGTAGTTCTAAGGAGAAATATAAAGCAGTCCAAGATCCTCAGCCAGAGCTCCTCCAGATCCAGTTCAAGGTGGAAGAGAGAGCTTTTCAGGAAGTTCTTGTAATTTATAAAGACCATTCCTTTCATCACTTCCTGTGCCTTCCTCCCATTTTACGTGTACCAATCACAACAAAGGCTTTGCTTAGGACTGCCGAGGGGGCAGTCAGTCAATTCTGATTCATCATCCACTCTTGCACATATGGGTCACAGACCTCCCTTATTTGAGGATTAAGTGGGGTGTTTATACTTTTGGTGATGAAATCTAAAAATGGGCAGAGTCAGATTAATCCCATCTTTATATTTTCTTATAGCTAGAGAAATGAACTATAGATTGCCAGAAACAAAAATTGCCCCTTAGTATTCCAGAATCAGTGTTATAATATTTTATGACTTTCACTATATGCGTAAATAGTAAACATTAATGTCTTCAGAATACTTGGGCAATAGTGTTTTCTTTTTACTTCCCTAAACAAAGAGCTACCTGTTTGAAGTATAATGATAGTAAACATATAGGCTGTCATTCAGTCATTTCAATTATGTCTGACTTTTCATGACTACATTTAGGATTTTATTAGCAGAGATACTGGAGTGGTTGGCCATTTCTTTTTCCAGCTCATTTTCCTAGTGAGGAAACTGAGGCATCAAAGGTTAAGTGATTTGCCCAGAGTTGCATAGCTAGTAAGTGTCTGAGGCCAGATTTAAACACAGTCCCAGTGGTCTGTGCCACCTGGTTGCCTGACATCTACATAGAACTTTAAAAAAATTTAAGAGTGAGCTTGCTAGCTATCAGTGGATAGAATACTGAACCAGGAGACAGGAAGACCTGAGTTCAAGTCTAGTCTCAAACCCTTAAATGCTATGTTACTTTGGACAAGTCGGTTAATTTCTTGATTCTCTTTACTATAAAATGAAGATAACAATAGCACCTACTTCAAAGTTTTTGTGAGAATAAAATGAGGTAATATTTTTTGCAATTTTGCTAACCTAAGAAATGTTAGCTATTATTATTTACTATGTCACTTAATGTTCACAATAACTGTGAAATAGATACTGTCAGTAAGATTACTATTAGTATCCCCATTTTACAGATGAGGAAACTGAGGCTGAGAGGTTGAGTGTATTGCCCAGAATCATAGCAAAAATCACATGTGAGATTCAAGTCCAGGTCTTCCTGCTCTAGGTGTATCACTTGCACCATTCTGCTGTGCTGCCTCATAGTGCATTTATCTTTGGAGGAAATTTGCATAGGCAGAAAAGCAGTTTGAGGGGAGGAACTGTCTCCCTTTCCTTATTAACTCTCACATTACCTAGCACAGTACTAGGCTTATCGTAGATACTCAATAAATATTAATTTAATGGTCAATATTGATTGATGGATTGATTGATAAAATAATGATTGATATCTGACATGGTTTTTTTCCCCTCAGACACATGCAGGCTCACCATGGTGGCTGGATGTAATCCAATCAGCAATTCAATATGCTATCGATGAGGAACTCGTTCAGCGTGTGCAGAATGAAATAACCAGCAACTACAAGCAACAAACTAGTAAACTCTCCATGGCAGAGAAGTAAGAAAAATAGCACAGATAAGAAGAGGGAGAAAAAACCAACTGAATATAATTATTAGATTGTAATATCTTTTATTAATGTCTCTTTTATTAATGTCTATTTCTCAGAGCACTTCAGAGAGAACCTGCATAAAGTGTGACATGGTTTGGGGAGAGTTGCTTGAAAGTCCCATTTCTGAATCATACTGACTGGGTGACTGTGGGAAAATCACTTCCAGGACCCAGCAAACTTTCTAAAGCTCTAAGTTGCAGAGTAACTGCCCATATTAAATGTTCCTGACTTCAGTGAAATCACCGATATGTTCCAAAAAAGAGATAATGCATAGGAACTGTACCTGTGATTTCATTGGTATTAGCGAGCCTCTTAAATGAAAAAATCCCTTAGACCAATGCAGGTTGCTGATGCCCTTCTCTAGTTTGTGGTCATAGAGTTGTCTAGTGCACTAAGAAGTTATCTGACTTGACAGGTTTACAGAGAGAAATTGTGTCCGAGGCAAGACTTGAATCCAGATCTTCTTAACTTAAAGGAAAGCCTCTCTATCTACCTCTAAGAATGGCCTTTTTAAAGCAGGCAAAGTTTGTTTTTATTTTGTTTCTCTTATGACTGTTGTAAGCAAACAAGGCTATCCTTGAACCTTATTTGGGAAACCCCTTCTCTGTCCTATTCCATCCTACCATCAGTTTTCTACTCCTCTCTAGTGATATGTACCCTTTACACATTATTCACTTTTCATATTTGCCCATTGACTGTCAAAGTTTCCAACTACTGTTATGTGGAGATGCAAAGCATGGAATCCCTGCAAAGATACAGGGACTGCCTCACCCAGAATTCCAGGGGACCCCCCTGGAGAACTTTGGGTGAGGGGGCAGTTGAGAAGGGTTTGAGTCAGTTACTTTGTGAAGGTTGAAGTGAGCAGACACCCTGCTTACTACTCCACACTTGGGGGTTCACTTGAGAGGCCATTGTGGCATAGCCAGTGTGATTTCTACATAAGGATTACCTGTATAATAGGGTTAGTCTATATCAACAATTAGAGAGTAAAGATATTCATTAATAGCAAGAGTGCCAGTTTTAGTTAAGTGCCTTCATCCCTTCCTGTGAGTAGGGGGGAAGGGCAGCTTCAATCTAACAGTTCAGGGTTACCTTTCATTATCCTAATACCTTCATTAACCTCTCTAGTTTTCCTTGTTATTACTTAATATAACCTTTATCTTCAAATCTGTGCCTGGTAATTATTTGGGGGGATACTCACAACTCAGTCTGGACATATAGTTTGAATCCTGTCTGCTGCCAGTTTAAGAAGATCTTCTCTGTTTTCAACCGTTAAATAGCTAGCTTCTATATACTCATCTAACTGTTGAAGATGTTGAAGGACTTGGCAGAGGCAATGAGACTTCATGCCAAAAGATCAAATGCATGGGGCTCATTTGAAAAGTTGAAGCAGGGGGAGGAGGAACATCAGAGCTTATACCTAGACAGACTGCTGGAAGCTGGAGAGACTATCCTAGTGTTTAGGGACATGGCTGCTGAAGACAACATTCAGCATATCAGGAGGCAATTTGTGAAAGGGAGTCAAAATTACATTCAAACATATTTTAGACTGCATTGCCCACAATGGGAGACTATGCCCATTGAAGAATTGAGAAAGACAGCAGCTTATGTCCATGACTCAAAGGATAGTGACTCTAAACCATCTAGAAACTCTGAAAAAGATCGAGAGATTGCTGAGCTTAAAAAGCAATTGAGGGAAGCTCAGAAGGCCAGGGAGGTGGAAGAAATAAAAAATATGGCTCTGATGTCCACCAATCAGAGGAGCCAAAGCAGGCCTAGACAATCTAGTGGCATTGCAAACAACAAAATTAAGAGATGTTTCCTATGTTCAAAAATTGGCCATGTGGTACGGGATTGTAGATATAAGTCCCAGATTAACTTTGGAAACAGGAATAATAACAATAGCAACAGGAGGAATAAATACTATAATTCCAGATACAATAGTAACACCAATAATAACAACAGGGACAACAATAATAGATACATTGATAAGGTAAAGGCCAGATGTTGTGACCATGACTGTGCCAAGTTTAGTAGGTCCCCAAGCTTGTCAAAAATGGAAGAATACCTGTCCCAAGGTGCTAGATCTCGTACCTTATGAACCAAGGAAGCAGCCTTAGAGAAAGCAGTTGTTGCAAGAAAAGAGAAAGGCAGTGATGATGTAGCAAAGGAATGTGAGAAGAACAAAATGGATGCAGCAAATATTATGAATTATGGGTTAGAGGAGGTAACACAAAGTTACAAAGATATGACTGAGGAAGGGTTGCAAATGGAGGAAGATATAATAAAAATTAAGGAGAGAATTTATGGGAAAGGAAACAGTGATATGGGGTACACTGACAGAAAACCAGGCACATCTGCACAAGTTAATGATAAAAGCTTGAAGAAAGTAGCATTCCTTGATTCTCGCTATGGGGGGGACAGAACTGTTCTGTAGTAAGACTGTGGATCATTTACATGTACAGCAAGGGCAATGATTATAGACAGCTGTTCTACTGGGGATCTCTTGGAAATAGACAGTGTCAACAAGGAAGATGGGCTCCTGCAGACCATTGAAAAGGAAAGTGCTAAATTCTCAGACACAGGCACTACCTCTTCTCTATCACCAACTAGGGAAGCGGGAAGGGAAAGTGAAAAGTCTAGTAGCTACAATACTAGAGGAATTTTAAAGCTAGATCCTGGAGCCAGAGAATTTGTACCAAGCCTACTTCAGGGTCAAGTGCATGAAGATGTAGCACACTTTCAAGCCTGTGATACTCCACAGAGAGCTGCCTTTGGAGTAGATTCTGAATTAATGCATTTAAAGGAATTCAGTTTCATAAATGTCAGTAGCCAAGAGAGGAACAAAATGACATCAATAGAGACAAAGGAAGAATCTACAACACTGACTTTGTTTCCTATGCAAAATACATCTAGAGTTCAGTTTCCTGTTACTGACATGGAGTCTAGGGAACAAATACAGGAAGAAAGCATAGACTCACAGGATTGGGATGTAATCATGAACCAAAAACACATCCCTAATTCTGTAGAATTTCCTTTAATGCAAAGAAATACCTCTCCTGAACTCAAGTCCAGCAAAGCATGTTCAGTGAAGAGAAGGACACTCTACCTTACTCATGGTCTGGGAAAACTGAAGTACATTTTGACACTGATAGGCCCATGAACAGTCCAGGGATGCCAATTCAGGCATTGGCAGTCCAATAAGCCATTTTTGAAGGAGACTTATCATCATTACACTCACAAAATCCTGAGCCAGCACAGTCAGAAGTCCTAGAACAAGATCAATGGGATTTGGGGGACATAGAGATAGAAACACCTTTGGTACCTGTTGATCAGACAGCTAAAGACAGGGAACCTTTGGTTATGGTGACAATAGGAGATCAAATCTATCCTGCTCTTATTGATACTGGTGCAACCCGGTCTGTGTTGACATCAGCACCAGAAAATTGTGCACTAATGGGTCTGTGAGAGTAAAAGGAGCCACTGGGCAAATGGAGTTGGTGCCCAAGCTAAGATCTAAGATGGTGAAAATAGGCCCAATGACTTTAGATCATTCTTTTTTGTTGATACCCGGTTGTCCATCCAATCTCCTGGGGAGGGATGTTCTTTGTAAATTAGGTGCCACTATCCAGTGTGATAGGTCAGGACAGATATTCCTACACTTACCCAAACAGTCACTCAAACACCATCCCTTGCTATTCCTAGGGCAAGTGGAGGGTGATGAGGAAGAACAACACATAGGGAGTATCTTTGAAATACCGGAAGATATCCCAAAGGCAGTTTGGGCTAAGCATTCAACCAATGTGGGAATTTTGAAATCTGCCACCCCAGTTAAGATCGAGGTGAAAGAGGGTACTCCACCTAGAATTCCTCAGTATAAGTTGAGCAAAGAGGCCACAGAAGGTATCAGACCCATTATCCAAAGTCTCCTAGAACAAGGCATTTTGGTCTACACTATATCTGAGTACAATACACCAATTTTACCCATTAAGAAGCCGAAGAAAGATCTAAATGGCAAGACACAATGGCGTTTTGTGCAGGATCTTAGAGCAGTGAATAATTTTGTTAAGAAGGGACATGCAGTGGTACCTAGCCCGGCAAATATCATCGCCGAGATTCCAAGTAATGCGGCCTGGTTCACGGTCGTGGACCTGTGCTGTGCATATTTTACTGTACCCCTGCATGAGTCCAGTCAGAAGATTTTTGCATTTTCCTGGGAGTGAAAACAACTCTGCTGGACGTGAATTCCACAGGGCTTTGCAGAAAGTGCAAATATCTTTTGTCAAATCCTGCAAAGAGATCTTATTATTATCATCATAACACTACTAGGAAGGAAGAAGAAATTAAACGTTTATATAGAACCTGCTATGTGCTAGTCACTATTCTAAGCACTTTACAAGTATTACTTCATTTGATCCTCACAACAGCTCTGTGAGGTACTATTATTATCCCCATTTTATAGATAAGGAAACTGAGGCACACAAAGAGTAAATGATTTGCCTAGGGTCACACAGCTTGTAAAGATCAGAAGCCATATTTGAACTCAAGTCTTCCTTACTCCCTGCCTAGCACTCTATCCACTGTACCACCTACCTGCCTCTACTATCATATTTCATGTACCCTACTCTTCTAGCCTTTTTGTCTTTTAATAAGAATCTATTTGTCTCCTGCATCATTCCTTGCAGTATGAGGTGATATTCTAGAGATTTATTCTTGGTAATGTTAACAAATAATAATGCATTGTCTCAGATAATATACCTCATTTTAACAGACCTTCAGTGCCTTCCCTCAAAAATGTGACCAATTACTAACCAGAGGCCTATTGGAAAAAGACATTTTGGTGTGTTGTAATTTGCAATGTCTTTCCTCCAGACATTAAACCTAAAGTTTCATTCACCTCTAAATCAGTGAAAGATGAGGAGTGTGCATTTTGTCCTGGAAGTAATAAGAAGCCACTGAAAATTCAAAATTGTTTGTCTTATCATTGCATTGGTTTTCAAAAACAAAATTATGGGGACTTTTTTCCCATTTGTTTCGTCCCATGAAACTGATTCCCACTCATCTTTGTTAAATAAATTTTTCTGCCTTTTAGTAGTGGATCTAAGTAAGAAAAAGGTATATACCTACATACTAGTCAAGAGCTTTTTTGTGATTATGGTTTCATTCATAGGTTCAGCTTCAACAATTTCATTAAGTGCTTAAAATATCCAGGCGGTAAAAAAAAAAAAATATCCAGGCAGTAGGCTAAGCAATGAGGATGAAAGAAAGACAAAAGAAATCTCAGTCCCTTCTCATAAGAAGCACACATTCTAATGGAGGAGAGACAAAAAATAAGTAATCTGGCACATAGAAGATATATACAGGGGGCAGCTGGGTAGCTCAGTGGATTGAGAGTCAGGCCTAGAGACAGGAGGTCCTAGGTTCAAGTCTGGCCTCAGACACTTCCCAGCTGTGTGAGTCACTTGACCCCCATTGCCTACCCTTACCACTCTTCCACCTATGAGCCAATACACAGAAGTTAAGGGTTTAAAAAAAATATATATATATATTTATATACAGAGTACATTAAGGTTATCTAAAAAGGGAAGTTATTAGCAACTGAAAGGGGCCAACAATGACCTCCCACAGAAGGTGGGATTTGAGCTGAGCTTTGAAGAAAACCAGAGAAACTAAGAAGCAAAGTGGTGGAGTGGGCTGGGCAGTCCAGACAGTGGAACAATCAGGAACAACAAAGACACAAAGAAGGGAGATGAAGCATTGTATTGGAAAAGCTGCAAATAGTCCAATGTAGCTGGACCACACTGTATGTGGAAGGGACTGAAAAGGTGAAAAGGTTGAAAGGGAGTAGTTTGTGAAGAGTTTTAAATGCCAAAAAGAGCACTTTATAGTTGCTTCTGGAAGTTGGAGTTGATAGAGAACCCTAGGAGCCCTAGATCTACACTTTGTTTTTTCTTTCTATTTTTTTTATTTAGAATATTTTCCCGTGGTATCATGATTTATGTTCTTTCCCTTTCCACAAACCCCCCACGCCCCATAGCTGACATGCAATTACACTAGGTTTTATATGTATATTGATCAAGACCTATTTCCATATTATTAATATTTGCACTAGGGTGATCGTTTAGTGTCTACATCCCCAATCATGTCCCCATCAACCCATGTGTTCAAACAGTTGTTTTTCTTCTGTGTTTCTACTCCCATAGTTCTTCTGAATATGAGTAGCATTCTTTCTCATAAGTCCCTCAGCCTTGCTCTGGATCCTTGGCATTGCTGCTAGTAGAGAAGTCCATTATGTTTGATTATACCACAGTGTATCAGTCTCTGAGTACAATGTTCTCCTGGATCTGCTCCTTTCACTCTGCATCAATTCCTGGAGGTCTTTCCAGTTCACATGGAATTCTTCCAATTCTTTATTCCTTTGAGCACAATAGTATTCCATCACCAACAGATACCACAATTTGTTCATCCATTTCCCAATTGAAGGACATCACCTCATTTTCCAATTTTTTGCCACCACAAAGAGCACAGCTATAAATATTTTTATACACATATTTTTCCCTATGATCTCTTTGGGGTATGAACAAAGGTCAGAGAGTGTTTTATAGCCCTTTGAACATGGTTCCAAATTGCCATCCAGAATGGTTGGATCAGTTCACAACTCCACCACCAATGCATTAATGTCCCAATTTTGCCACATCCCCTCCAACATTCAACACTTTCCTTTGTTGTCGTGTTAGCTAATTTGCTAGGTGTGAGGTGGTAACTCAGAGTTGTTTTGATTTATATTTCTCTAATTATAAGAGATTTAGAACACTTTTTCATGTGTTTGTTGATAGTTTTGATTTCTTTATCTGAAAATTGTCTATTCGTGTCCCTTGCCCATTTATTAATTGGGGAATGGCTTGGTTTTTTGTACAATTGATTTAGCTTCTTATATATTTGAATAATTAGACCTTTGTCAGAGTTTTTGTTATAAAGATTTTTTCCCAGTTTGTTGCTTCCCTTCTAATTTTGGCTGTTTCAGTTTTGTTTGTAAAAAAAGCTTTTTAATTTAATGTAATAAAAATTATTTATTTTACATTTAGTAATTTTTTCTAACTCTTGCTTGGTTTTAAAATCCCTTCCCTCCCAAAGATCTGACAAGTATACTATTCTATGCTCACCTAATTTACTTACAGTTTCCTTCTTTATATTCAAGTCATTCATCCATTCTGAATTTATCTTGGCATAGGGTGTGAGATGTTGATCTAAACCCAATCTCTCCCATACTGTTTTCCAATTTTCCCAACAGTTTTTGTCAAATAGTGAGTTTTTGTCCCAAAAGCTGGGCTCTTTGGGTTTATCATATACTGTCTTACTGAGGTCACTTACCACAAGTCTATTCCACTGATCCTCCCTTCTGTCTCTTTGCCAATAATAACATATTGTTTTGATGACTACTGCTTTATAGTACAGTTTAAGATCTGATACTGCTAGGCCACCTTCCTTCACACTTTTTTTTCATTATTTCCCTTGATATTCTTGATATTTTGTTCTTTCAAATAAACTTTGTTATATTTTTTCTAGTTCAGTGAAAAACTTTCTTCGTAGGTTGATAGGTATGGCACTAAATAAATAAATTAATTTGGGTAGGATGGCCATTTTTATTATGTTAGCTCACCCAACCCATGAGTAATCAATGTTTTTACAATTGCTTAGATCTAGTTTTAATTGTTTGGAAAGTGTTTTGTAGTTGTATTCATATAATTCCTGTGTCTGTCTTGGCAGATAGATTCCTAAGTATTTTATATTGTCTAGGGTGATTTTAAATGGAATTTCTCTTTCTAACTATGTGTTGGAAATATATAGAAATGCTGGTGATTTGTGTGCATTTATTTTGTATCCTGCAACTTTGCTAAAGTTGTTGATTATTTCCACTAGCTTTTTAGTTGATTCTCTAGGATTTTTTAAGTAGACCATCATATTATCTGCAAAGAGTCATAGTCTCCTCGTTGCCTATTTTAATATCTTCAATTTCTTTTTCTTCTCTAATTGCTATTGCTAGTGTTTCTAGTACAATGTTAAATAATAGAGGTGATAATGGGCACCTTGTTTCACACCTGATCTTATTGGAAATGCTTCTGATTTGTCCCCATTGCAGATGATGCTTGTTGATGGTTTTAGATATATACTGTTTATTATTTTTAAGAAAGGTTCTGGTATTCCTATACTTTCTAGTGTTTTCTATAGGAATGGGTATTGTATTTTGTCAAAAGCTTTTTCTACATATATTGAGATAATCATGTGATTTTTGTTGGTTTGCTTGTTGTTATGGTCAATTATGTGAATGGTTTTCCTAATATTGAACCATCCTTGCACTCCTGGTATAAATCCCACCTGATCATAATGAATAACCCTTGTGATCACCTGCAGGAGTCTTTCTGCTAGTATTCTATTTAACATTTTTGCATCTATGTTCATTAAGGAGATTGGTCTGTAGTTTTCTTTCTCTGTTTTTGATCTCCCTGGCTTTGGGATCAGTACCATATTTGTTTCATGAAAGGAATTTGGTAGAACTCCTTCTTTTCTTATTATGTCAAGTAATTTGTATAGTATTGGGATTGGTTGTTCTTTGAAAGTTTGATAGAATTCACTTGTGAATCCATTTGGTCCTGGGGATTTTTTCTTAGGGAGTTCTTTGATGGCTTGCTTGTTCAATTTATTTTTCTGAGATGGGATTATTTAAGTATTCTATTTCTTCTGCTGTTAATCTAGGCAATTTATATTTTTGTAAATATTCATCCATATCACCTAGATTGCTATATTTATTGCCATATAAGTTGGGCAAAGTAGTTTTTAATGATTGCCTTGATTTCCTCTTCATTAGAGGTGAAGTCTCCCTTTTCATCTTTTATACTGTTAATTTGGTTTTCTTCTTTCCTTTTTTTTATTAGATTGACTAGTACTTTGTCAATTTTGTTTTTTCAAATTATCAGCTTCTAGTCTTATTTATTAATTCAATAGTTCTTTTACTTTTGATTTTATTGATTTCTCTTTTAAGTTTTATGATCTCTAATTTAGTTATCATCTGGGGATTTTTAATTTGTTTGCTTTCTAGTTTTTTGATTTGTATGCCCAATTCATTGATCTCTGCCCTCCCTAATTTGTTAATATATGCACTCAAGGATATAAATTTCCCCCCTGAGTACTGCTTTGGTTGCATCCCACAGATTTTGGTAGGATGTCTCATCATTGTCATTCTCTTCAATGAAATTGTTGATTGTTTCTATGATTTCTTCTTTGACTAGCTGGTTTTGGAGAATCATATTATTTAATTTCCAATTAGTTTTTTATTTGCCTGTCCATGTGCCCTTACTGATTATTATTTTTATTGCATTATGATCTGAGGTTACATTTATTATTTCTGCTCTTGCATTTGTTTGCAATGTTTCTATGCCCTATTACATGATCAGTCTTTGTGCTTCTACCATGTGCAGCTGAAAAGAAGGTGTATTCCTTTTTGTCCCTATTTATTTTTCTCCACATATCTATTAAATCTAATTTTTCTAGAACTTCATTCACCTCTATTATCTCTTTCTTATTTATTTTTTGGTTTGATTCATCTAGATCTGAAAGAGAAATCTTTAGATCTCCCATTAATATAGTTTTACTATCTATTTCCTCCTTGAGCTCTGCCAGTTTCTCCTTTAGAAATTTGGATGCTCTACCATTTGGTGCATACATGTTGAGTACTGATATTTCCTTATTGTCTATACTACTTTTATCAGGATGTATTACCTTCTCTATCTCTTTTAATCAGATCTAATTTTGCTTTGGCTTGGTCAGATATCATAATTTTAACTCCTGCCTTCTTTTTCACAGTTGAAGCCCAATAGATTTTGCTCCAGCCTTTGAACTTTACCCTGTGTATGTCCACCTGCTTTATGTGTATTTCTTGTAGACAGTTTATGGTAGAATTTTGGTTTATAATCCACTCTGCTATTTGCTTCAGTTTTATGGGTGAGTTCATCCCATTCACATTCAGAGTTATGATTATCAGCTGTGTTTTCCCCATCATTTTGATATCCTCTCCTAATTCTGCCCTTTCTTCTTTCACTATTTTCTTTTAAACCAGTAGTTTTCTTTTAATCAGCCCCCCCCTTATCCCCTCCCTTAGTTTATTTCCCTTTCTACCCCCTCCCTTTTTATTCCCTTCTTATTATTTTTAAGGCCTATTAATTCCCTCCCCCCTCTCTTTCCCTCCCTTTTGAACTCCTTCCCCCACTACCCCACTTGGTTTTTCCCTTCTGACTTTCCCAATAGGGTAAGATAGAATTCAGTGGATCTGGCTCCTCTTCCCTCTCAGTATTGATTCCACTAAGAGTAAGGTTTAAGTATTTCCTATTAAAACTCTCTTCCTCTCCTTCTTTTAATAGTATTCATCCCCTCTCTTTCCCATGCAACCTCTTTGTGTGGTATCAATTATCCTATTTTTCTTATTCCTTCAAGTTTCTCTTGGTGCCATCTTCTATTCCCCTCTTTTCTTTTTTTTGCATATCATCTTAGACCATTTAATACTCCAACCTCTCCCTATGAATAATTCTTCTAATTACTATAATAGTGAATACAATTTTTGAGAATTAAACATAATATTTCCCTATATAGGAATACAAATAATTTGATCTTATTAAAGCCCTTTAAGAAGCACATTAAAAAGGAAAAAAAAGAAATTTTTTTCTTTCTTCTCTCTTTGTTATTTACCTTTTCATGTTTCTCTTGATTTTTGTGGTTGAACATCAGACTTTCCACTTAGTTCTGGTCTTTTCTTTACAAATACTTGGAAATCTTCTATTTTGTTGAATGCCCATACTTTCCTCTGGAATTATGTAGTCAGTTTTGATAGGTATGCAATCCTTGGCTATAGTCCCAGTTCTCTTGCCTTTCTGAATATCGTATTCCAAGCCTTGTGGTCTTTTAGTGTGGAGGCTGCGAGATCCTGTGTGATCTTGGTTGGTGCTCCTTGATATCTGAATTGTCTCTTTCTGGCTTCTTGTAGTATTTTCTCCTTAATTTGGAAACTCTTAAATTTGGCAATTCTATTCTTTGGGATTGTCTTTTGAGGATTTTAGTGTAGAGGGTAATCTATGGATTCTTTCAGTGTCTATCTTGCCCTCTTATTGAAGAACATCAGGTCAGTTTTCTTGGATAATTTCTTGTATGATGTCCAGATTTCTGTTTGTTTCTGATTTTTCAGGTAGACCAATAATTCTCAAATTGTCTCTTATAGACGTGTGTTCTTGATCTGTCATCTTGTCAGTGAAATATTTCATGTTTCCTTCTATTATGTCATTCTTTTGACTTTGCTTTATTAGTTCTTGCTGTCTTGCAAGATCATTGGCTTCTACTTGCCGAATTCTGTTCTTTAGAGACTGGTTTTCTACTATAATCTTTTGATTTCCTTTTTTGATTTGATGTGTCCTCTTTTTCGTGGTTTCTTGGTGTTTAATTTGCTTATCATTTCATTCAGTTTGGGGGCATATTTCTCCACTTGTGAGTTTCTGTCTTTTAAACTGTTAATTTCTTTTTGAGATATTTCACTTTTCTAAATCTCTTTCATCTTTCTCATGATCTCAGATTTGAACTCTTCAAGAGCTTGTGACCAATTTCCATTTTTTTGGAAGGGTTTCAGTGTGTTTACTTATTTTTTCTCCTCTGCTGTCTGCTCTGTGGTCATGATTTTTTGTCCATAAAAGTTATCGAGTGTCAGTGCCTTTCTTTTGTTCTTTCTGGTGGTTATTTCTTGGGCATTGCTTGCCCTCACTATTCTGGTTTTTCCTTCTCAGCCAGAAATCTGAATGAGGCAGGCAGGCTCTCTGTGTATGGAGCTTTGGAGCAATTTTTGCATGAAGCTACTTTATGAGTCTCTGTGCAGCTTCTACTGTCTGCTCAGCTTCTGCGGTCTGCTGCCCCTCTCTGCTCTATTCCTGCGCCCAAGGTCTGCATGCTCTAGCCTCCTGGCATCTCCAGTCTAGCGTTCTCAGAGTCAAGCCCATGGTGGTCCCAGTCAGCTGCCAAGACCCCAGAGATTGCCCCACACTTGCTCTTCTACCCAAGGCTCCTTTTCGAGGCTCAGCATGCTGCTTCCACTGTTGCTCCCTCAGCTCTAGGTCTGTGCCCAAGGTCCGCACTCTAGGTCCATATTCTTTAGCCTCTTGGGGTCTTACGTCTTGCTGCTCTGAGGAGCAAGCCCATGATGGTCCCAGTTAGCTGCCAAGAACTTAGAGATTGCCCCACGCTTGCTCTAACTCTTGTGATCTGGCTCTGACTCTGGCACTGTAGGTTGGGTAGGGGAGGGTTGATCAGCTTATATTTTAATGGGAGCCATTTCACCCCCTTATAGCGTGGAAATGTCCAAATCCCATGTACCTTTGATGCTGCGCCCTATTGTGGGGTCCCTTCATTTATCTGGATTTGGTTTTTGTGTCCTTTTGAGGTATCATGTATGGGTTGGTTAGGAGAGTTAAGCTCTTTGCTTCTACTCTGCAGCCATCTTAACCCAGAAGTCCCTAGACCTACACTTTTGAAAGACCACCATGTTGGCTGAGTGCAGGATGAACTGGAGTAGGGAAGAGACTTAACTCAGGGACACTAGTTAAAAGACTATTTCAGGAATTCAGGAAAGAGGTTTTCTATATATTTATGTGTGTGTGTGTGTGTGTGTGTGTGTGTGTGTGTGTGTGTGTGTGTGTGTGTGTGTACACACACACACACACACACACATACATATATGATTGAATATTCCTGAGTACTTAATCACATTACTTGAATATGTAAATACCTAAGAGAATATATTTGAAATGACTTCCTTTTTATTCAAACATGGAGTTTCATATTTAAAGACAAAAATATACTTCTAGTATACCAAAAAGGAAAAGTATTTTCCTCTGAGATTTCTTTTACCCTTAGATCTTAGACCTATTTTTGCTCAAGACATCTCCAAACAAATTCTATAATTTCAACACATTAGCAAGTTCTGGGATTGGCAAATAGTATAAAATAGAACTTTTTTGTTTGTTTGTTTTCTCTTGAGGAGTTTTAAATCCTAGTAAGCAAGAAGAATTTACACATGAAACAAATAGTGACTATAAATTTGATTATAATTGAATGCCAACATATATAATATAATTGGTGAATATTTTGTAAAGTCAGGAAAGTTAGAGGTCATTTTTGAGTAGAATTTTTAAGGGAAAGAGTGAAGGAAATAGGACTAAAGATGAAGCTTAAAAGGGTTGTAGTATTTGGAAAGTAGAAAAGAGAAAATTAAAAGCATTAAAATCTTTAATGTAGATATTCTACATACTTATATTTCATTATTTCTTTCTCCAGGCCAAGATCTGTTTTTTTTCTTTCTCATTCCCAACTTTCTGAGTTTTCTTCCTCTCTTATCTATATCCATAGTGCATGCTGCTCGCCTACTTTTCTAATCTGTTTATGTTCCCCTTAGTCTTCCAGAGGGTTTTAAGTTCTTTCCTCTTCAGAGCTTTTCAACCTTCACATAATTTCCAGCTGCCTCTTTAAAAAAAGAGAAAGAAAAAGATTGCCTAGAAAGGAACAGGAAATGTGTTGGAAGATAGTTGTAGACCAGAGGTCAAACACAACAGTTTGGAGTGCAAGAGACTAAAATGTACCTGGGAAATACTTAAAATAAAAATAAAAAGAACAGGATAATATTAATATGTGGTTTTCTAAGTAAATATGGAGTCTCCCAGGGATCTTGATGTGTGGTTTCTTTGCCCTCTAGTTATTTGAGTTTGGAACCTCCCCTCCCCCCAATGCTGTAGGTCATTCTTTTTTTTCTGATGACAATGTTGCCCTCTCATAAAAGGTGTGGGAGTAAAGCATCAGAGAATAGAATTTGATACTCCAGAAGAACTTCAACTTCTTGAGGTGTAAGGATGGGGGATGGGACAAAAAGAGCCAGAAGAAGGCCATTGGAACTGGTTTTTGTTTTATTTTGTGACACTGATGCCAACAAGCACATGATCTGAACTTGTGAATTTTTGTTGAATTGAATTAAAGATTGTGTGCTTTTTTAGCAGGGGACTATGTCTTCTAGCACTTTTATATCTTTAGCAACAGCAAATTTTTCTGCACTATAAAGGCATTCCATAAATACCTGATGATTGGTAGAATTGAACTGTTAAGTACTTTTGTAGGGCTTTGTAAGGACAAGGTACCTGGGTTGAAGTTTTACAGCATCTCTGGATACCCCTATAATATGTTTGTTGGCAACCACTGCCTGAATTGCCTGACCTGATTTATGGGTATCATTATCTCCATTGAGGGTGATAATGTTACCATTGTTATTTTTGGGGATCAGGTTCCGGGACTGCAGAGGTCTTCAGTACTTGCTCACAACTCAAATGGAAGAGCTGAAGAAATTCCAAAAACTAGTGAGAGAGGCTGTGAAGAACCTAGAAGGGCCTCCTTCCCGTGATGTCATTGAAGCTGCCACAATCTGCCACCTTCGACCTGTCAGGCTGCCTCTCAACAAGTAGGTAAAAGAAGCATGTATTGAGCTGTCATGCCTTTAAACACTTAAATCTCTTTTGATCCAAGAAATAATGACTAAAGCGGTGAGGTTTTTTCATTTGAATTCAGAAGGAAAAAGTAAACTTCATGTTGACCCATCTTGGGCTTTTTTTTAAAGCAAGTCTTAAACACTTTCCATGTTCAGCCTTCAATTTGCATTCATTTACCTCACACACACACACACATAATAGTTGAAAATTTAATATGCACATATGTTTTTCCTAATTTGAACAAGTAGGTTGAAAAATACAAACACTCTCAATGTTTTTCTTGGTGATCTCTTCTTTTCCAGCTGTGTCTTTTGCAAAGCTGATGAATTGTTCACAGAATATGAGTCGAAGCTATTCTCTCACACGTAAGTTGTCTGGTTGCTTATGGGGTATAGTGTTCTGAGTGTGAGATTACATTTTCTTCACAATGATTATGCTTCCAAGTTTTCTACTGGAAGACTAATTATTGGGGAAAAGGAGACTGATAGCAAATGTTTCTAAGTTACAGTTTTTTTTCCCTCAGAGTAGCTATATTTATGTGTGTGTACACATATATAATATTATTAGTGTATATACATAAACTACATATATATGTAGTTTATGTACATATATATGCATGTGTATGTATATATATGTATGTATGTATGTATGTATAAACCTTTAGCTCTTTTATAGACAGTATAAGTATTAAACTCGCAGAGAGCTATCCCAACAACAAATCATTTTCCATTTAGACTAGCTAAGGTGATAGGGGTAAAGGGAAGTCAGGTATTTGTTTTCCTAAGGAGTCAGTGAAGAGGGGGTTCCCCAACCTGAAGTTGCTTCTTAAAGGATCTTCCCTAGAAAATCCTGTAGTGAAGATAGTAGTGATAGTACTGAATCCTGAAGCTAATAATAATAATAACAACAATAATAATTGTTAGAATTTAGGTGGAGCAATGGATAGAATCCTGGGACTGGAGTCAGAAAGACCTGAGTTCAGATGCAGCCTTAGACATTTTTTGTGACCCTTGGCAAGTCCCCTAATCTCTTTTTGTCTCAGTTTCCTCAACTATAAAATGGGACTAATAAAAACACCTCCCTTCCAAGGTTGTGAGGATAGAATGAGATAATATGTGTAAAGCATTTAGCACAATGCCTGGTACGAAGTAAGTGCTATATGTATGCTGGCTCTCATTAGTATTATCATCAGCATAATTATTATTAACAATTTTCCTCCATATACTTTATTTCCCCTCCTCCTCCAAATATTTGTCCTTTTCCCCTTACACAGACTGATAATTTCAAAATTGCTTTAGTTCTCAGAGACCAACAAAGATGTTTTTAGAGTTACAGCAGTGAATGCAGCAGAATAAACCTGGGTGATTTTGTTTTCCTCTGACCCTTTCCCTATCCATGCTTACACTGCTTCTCCACCTAACACAAATTCAGCAGACATCATGGTGAGAGCTGTTTTTCCCTTGTATTTTTCAAGGGTGAAAGGCCAAACTGCAATTTTTGAGGAGATGATAGAAGATGAAGAAGGCCTGGTGGATGATCGGTTACCTACCACGAGTCGAGGACTTTGGGCAACAAGTGAAACAGAGCGTTCTTTGAAAGCAATTCTGTCTTTTGCCAAAGCACACCGACTAGACCTCAGACTCATTGAGGAAGGGAATACTTCTATGGAACTCTTCGAAGCATGGAAGAAGGAATATAAGGTAGAATTGGAAAATTTTCTATTTGAGTTCTTTATTAAATGATCACAAGATAGCACAGCAGAGTGAATAGAAAGCTGACTTCAAAGCTGACAAGTTTAAGTCCTTTTCCAGACACATACTGATTCTGTGACCCTGGCCAAGTCACTTATCCTCTCAGAGATCTAAACAGCTCTAAAATCTTAAATTGCAGAGAAAGTGACCACATACATTATGGTAGAGGAGATTCCTTACTTGGGATTCCCTATGCTAATGAAATCACAGGTCTAGTCCCTGTTTCTCTCTTTTATTGAATGTCTATGAATGAAAATTATTAATGAAATAATCATGTAAATGTCAAGACTTTGATTTAGTATTCTAATTTGAAGCTAATAAATCCTTGAAAAAGTTAGTTCCATCTCTGATGCATTTTTTTCCTTTAGCTTAGAATAGAATTATCACATTGAAACCTTCATGGGTCAGTTGCATCAGCTGGACTTAGAAGCCCTCCATGCCTTCTCATCTTGCAAGATTCTTTTCTTTTCAAAAACTCCATCATTTCCACTCTACAATGGAAACCTTCCTCTCATTCTTCCTTTTGCCACTAAGTAATACCCATGTGACATTGTGCCACTCAAACTGTCCATCTATTTTCTCTTCCCAGACATCTCCAGCTGTGCTGTTTGCATTTCACTTAGGCCAATATCCCCACTTCATTCCCATGTCAGATTATGGCTCTACTCTGGAGCCACCCTGTGTTTTGTGAGGCCAGCTTTGGGCTTAATTTACTCAGGTCCCTATTCTACTCACATTTCCTTTTTTTAAAAAGATTTATTAACAGCCATTAGAAAAATGAAGCCATGTGCCATATTAAGAGTTAGTTTGAAAGGACCTGCCATTACCGCCTCCTCCCATCCTGGCTCCTGCTCCCAAGTCAGAAAAAAGGAAGTACCAATCCAGTCTCAATATTTATCCTTCTACCTACATGATCACGCTTCCTGCCCATATGATTATGCAAGAGAGGAAGCCAATTGGCTCTTGGAAAATGTAGTTTGAAAGAGCCCTAAATGTCCACAGGAAGTTTAGATGAAGGACCTCAAAGTTAGTTCAAGGACCCCCAAATTTCCAATATCACAATCAGAAAGCATATGCCAATTTTTAATACTCTTTGGATATAATTCCAGATTGCTCTTCAGAATAGTTGGATAAATTCACAGTCCCACCAGCAGTGCATTAGTGTCCTTGTTTTTCCACATCCTCTGTGACATTTGTCATATTGCCCTTTTATCATTTAGACAGTTTGATAGGTGTAAGGTGATGTCTCAGAGTTGTTTTGATTTGTATTTCTGTAATCAGTAATGATTGAGCATTTTTTCATTCTTGAATATCTCCTAGACATAAAACTGCTAACTCTATTCTTCCATCCCCTTCCATTCATATTCCCTTAGGTATTGTCTTCCATCATCAGAATATAAATTCCTTGATCATTTACCAACTTTCATGTATATCCCCTATACTTAGTATAGTACCTGGCACATAGTAAGCACTGAATATTTAAATGCTAGCTATCTTCCTGTATATTACCTGTCTGTCTAATGTTCCCCAGACCACCTCCTTTTCCAAGCATACATGTCTTTGTTAATGTCTTTTTGCATTCTTGATATGATTTGATGAAATTGGAGGAGGATATTTTTTACTATTCCATTTTCCTTTGCTTCTGAACCTCTCTCCCCATTCCCAATCCAAGAAGTTCATCTACCCTTTAAGTTTCAACTCACTCAATGCCTTGTACCTGTACCCTAATATAGCATTTTGTTATACTTTTTTTTGGATCTTCCCACTCTCTCACCTTTCTATTATAAACATCTACCCATTTGTCTTATATCTCTAACAAGCCTGCAGGGTCTCTAAGATGAGGAACCATTTATTTACCTTTCATTCCCTAGCAACAGCACTTATTCTTTAGGTATTTTTATACTCTAATGTTGAGGATTTATTGCCACTGCCCCTGTTTTTATGATGAGATAGGTGGAAGAAAGAAGGAAAAACAGTTCCTTTCATGTCTAATCATAGACTCTTTTAACAGCTTTTTTGGACGTCTGAAGTCTTACTTAGAGAAAAGCAAACATTTTACTTGTTTTTCAAAAATCCTACAAAAAATTTCCTTAACCACAGAAGGCAACCAAAGTAGTTGAATTACCCCATATTAATGAAGTAGTTGCAAACAGTTTCATATTCAAATGGTAAATTTAATAGAAATAAGCATTCTGAAGAGATAATTACAGCTAGATCAATCAGCTCAGATGTTGAGGATTATGTAAAAATGCATGTGACATGAGAAATTATGATGTTTATTCTGTTATAAAAGAGCTTTGTACAATATATATAATATAGATTCAGAAATTTTTAAGGTTTAAAGCTGGGAAGAGCCTTTGAAATTATGTAATCCAATCTTATTTTTTGGAATAAAGAACAATTCTTTAGTCAAAGAAACTAAGAGCCAGAGAAGTTAAATGGCTAAAGTGCCCAGGGTCACAAAGGAATCAGCCAGTCTATGTAAGGCCTTTTAAAATTCCTATAAAGTATTCTGTGAGGCTGAGATAAGAAAAGAGTGTGAGAAAAAGCATGAATAAAAAGATAGTGGAAACTTCCAGGAACTCCTAATATAGTATGCTGAAAAGTACCATAGGGATCATCTAAACTAGCCTCTTCAGGGGGCAGCTGGGTGGCTCAGTGGATTGAGAACCAGGCCTAGAGATGGGAGGTCCTAGGTTCAAATCTGGCCTCAGACACTTCCCAGCTGTGTGACCCTGGGCAAGTCACTTAACCCCCATTGCCTAGCCCTTACTACTCTTCTGCCTTGGCCACCAATACTCAATATTGGCTCCAAGACAGAAGGTAAGGGTTTAAATAAAATGATAATAATAATAATAATAATAAATTTTAAAAATTATTAATAAACTAGCCTCTTCACTTTTTAAGATGAGGAGAACAGATCCAGGGAGTGGAAGTGACTTTGTCTAGCTGGTCACACAGGTAGATAGTGACAGAGCCAGAACTAAAACCTACATTGTCTAATCCTTAGTCCAGTGATTTCCTACTATATACTATGTTGCTACACACTCCCTGACTTAAGTGCTATAGGGATGGGATCACTTACCTCTGGAATCTGGGGGCCTGGATTCAGGCCCCATCTCTGATGCAGTGGTCACAATTTGTTGTGTTCTCTCCCTGCTGAAATGGCTTTGAAGGGATGGTGGAAAGTCAAGGGAACTGTGATAAGAACTTGGTGTCACATGATTAACTTTTAAAAAGGGTGTTAGTCAAGGCTTCCCATGTTACTAATCTCAATTACCTGGGATTTTGGTTTTTCTCTCCCCTTTTTTGTTCATCTGTATTGTATTGGAATTGTGAGTTTTCAAATTAGATAACTAAAATTGAGCACATAGGGAAATTTATGTAGGTACTTGGCAACATCTCCTAAATGTTGCATGGCCAGAGAACCATGTGTGCCTTCTGTCTTATTACATACATAACACTAGATTTCCCTAAATCAGAATGAATATTTTTGGTGAATTATTTTACATTAGGGCTCAGTGAACAACTTTTATTCCTAATTTTTTTCTCCTACAGTTGCTTCATGAATATTGGATGGTTCTGAGGGATCATGTCTCTGCTATTGACGAACTTGCAATGGCTACAGAACGCCTAAGAGTGCGGCATCCTGATGAGCCAAAGCCCAATCCACCTGTTCTTCACATAATTGAACCCCATGAAGTAGGTTGCCAGTGAAATCAGACCTAGGCAGTAGAGCTTAAAAGACTATACCTGACACCACAGACTTAGAGATCATGCAGTGCAAACAATGAATCAATACACAAGCCTTAGAGAGCATACCTATGTGCCAGCACTTAGTCTTTAGATGTGCAGACCCCTCTCTCCTATAGGTTCATACCTACACATTTCAGACAGATGTCTCAGAAGGGTTATCCTATGAGCATTTTAGTTCTCTGCCCCAATATCCCTCACACTTTTCAAGGCTAGGAAAGTGTTCTACCTAAAATGTCATGTCATTATTTTAGCTCTTTACTAGAAGAGAACAATTAATATCTCTTCTGTCTGTTGTAAATCTCTTTGTGTATCTGAAAAAATAGGTTATTTTTCATTCACTCCCAAATCTTTCCTTTTGCTTTGCTAAATAATCTTAACGCTCTTAGTTTCTTCATAGGCTCTTTTTCCTAAACATTTCATCTATTTTTATTTGTTCTCAATCCTCACAAATTTTCTTTCATGAAACTAGAACTGAGTAAGGTGCAGATAACCCTACCTAACTCATCTAAGATTATATTAATGGGTGTTTGCTGTTTTGATTAGACTGTAGAAGCAAGCTTTTTTTTTTTTCTTCTTAGGTGGAACAAAATCGAGTCAAACTATTGAATGACAAGGCAGTTGCCAAATCCCAGCTTCAGAAGAAACTTGGGCAGCTTCTCTACCTTACTAATTTGGAAAAGGTTGGAATATCTCCCTTTATGCATGTTGTATGTCATGGTGCCCTCTAGTGGAAGTCACCCAATATTATCCTTAATAACAGTGCTATGTTTATCATTATTTTCTACAAAATTAATTGTAAAGTTATATAGAATGTTCCAAAATTACAAGTTTCAGGGAAGTTGATGTTTTGCAAAGGTCAAAGGAGTTCCTCACTTGAAGCTCCCTACACAGATTAAATCCTAGATCTGGTTGAAAAAAAAAGTTATGAAGTCAACACTGGCTATTGTTAATATTATCCAAGGAGGTATAGAAAGAATATGTCGTCCCCAGGAAATCTAAAGATGGACACATGGGGCAAGAAGAATATCACTGTGTGAATTTACAAGGGTATGGAGGTACCATTCACATTGTAGTACCTCATAACTTTCACTTGTGATGCTTGGGCATCTTTTCACTCTGCACACTGCTTTAGTTCTACACCCCTTTCTCACACCAGCAGGTCTAGGTTCTTCAAGAAGTACCACACACCACTCAATTATATTCAAACTCCCTTTGGATCATAAGGGTAATCTCTTGTGGGGGAGCCCATTATCTCTTTTCCCCACTTCAATTCTTTTTTTTTTTTAAACCCTTACCTTCCATCTTAGAATCAATACTATGTATTAGTTCCAAGGCAGAAGAACTCTAAAGAGCTAGACAATGGGGGATAAGTGACTTACCCAGGATCATATCACTAGGAAGTATCT
Source organism: Gracilinanus agilis (assembly GCF_016433145.1). NCBI lineage: Eukaryota > Metazoa > Chordata > Mammalia > Didelphimorphia > Didelphidae > Gracilinanus > Gracilinanus agilis. The sequence goes on along the minus strand of NC_058133.1, from coordinate 406,700,611 downwards.
AAGGCCAGATTTGAACCCAGGACCTCTTATCTCTAGGTCTGGCTCTCAATCCACTGAGCCACCTAACTGCTCCCCAACTTTAATTCTTTAAGCACTCATTAATGCACTCCATTTATATAGAACCAGCCATTCAATAAAATTACATTTTTAGATCTTAAATATAAACATTTACTTACCATTAAAGCAAAAACAAAAATATCATCACACCTGTAGTCATACATGAAGGTAAATGAAGAGATAATAATTACATCACAATCCACATATAAACTTGGGTTATACTTTCCCATCATATATTTAGTATCTTTGGTACAGTAGATAAATATTTATAGAAATTTGCCCAAAAAACAGAAGTTAGGAAAACCAGTATCCTAAGAGTAACATCTCTGGTCCTGTAAACCTTGATGTCCTCTTTCTATTGCAGCAATCATTTGTACAAGCACCTTGATAAATATAATATCTGGTGGAATAGATGCTTCCCTTGCCAATCTAACTAACTTTAGTAGGCATGACATCTCTGCCTAGTTGATCTGCTAAGTGATTTTTATGATTCTCTGCTTCTCAGCTATTTCTCTAGCAGCTGAACATTCTTCAGCAGCTGTAATAGCCATCATTTCCAGCTTCAAACTTAATTTTATATATATAATCCTTTCTTTGGCCTCATCTTAGCTTATGGTTAGTAACCAAAATCTCATCCTCTCTCTATGACTAATTAAATTGCATGTATCTCTTAATCAGAAAACAATTCCGGCCTTCTTGCCTCCAATACACAGGTCTCTTTTTGCTCTAAATCTGTGATCCTATGGTCTTAATACTTGAGTATAGAACTGTTTTTAAAAATGGAAGCTTACAGTATCTCTGTGCTTTAGGAATCCCTTGCTTAAGTTCTTAAAATACCATAGTAGGGAATATAATATAGATTATCTGACCAAGGTAACAAGACTGAACTAGAAATATTTACTAAATTTAGAAGATTTCAAAATGAGGGCTTCATATTATCCATATATAGATTGGTTGAACATCTCATTTTAGGATACAATGAAGGGAAAAGGTTTTGGGATGAGACAGCTGCTTCCTAGAACAGATTAGAAGGGAAATAATAAATTAAAAAGATTTCATGCAAACAAAATCATGTAGCCAAGATTGGAAGGGAAATACTAAATTTATAAGTTTTCATACAGACAAAAAGTAGCTATGAGTGGACATAAGGTATAACTACAAAATCAAGCTGGTTAAGTCAGATTAGTCAAGAGGTCACTCACATTGTTTGGAACTGTATAAGTAAATGATCAGACTAATTGAATCTCTTATTGAAGCAGCTAGGTGGCACAGGGCTTAGAATCAGGAAGTTTAAATTCAGTCTCAGACTCTTACTAGCTATGTGACAGATGACCTGTATGACCAGGCTATTATTCTTCCTGCCTGCCTCAGTTTCCTCAACTGTAAAATAAAAATAATAGCATCTATTTCCCACAGTTGTTATGAGGATCAAATGAAATAATATGCACAAAGCACTTAGCATAGTGCCCATCAAATACGCATGCTTACTAAATGCTAATTCCCCTCTCTTTCCCCCCAGCCCTACCACCATAATTACCTAGAAGAACTTGACATCATGTTTGAGCTTTACATACATTCTGCCTCTAAAAAGGAAGGCATACATATAACTTTGACTAAGTAGTATGGATTGTTACCTAGTAATGTCTTAATTATATTACCATATATCAGTTGTGTGCACTCTTTTAATTACATATCTAAACTGTTATATGCTAATAATTGGTTGGATTTGTTTTGGGTACAACTCCAGCACTTAAATATAATAATTTTTCATGAATGTGAGAATTGTCACTCTAGAACTTTCACGGTAATTCACTATAACACATGAAATTGTTTTATTAAAAGGTTTTCCAGAGTGTGTTTTATTAAATAGCCCATAAATTTCCATTTTTGTTAACAGGATTTTTGGAGAACCTTAAAAATGACTGAACCTTTTTATATCAATGGTTTTTCGGCCTTTTTACTTGTATAACTTGAAAACTTATTTTTGCCCAGATCGATTTTATATAAAGGTTGGTTCTGACTTTGTGGACTCTATATAGGGGAAATTACAACTTGGAAAAGACTGTATGTAACATAAATTTACCCTCAGTTGTGCTCAACTTGAAATCTCAGGTGAACCATACTTGGTCTTATATCTGTCTTTTTTTTTTTTTAATCCCACAAATTTAGATAGTTATGAATTTATACAGAATATAGTAGAGCAGGGGTCGGCAACGTATGGCTCTTGAGCCATATCTGGCTCTTTTGAGGGCCAGATATGGCTCTTTCTGCAGGAGCCATAAAGTCAATTTTTTTTCAGGCGCTGTTATAGGAACATGCCCTGTGAGCACTGTACAGCTCTCATGAAATTACATTTTAAAAAATGTGGCGTTTATGGCTCTCACGACCAAAAAGGTTGCTGACCCCTGCAGTAGAGCCTAAAACTAGTAATTTTGCACCTAGAACAAATAGTGCAGACTGTGCCCAGGACAAGTGGCACAAAAGGCACACCTTCACTTGAAGGGGGTGGGGAGGGTGGGAGGGGTTGGTAATGTGTGGAGTTATCTCCAATTTGAAAAGTCAGAGTTTTGAGGGAAACAGAAGCCCCAGGATGGGAGGAGGCAGACACATAGCCAGAATGGTTTGGCTTTCTAAAAAGGTCTTGGGGACTGGGTCTCTCCCCACTGCCTTGATTTACCTGATGTGCAAGCCCTTGCCTTTTTCCCAAAACAAGCCATGTCTAGAAGCAGTGGAGAACTCATAGGCCTAAGGAAACACTCTCCCCTATTCCCAGACTTAGGAGGGAAGAATCCTTTTTTCCCCTTATAAGATGCCTACCATACTTTCAGCTTTCTTGCTCAGGGGAACTTGGAAAAGTTTGAAAATAACGGGAGAGCAAAACTTGGTCAGAAACAGGCAGAAGTGTCTCTAGTTAGCTAAGGAAAGACAGAGGCTGTTTCTTTTCCTTCTAGCCAAATGCCCTTCTATCCAGAGATTGGCTGTGGGAAATGGGAGGAGGGGATCCTTTCCAGACTGTCGTTACATGGTTGTCAAGGTGGCCTACGGTTCTACAACACAAATCAAACATCTCTGACACTTTAGGAACATTCCATATCCTTATTTCTTCAGAATAACCCTGAATAGAGCCTTTCCATTATAGCTACCTGAATCTTTAATTCTTCCATTTAAAAATTTCCCAAATGAACCAGATTGATCATTTTAAGATCGTATTGAACAGTTTCGGTTCTACAACACAAATAAAACATCTCTTACACATTAGCAATGACTACAGTCCTTATTTGGCAGAGGGTAGGGGCTCACCAGGCGAGGGCTGGATTTCTCCTGGCTCTACTTCTAGGCTGTGCTAGACCTTAGGTCCCACTAGTCTTCGGGCCTAAGGAACCCACAGATGCAATTAAACTATTCCTCCCCATAATTATAGAAACCCTACTCTCTCTCATACAGTTTCTGCTTGCCTTTCTACTCCCATCTCAACACCAGGTGTCTCTCCTTCCAACTCTCATCCCTGCACCCCACCTTCTTAATATCATCTGTCAGGAAATCAGTTGTTGCAGTCAAGTCATTAGTCTGAGTCTTTATTCAGCAGAAGTCAGTTTCTTTTTGATCATATAGATGTAGTCATTTGTATAGATTATTCTATCAAGGTTTGTCTTCTAAAGATTAGCTTACCATATACAGTCAGTTATGAATCACTTGAAAGTGTTTGCATATGTCTATCAAGAGGAAAGAGCAGACATTTTAATAATACTTAAAAAGAACATACAAAATATTAGTGTTTTTATAAATAGTACTTATGGGTTTTCTCACTAAGGCACTTTCTTAGCTCTTTTGACCTCCCAATTGTGGCAATGAATTAATATTGGTGAAGCTTCTGTATAAAATTATTATAGTGGGTTTTAATGTCTTGACTCACTGAAATCAGGTTTAGAAAACATTTTTTCTAAAAGTTAAAATTGAATTTGTTGGTATTGAGGTAATTCTAAAAGCATCTCATGATAATTTACAGATAAGTGATTCTGTTATGTTACCTAGATTACTATCCTTTTCATCTAACCCCTCCCTAATGAGCTAGATTATTATTCAATTTTATTTTTCATTAGAAAAGTTACTTAAGTTAAATTCTTGAGGACTATATCCTTACATAGAATTATATAATAGAGATTTTGAACAGTTAACATTATTTTCAAGTCTAATTTACAAGTCTTTCCACATCAGCAAGTTATTTTCCTTCCTTCTGCTGATTTCCTTCACTTTGGTAAAGGTAGTAAAAAAAGATTCCACTTAGAATTAATAGTGACCAAAATACAAAATGTACAATAAGTTGCTTTTCTTAATTTTTTTCTAGTTTGCATTTAGTGACAAGTGTAGATGCAAAATAGTAGAAAGACTCATTCATAATCATAGTTTTCCTTTGCCTACAAAATCTCATTATTTCCACATCTTAATTGGTAAGTTCTTGAAAGGAACCAACATTGTTTTGCAGTGAAATCCACATTGGAATAGAATTTTTTTGAAGTAACAGTGTTATACTTTGCCCTAAATTATATCCTCTCATGTGTTTATAAAAGCTTTTTTAAAGAACTGACTTTGAAATAAAGCACTAATATTACATTTAAGGAAATACCTTCTTTGTAGCCTTAGCAATAACAGAATATGTCAGTTATTAGGATCTATCAGAGTACATCTTATGTCCCTGATGTCAGACTGGGAAAATCACAGTTGCTATCATGATGTCAGTTCAGGTCAACAGATACATCTAAAATACCTACAAGATATTGCTCTAGGTACTTGGAGTTTAAAAAAAATAAGATTGTTATAACACAAGTCCTACTCTCCAAGTGCTTACATTCTAATGACCAGAAGATAACGGATAGATAAGTAACTATGAAACAAGGGAAAGTAACCTGAGTGGTGTAAGAATAATAAAGATCTCTTTTCACTTTTACCCTTGGAATTCAGGGTGTCAAGAGGTAATTTTATTGAATAAATAGCATCAAAGTGAGACTTTGAAAGAAAGAAGACATTTACATTGGCAGCTGAAAAGGGAAATCTAAAGGCCTTAAAAGAAATGGGAAATGGAGAGTAGTCCACATTGATTAAAATATAGAATAAATTTAAAGGAGTGGTATGAGCTTTCTACTTTATGCTATAGGCCTTAGGGAACCTACAGTGACATAGTCATCATGCTACATTACACAATTATCACATTAGAAATATTAAATGAGCAGGATTGTGGAGGACAGATGGGAGGCTGGATAGATTAGAGGTAGGAAGATCTTACTTATACGTAACTCTTGGAATAGTGAAGGCAACAAGAGATGAGGACCATATGATTGATTTTGACCTATACTTTAATGTGAGCAGTTTTGATGAATTTTTATAGTCTTTTCTTTTTCTTGATAATATTTTTTAGTCTCAAGATAAGACCACAGGAGGAGTAAATCCAGAACCTTGTCCAATCTGTGCTCGGCAGCTGGGGAAACAGGTAAAAGAATAATGTGTTACTTTTATATAGCACTCTATAATTTATAGGTATTTGCTTATTTGAATCTCACAGAAATCCTTAGAGATGGGTGGGACAAATATTATTATCCCTATTTTTAAAGTCGATAAGCAGAGGCTCTTAGGGGGTAAGTGACCTTCCCAGAGTCCTATAGCTAAGTAAATACCACTACAGAGATTAGAGGCAGATTTCTTATGTATAGTGCCTACCTTCTTCACTCCCCTGAACTACCAGTGTTCAGAATTGTTTGAACTTTAGTGAATTTTTTAAGATTTGAGGGCTGTGGATTATACAAAGAGAGTAAAAATAAAAGGTGAAAGCATTTTCAGTTCACTTCTTAGTTTTTATCTACTATTACATACTTAGAAAAAAGCAGATTTTTAAGAATAACTTTAGAGATCATCTAGTTCAACATCTTCCTTTTACAGATAAGAATACTGAGGCCTAGAGAAATTAAGCATTGTCCCCAAGATCATCTAGCTAATTAGTGGAAGAATTAGTTTCAGAACCCAGGTTATATGGTTCTGACAGCTGTGTTATATTCACTATTAGCAAGTTGGACATTACTTCTAGAGTGATCCCATCTTATTTAAATCAAGTTTTGAGAATGTGTAATTATGCTCCCCGCTTTATTCTACAGATTTAATTTGAGATATTAAAGCCTGACTTGAATTTGTGTATTTGACTTGATTTGCTGGTAATTATTTAGAAATTTGGCATTACGAAGGTATATTCACCTAGCTTTATGAAGAGATCTGTACTTAGATCTTTTTAAATGCCATGAGTTCCAGTTTTTGATCAAATCAAAAACATAGCTTTTTCCTTATTGTAATTTGGAGTACCTTTCAGAAGTATATTTGTAATCCTTCTTTTGTGCATATTAGTTCACAGAAGCTTGTAAGATGAAGATAGTATTTGCTTTCTTACAAAGGAGTCAAATATTTGGTTGCTTGTGTTCAGTCATTTTTTAGTTTTGTCCGACTCTTTCAGGACCCTATTTGGGGTTTTTTAAGAAAAGATACAAGAGTAGTTTGCCATTTCCTTCTCCAGCTAATTTTACAGATGGAATCAAAGCAAACAAGATGAAGTAACACAAGATAGTAAGTCTCTGAGGCCAGATTTCACCTCATTTGAAGATGAGTTTCCAAGACTCCAAGCCTCAAATTCTATTCACTGCACTACCTGGTTGCCTATCAAATATTTACCTTAACAGAATGAATAAACTGTTGCCATATATAATGTTGTAGGAGAAACATTTAAGAGTAGGAAAAAACACTAACTGACTTTGAGGGTCAGAGGACCTGGCTTCAAATATTGCTTCTGTGCCTTAGTAGATTGTGTGACTTTTGAATACTTAAGCTCACTTGACCAATTTCCAAAATCACAAGTCTGTTTCCTGTCCCTGTATAGCACATGAAACGTTATAGAGCATCGTTATTTTATATGAGGAAAAGTGATTCAACAAGGGTGACCTGGCTAGTCAGGCCTGGGATAAAACTCAAACTCGTATACTTATTGGCTCCAGAGCCCATGTCCTTCATATTGTGCCACACCTCCTCCAACCATATATCTTCCCATATATTTGTGTTTCCATCATCAAGTCTGTCCAGAACTTAGGGGGGAAAAAAAACAATTTATGTTTTCTCATGTTTGGGATCTTATTACAGAGAAATGTGAATACATTGGTATGTATAATTATACAAATATTGAACACGTGTTGAAATATTTTGGGTGGTTTTTTTTTTAAGTGCATTTGTATTTTTGGTGACTGTCAAGGCAAAGATAAACATTTGTTCCATGGAAAAGGTGACCCTAGCAGCTAGGTAGCTCAGTGGATTGAGAGCCAGGCCTAGAGATAGGAGGTCCTAGGTTCAAATCCGGCCTCACACATTTCCCAGCTGTGTGACCCTGGGCAAGTCACTTGATCCCCATTGCCTACCCCTTGCCACTCTTCTGCCTTGGAACCAAAACACAGTATTGATTCCAAGACAGAAGGTAAGGGTTTAAAAAAAAAAAAGTGACCCTTAATTTCTAGGCTTTGTAGAAAAGTTAGAATTTTTGGCCTTTTTTTTTTTTTTGGACAATGGAAGGATGCTTTTGTTAACTACAGAGAATGCTCAGAAAGTTAAGCAAGAATATGGTGGTGAACAATTATTACTGGTAGTTATCCAGCCCCTACCTGAATACGTAGGTAATGTTTTATTGAGCACCTATTCTGTGCTATGTGCTAGAGATACAAAGATGGACAAAAGACAGTCTCTGCTCTGAAGAAGTCCAGTCTTAACAGGGATACAACATACAATGTATATACAAGAGAGATACAAAGCATATTGGAGATAACAGAGGGAAGGCATTAGCAGTAAGGGGGATTAGGAAAGCTTATTATAGAAGAAGTAATTTTATCTGAGACTTGAAGGAAGACAGGAAACAGAGGAAGGAGAGAGTTCCAGGTATGAAGGATACCTGGAACTAGAAGTCTAGAGATGGAATATCTTCTTTGAGGATCAGCAAGGAAGTCAGTCTCACTGCATCAGAGTATGTGGAGGGGAGTGAGTAAGTATAAGAAACACTGAAGAAGCAAAAGCATTGAAATATCTTTAGTATTTCTTTAAAGTGCATATGTATTTTTGTTGACTGTCAATGAAAAGATAAACAGTAGCTTTGTAAAAAATGATAGAATGCATTTAAAAGGGTATAAATTAAAATAAAAATATATAAAAGGGGTCAGTTTATAAAGGGCTTTGAACACCAAAAAAGAGAATTTTATATGTGGTTTTGCTGGTGAAAGGCATAGATTAAAAAAAAGAAAGAAAGAAAACAAATAAAGTAATCACATATTTTATTTCTAGTTTGGATTTAAAGAATATTAGGATTGTTCATTATTGAAGAGCTAGAATTATAACTTTAAAACTCCTTCCTTCCCATCTAGAACAAAAATTTGAATGTTTTCAGATTTTGGGAATCATTGATAGCAATTCACTGAGTTGTTGCTCTGTTTTCTCCTTTAGTGGGCAGTACTGACCTGTGGTCACTGTTTTTGTAATGAATGCATTGCCATTATCATCGAGCAGTATAGTGTGGGCACCCGCAGAAGCTCAATTAAGTGTGCCATCTGCCGACAGACAACTTCACATAAAGAAATCTCCTATGTCTTCACTGCAGAGACAGCAAATCAGGAAGAGGATATTCCTGTGAAGGTAATAATAATTCAAGAGCATGTAAAATCATCATTTGGAATAAAATCATGGGAGCAACTGTGTCTGCCAAATGACAGGAGTCATCAAAAAGATTTGGACAGGGAGGCTACAGGCATTAACAGTTATTCAAGGCTCAATCTCTGCATGTAGCCATTCTCTGTCAGATAGCCCTGAAGGCATTAGCCTTGTCCTCCCATTTTCTCATTTTGGAGAAGACCAGAAGCACTGTCCTTGTCCTTGCATGGAGAGTAGCAGACACAAATACCCCTGTAACTTGAGGCAGAAAAAGGAGCATTGTTAAAGAGTTCTATTTTCTAGTCAGCTTCTTGGCCCCTGTAAATAGATAAGATTTGTGGTTAAATGGGAGTCTGTTTATAGAAATTTTCTCCTTTTTCCCCATTTGACCTGAGCAACAGAGAACTAGGGTATTTCTTACTGTTTTACAGCAAAGCTGATTTAAAATTAAAATTCATTCGTTAAGTGAATGAATATTTCCACAAGAGGGAGGCAATGAGCTTTTGAATCATAGTTTTATTGTCAGAAGCAACATTAGAGAAGATTTAGTCCTCATTTTATAGATGAAAAGACTTAAACCTTAAATGATTTATCCAAGGTCATACAACTAGTAACTAGCAGAGACTTTGAGCCCAAGTTCAAAAAACTACAAATCCTTTTCTCTTTCCAATCAATCAGTCAATACACAAGTATTCACTATGTACCAGGAACTGTATGCTAGGGATAAACATAAAAAGAATGAAACAGTCCCTGCCAGCAAGGAGCTATCTCTCTACTGGGGAAGACAACAAACACATGTAAGTGTATATACAGAATAAATCAATATAAATACTAAGTTGTTAAATTTCAGGTGTCTGTGGAGGGGTGGTACCAACAATTGAGAGGCTCAGGAAAGGCTTCAGGTTAAAGGTAGAGCTGAGCCACATCTTAAAGGAATAAAGAGCATCAGTAAGGTGAAGTTAAGGAGGGGAAGGACAGAGAAGACAGCCAATGCAAACACAGAGAGGTGCAGTTATTGGGAGTGAGAAACAGAAAAGCCAGTTTGGCAGAATCATGGAGTGTAAGAGAAGGAGTGATATCCAGTGAGGCTATAAAGAGAGATTGGAGCCAGGTGGTATAAGTTTAAAAAGCTAAACAGAGGAGTTGGTATTTTATCCTATAACTGTGTCACAATGAAGTTGGGAGGGAGAATCTGAAGAACAAGGGAGGAAGAATTTGGGAGTATCAGCCCTGGCCCTGGATCATAGAGAGAACTAATTTCCATTAGTGCTCCTTTGGAGAGTTGTTAATATTGATGCTTTCTGGATTTTTTTAAAGGTCTGCATTTTTCTTAATGGAATAGTGTCAGCTGCTCTTTTTTAAAAGTTTAAATCAGTGGTGCTGGTACAGATTGTTATATGCAGGAGGGAAAAATAAAAGTGGAGCTAAAGTGTAAATCATTTCACAATGGCTATTTTTTTAGTTATTGCTAGTAAAACTTGATAAATTTGCAATGTAGCTTTTTTTAGTTAACTATTTACATTTAAATTAATTTCAATACAAAAAAACAAACAAACCATTTTTTTCAGTTCCTACCTCCAAGACCTCCATCGAGATTCTTTATTCATTCATCTTTATTTTCCTCATGTGAATACAGTTCACATGTACTAGTTCTACTTGTTTTCCTCTTTGTATTATTTTACAAAGTTCCTTCTATATTTCTGTGTATTCCTCTTTCTTTTCTTTAATGATATAGCATTTTGTGATTTAATATACCTCACTTGATTTAACTGTTTCCCTATTGCTAGATATTTAGGCTACTTCGAGGTTTTTATGTATAATGCTGTTAGGAAAATCTTCTAACAGCTTTTACAAAATTACATCACTGCCCCTAAGTAACACAAAAGGCATTTTTTGTTGGTACTATTATTATACAATACTTTATTTTCTCTTCCCTCTTCCCTCCCATTCTCTACCATTTATTAACTGCCTAGTTTGTTCAAGGAAGTATGCTAGGCACTGGAGATGCAAAAAATAGATACAGTGTTATCCTTGAGCTCAAGGGACTTTCAGTCTAATAGTGGGGTTGCAATATGTTCATAAGTAAATATGATAGAAAAATAGAATGTGATGATGGAAATGGAGAACTATAAGAAATTTTGAGAAAGGGGGACCCACTTTCAGTGGAAGAAGATCATAGAAAATTACACAAATGAGATAGTATAAGTTAAGTCACATAGAAAGAAGAAGGACAATTTTATTTTATTTTGTTTGAGACTAGGTCTACCTATCATGCTCAAGCTCTAAGTACAGTGGTTTCTCACTGACCCAATTCCACTTCTAATTGGCATGGGAGCTTTGACCTGTACCATTTTCAACCTGGACCAGTTTGCCTCTTCCCAGGCAGTCTAGTGGCCCCCTTTTCCTGGGGGGCTTACCATATTACTACCAAATTTAGTGTTGCCAGTGGATCAGCTTATCCCACTATAGCTCAGAACTGCTGAGCTCAACCAATCCATCAGTGGAACTAGGAATTAAGGAATTATAGACATTTGTCATCACATTAGCTAAAAGAAGAAAGTTTTAGCACATAGGTATTTGGAAAGAATGTATTTGAAACACAGGAAGTTGGCTGCACAGTTATATGGCCAGTACAGAGAAAATTTGGGGATTAGCTAGTTGTTTAGTTTGGCTATAATGGAGTGTTTGAAGGATCCTGGGATTTAGAATTGGAAAAGACTCATTAGAAATCATTTAATCCAGGCTGCCCTCCCATTTTACATGAGAAAAATGAGGCCGAGGTTAAATGTTTTGTCCAACATTGCACAGATAATAACTAGTAAAGCTGAGTCATTCATGTGAAATATGGCTAGAAAGATAGGTTGAAGTTTATGTAGTAAAATGTAAGTTGCTTGAGGGTGGGAGCTCTCTTCATTTTTTACTTTGTCTCCTCAGTCCCAACACATTGGTTGGTACATAATAGGCATTTAATCAATATTTGTTTTAATTATTGATTGTGCAACACCCTTCATGCCAAACTAAGGCCTTGCATTTTATCCTACAGGGAATAGAAACCCACTAATACTTTTTGATCAGGGAAGAGACATGGTCAGACTTGTGAATTAGGAAGATTAATTTGTCAGTTGTACCAAAGGATGAATTCAAGAGGAGACTAGAAGTAGACAGACCAGTTAGAAAGTCTATTGCAGTAGTTCAGGTAAGACATAATTAAATTCAATTTGGTGAACATTTAAGTGCTTATTCTGTGTCAGGCACAATGGTGAGTGCAAGAGATACAATGATCTAAATGAAGCAGTCCTTGCCTTAAAGGAACTTAAATTACACTGGATATGTTCAAGAAGTGGGTGGTGGTTAATGAATGGTGAGAAGGGAAAGATTAAAGAGATTCTGTTGAAGTAGAATCAGTAGGACTAAGAAATTGATTAGAAGTAATGAAGAAGGAAGAATCAAAGCTTATTTTAAGATTATAACCAAAAAGGTGGCAGTACAGTGAGCAAAAATTAGGAAACTGGAAAGAGATAAGTAGATTTTCATGGAAAAATGTTTACTTTGGGACATGTTGTGTTAGATCTGCCAGTAATACATCCAAACTAAGTCTGATAATTAGTTAGCAGAATGGGACCCGTCAGTTTAAGGGAAAGAGAAGGGAACAAGCATTTATTAAGCACCTTCTACATGCTAAGCGCTGTGCTAAATACTTTACAAATATTATCTAATTTGAACCTCATAACAACCCCAGGAGGTAGAGACTATTATTATCTCCATTTTATAGTTGAAGAAAACTGAGGCAGACAGAGGTTAAATAATTTGCCTTCTTAAGATCACACAGCAAGTAAAAAATCTGAAGTCAACTTTTCACTTAGGACTTCCTGACTTCAAGCCCCTCACTGCTGCCAGACGTTATAAACCACTTAATGATTGTCATTGAGGGATAATGTGAAGAGGGACAAGAGGAGAGGATACTTACGCTCAGGGCAGAAGGAAGGAAGGAATCAAGGAATGATTTCTTAAACGCTTATTTTCTGCCACATACTGTGCTTAAACATGAGTATACAAATATAAGCAAAAAGAAACTACCTATCCTCAAGGAGCTTAAATACTATTGAGGAGAGACAACAAAGGGTGAAGAAGCAGCACATGAACCGCATTTTCTGGAAGTTTATTAGTGAAGGAAAGGAAAAATGTAGTGAGGACAGGGGAAGAGTATCTGAGGATAGATGAGACCTGAGCATTTTTGTAGACAGAGGGGAAAGAGAAATTAAAACTTTCCACTCCATTTGCTATCCTCCTCCTGTTCTTGTTGCTACTCTTCCACTTCCTCATTTCTCTCTGCCTCGTCTATCTCTATCAAAGGTTTACAGAAATATCCAGGCATTTCTTTCCATACTGGTGCACTAGGTCCTCAAAGCTAAGAAAATTGCTATTCTCCCACTTAAGACATTTTATCAGAGTCCAAAATCAAATTTAAATTATTAATACAAATAAGAACTTGCAATTAGACGTCATGCAGTAAGTTTTGGGAAGTGTTTAGCATAGCCATCAATAAATAGCACAACTTTTATGAGCCTGAATTGTGGATCTCCTGAAACTGAGAACACTTGTTCATTTTTTTGAAGCCTTTTCAAAAGCCTGAGATGGAGATTAGATATAGGTTTGATGTCATGCTGGGCAGGTGTCAGTACTATCCATTTATTGTTTTCTCTGCTCTAACTTTACTTCATTATTTTAACAAACATGAGAAATAACTGGCAACAATTGATAGGATTGGAGATTACCACATTTGCTTGTGTAATAGTTGTCCTCTTGGATGATACTTGCATAAATGTTCTTATCTTTAGGGCAAATAGCCCAATATTTCATCTATTATGAAGCAAAAAAATTTTTCCCTGCAACCTACCTCTGACTGCTTTAAATCCCATTGGCCTCTGCATCCTCTGCTGTTTTATGCTTGCTGCTTCCTGTCACATTGTCAGTGTGTTGTCTTTGGTGCTGCTTACTGCTGCTCCTGCCCACTGTCTTCTTCAGCTCCCACTGCTTTTTCCGCTGACCCTCATGAAATTCTTCACCTGGAGGCCACCTCCCCTATTTTCAGGCTGAAAAAAAAATGGCATAAGTAAACCCATTGTTATGAGAGTAAATGTAGCATTTAATAATTTTATATCTGTTCAGCTTTTTAAAATCAAGAATTACTAGGTTCTTCCATCTCCAAAGTCCAGTTTTTTTCCCTTAAAAAAGGTCCAGCAAGCCTTAGATTTTAGAAGAACAGTCTTGAAGAAGTTATTTGAAACATAGAGATATTTATATTGTCTCTACTGCATTTTTACTGTAGGGTTTCATGTCAGACCTACTTCAGAAACTTAACAATATAAATAATTTCAAAAAGAGTCCTACAGAAAGTTGATTCATGAATAATAAATATCCTAGTGGTATAAAATAATATTTTAAAAGAATATTAGAGACTTTTACTTATTTAGTTGTTTGAAATCCAGAGAGACTCCACTACATGAACAGCTCCATTACTTAACCTGGAAATTAAATTTTTAGTTTGGATTGCAAATCTGTTCTTTGTGATTATCCTTATAGTAAATGAGTGAAACATTAAAACCATTTTTGCATTAACTTACTTGAACAATACACATGGCAGCTTTTTCAGTATTCCTAAATGACCCTTGGAACTTAGTAGTCACTTCATAAAGCAAACACATTCCCCAGCAAGTTCTGACAGACACCAGGCATTTCAAACTGTGAGGAGGGCCTGCCTTTTTGGCAGGACACACACTCCACGTGGTGTGCTCTCTGTGTCCTAAACCTGGCTGCATTTCAGACCTGAGATTTCTGGCTAGCAAGAGCCCTGACCATGGCCATAGTGGGGAAAGATCCTGGGTATAAATGACTCTTTGCCCTAGGAAAATATTGCACAGATATGGATATTCACCTACAATGAATCAAACTTCTGTCCAACTTCTTAATCCCTTGCCATTTCTGCAGGCAAAAATAGAATATTAATAGAATAAAAATATTCTATCCTTCATCTTGTAGGAAAAAATAGTTATTCACTTAAATCTCTGAGAGACTTGCTATAGGTTTCTATATGGCTTTTATTTTATCGTTTAAAAAACTGATTAAAAGTCATTCATTGAATGTTACCTGATTACATTTTTTTAATGAATTGGAAGAATTCTATCTTCTCAAATAAGAATAAAACATTGAAAAACTGGACAAACTTCAGTACTAAACAAATTCAGATCTGATTGTCTAAAATATTTTGGAGACCTACAGAAGACAATTGCACATGAATGTTATTAACAAATGAAATCTTTTGCAAAATGTGTCCTACAAACATAAACATCATAGAATGCTTTATATCCATTAACCAAAATTGCAACTGTGCAATTCCTAGTCTGCTCAATTCAGTCTTAGTCTTCTTTCTAATTAGTCTAGACCCAAAAATGACTTGATTATCTAGTAATAGACCCATTGAACAAAAAAATTTTAAATTCACTTTATGAAGTGTTTATTTACCCTTTAATTCGGCAGTTGCAACAACAAAAATATTTTATCAAGTGGCCATTTGTGAACAGAGCACTGTACTAGGTGCTGGAAGAATACCACAGCCTCTGTCCTTACAGACCTTCCCTTTTTCTATTGTAAACCTAGGTTTACAACCTAGAGTCATCCTTGACTCCTGATTCTGCCTTGCCCCACTTTTCCAGTAGACAGTGCAAATCCTTTCTTAGGCATTTACTTGCTGTGTCCCCATAGACAAGTCACTAACCTCTGTGAACATCAGTTTCCCCATTTGTAAAATGAGGACAATAGTAGCACAATTCAGAGAGTTAACAAGAAAATAAAATGACAACATTTATAAAGTGCTTTGCAAATCTTAAAGCCTAGTTAATGTTGCTGTTATCATTATATCATCATCATCATCATCATCATTAGTGTTAGGGAGAATGAGAATAAGCATTTTATAGCACCTACTCTGAGCCAGGCACCATGCTAAGCTCTTTACAAATATTATCTCATTTGATCCTCACAACAACCCTGGTAGGTGTTATCATTATTCCCATTTTAAGGATAAGGAAACTGAGATAAAGGCTAAGTGACTTACTTAAGGTCATACCATAAGTCTGTTATGTCAAACCTATGACATGTATGTCAGCACTGATACGTGTAGCCATTTTAAATGATACGCAGCCGGATGTGGCCACATACAGAGAAGTATGGGGCCTCATGCCGAGGATGAAACATTTGTTGTATTGCAGGGTAGACACTCTGTGCACTATGGATGACAATTCTACCTATATTAATATACCTATTTTGGTTTATTAAACACAATTATAGATTACAATTATGCATTTTATTATTTAAACTATAAATATCATAAAATTATGGGTTTTTTTTCTCAAAGTGACACACCACCCAAGTTATGCTCAGTTTTTTTGGCGAATTTTGACACACCACACTCAAAAGTTTGCCCATCACCGCCATGAGTCAATGTCTGAGGCTGGATTTGAACTCATATCTTTCTGAATCCAGGTTCAGTGCTCTAGTCACTGTTCCACCAGCTGCTTTGTTTTCACTATTATTCAGTCAGTTACCAGATCATGTCAATTATACTTCCATAGCATCTCTCACATTTTCTTCTCTCCACTTATAGACACTGCCCTAATTCAGACTTTATCACCTTTCACCTAGACCGGTGGTTCCCAAACATTTTTGGCCTACTGCCCCCTTTCCAGAAAAAACACTACTTAGCCCCCTGGAAATTAAATTTTTTTAAATTTTAATAGCAATTAATAGGAAAGATAAATGCACCTGTGGCCATCACTACCCTCCTGGATCATTGCAGCACCCACCAGGGGGTGGTAGCACCCACTTTGGCAATCACTGATGTAGACTATTGAAGAAGATTCCTAATTGATTTCTTTACCTCCAGTCTTTTCTCCTCTCCAGTCCATTCTGTATACAGCTAGTAAAGTGATATTCCTAAAGCATAGATGTGACCTTGTCATTGGCCTCTTCAATAATTCCTCTTGGCTCCCTCTTCCTTCTGAGATCAAATTTATATTCTTCTGGCAATGGAAGCCCTTCACCACCTGAACGACCTTCACTACCTATTCAGTTTACATTATACCCCTTCACTCGCAATGGTTCAGCCAAAAAGACCATTTAGTTGTTTTTTACTTGCAGTATTCTCTCTCCCTCCATCTTCTTGAGTCTCGAGTTTCCTCCAAATCTCATCTCAAATACCACTTCCTACGGTGGACATTTTCTGAACCACCCACCTGATGCCTGCCCCCACCTCAAAAAAAACATACCCTGTATTAATTGTGTGTATGTATATATACTATACTTTCTCCCTAGTGGATATAATCTCCTTTTGGGCAAGACTGTTGTACCTTTTCTTTGTATCCCTACTGCCTAACATAGTGCATAGCACGTAGTAGGCACTTCAGAAATACATAATGATGGTACTGTCTGGGATCTAGTAGGAGGGTCACCAATAAACATAGATAGCTCTAATACAAAATAAACATCATTAGTGTGCAAGAAGAGTGCTATTTCATATACAAGGAGATTGTCTCTAAAAGGGAATTGGGAGTTGCATGTTTTTAGATAGCACCCAGAAATGTCCTCAACTTGAAGAAAATTTAAAAGTTCTCTGCAATTCCTAACTTTACTTTTTTGAGATAATTATGCAAAATTATAGAAAAAGCAATGAGATAGTTGATTACAGCCTGAGGCAGCTGTGATCTTTCATACAGAATTAGATGAGTAATCATTAAACAGTAATACCAAGTAGCAACTTGTGAATGCTCATAGTACCCAACACTTGCCTCAAGCATGTACTTGGACCAGTATTCCCCCATCCCCACCAAGCTCACATGCAGCATGACTGCACTAAATTTGATCTGACTGTCACTGTTAGCACCACCAACATAGATAGGCTGTTCAGCATGTGGAGAACAGGTGCAGACAGAAATAAAACAATGCATGCCAATACTTCCCAGCTGAAACTGTTTTGTAGATCTGAAATTGTATAACAGCAAAGGGCCATCGAAGGAATTGGCTTCACTTCAATGGAAAGCAAGAAGGAAAAAGGATTTTTGTGGGGACATAAAATGGAAAGTAGAAGAGTAAATGTACTCAAGAAGCCATAGAGCCCCATAAGTAAATATGTTAAGCATCACCCCTAATATCCCCTGTCATCCCAACTGAAAATCTAACCCATCTTCTCTAACTGGATCCTTTGCTGAAGCATCAGGGAATAAGTATGTTTAGTTTGTTGAGATTTTTTTCATTAGGAGATGGAAGTATTGTATGTGCTCAGTTATGGAGGTCAACAGTTTACCTGTGGTGGAGGTGATAACTCACAGGCATTGCTAAAGCCCTTGAGAAGCTACATATCCCTTATGTCACTGTAATGCTACTCTGGTCTGTGATCATAAGCAGACAGAGCAGCTTCATCTCTTATGATGAAGATAGTTGCCTTCTGCTAGATTATGGGAGGGAAGAGCCAGGGCCACACAATAATCCAAATCATGTGTAAAAAAATTTTTTTCAGGGTCTGTGGATAATAGCAGCAGCAGCACAATGTAATAGAGAAAGAATCAGGTTTGATGTCTTGACATCTTCTGACATACCTTTGGGCCCCTGGGAAGTCATTTACCCTCTCCAAGTTAGAAGTTTCACCATCCATTCAATGGTCATAATCTCATGTTCTTCTGTAGTGCCTCTGTCGCACATGTTATGAAGGTTGGAGTTATGTTTTGCATGATCCCACCTTTATAGCTAATAATCATGTTGTTGTCTTCTCAGTTGTTTCCTCCTCAGGGGAGGAAGAAAAAGAATTTGGAATTCAAATTTTAAAAAGAAAAGAATGCTAGAAATAAAATTTTTAAAAGAAAATTAAGGTTGAGTGAGGTAATGACTATAAAAAGATTTGAAAGAACTTAAAGCACTACACAAATGTCAACTATTATCATTTTTGTGGTGGGTAAAGAAGAAAAATCATCTGGCATCAATGCCTTTAGCAATAACTTTTTAAAAATTAAATTTGAAGGCTTCTACTTTTGGCAAAAGAAAAAAAGACCTATGGCAATTATTGAAACCTTGTTTTAGTAATAAAATCACTATCTTTTCATAACACTAATAATATCTAAAGACATTTTCAATTATGTCTCGTATCATAGGCTTATTAAAATTCAATCGGGGGGGGCGGGCAGCTGGGTAGCTCAGTGGAGTGAGAGTCAGGCCTAGAGACAGGAGGTCCTAGGTTCAAACCTGGCCTCAGCCACTTCCCAGCTGTGTGACCCTGGGCAAGTCACTTGACCCCCATTGCCCACCCTTACCACTCTTCCACCTATGAGACAATACACTGAAGTACAAGGGTTTAAAAAAAAAAATTCAATCAGTTACAACTATCTTGTGTTATACTCTTGCAGACTATCAAATTTTGTAGCAAATTTTAATCTGCTTGATGACCAAAAGGATTGCATTTATAATCCTAATTTTAATATCATTCAAAGTTTAAGGTTTTAATACTTACATGTCAGTTTTGACATGGCCCCACAAGAAAAAGACTAATGGAAATAGATCAGGTAAATGAGATGTCCAAACAAGAAGACTTCCTATACCATTTCACTAGTTTGATAAAGTGAGACCCCACAACTGTCCTGCATACAATGCCTGGTGACAATGTGCCCTAACTTACTGAAATTAAAGTGAAAATTTTGTTATTCAGAATTTACTTAGTATA
This sequence comes from Gracilinanus agilis, assembly GCF_016433145.1. Classification (NCBI taxonomy): domain Eukaryota; kingdom Metazoa; phylum Chordata; class Mammalia; order Didelphimorphia; family Didelphidae; genus Gracilinanus; species Gracilinanus agilis. The sequence continues at coordinate 406,681,077 of NC_058133.1, read as the reverse complement.
AAAGAAATCTAAATAAACTTTCAAATGATAGGTTTTGTACTACATTTTAGTAGTATGAAAAACCACTTTTTTTGTAACATAGCTATTACACTTTTTCAGAAAAATTCAGTCATGTTAATCCTTTCTGACAAGCAGTGGGACATTGTTGAAAGAGCCCCATTGGGTTTAGAGCCAGAGGGTCCAGGTCGAATCCCATCTCTGATTGCTCCTGACCACACATGACACTGGGCAAGTCCTTTACTTCTTTGCAGCTCAATTTCCTTACCTGTAAAATCAGGCACTGTACAAAATTATTTACAAGGTCCCTCTTAGATGTGAAAATCTCTGATTCTTTTAAAAGCTTGATTGACCAGTTATTTATTGACGATTTCTATCTTACCCCTTAGTTTAAGTCCTCATATCCTCTCTCCTGGGATCATGTATTTTTAGTTGGACATCCAGCTTCTCCTCTCCAAAGCATCCTTCCACACAGCTGCCAAGGAAATCTTAACCAAAGCCTAAGTCAGCCAGTGGTACAGCTTTGCTCCAGGAGCTGTAGGAACTCCCCTTATTGTTGCTATAATAGAATACAAATTCCTTAACCTGGCATTAAAGTCCCTCACAATCTTGCTTCATCTTCTCCTTTTATGTTTACTGTACTTTACTACCCTGCTTCAGCCAAACTGGCCTATTTACTGTTCCCATCTTTGAATTCCATTCTCTACCCCCAAGCCTTTGCACAGAAAAGTGCTCCTTCCTTACCTTTATCTCTAATTGTTTGTGCTATCTCCCTCCTAAAATGAAATATGCTTTTCTATTTACATATTGCATCCCTGCAGTAGAAAACAAGTTGAGTACAGTGACTTTTTCATTTTGTCTTTATATTCCCAAGGCCTAACATGTTCTTGCACAAAATATTTATCTAACAAATGTTTAAATGCAAAAAAGTGACTTTAAAAACAATTGCTAATTTACAAATTTTTGCCCTCTTTTTTGTGAAACCAACAAAGAATACTTCTACTTTGCTGCTTCCATTTTTTGTAGGTATCTGATGTTTATTCATGTTTATCCAAAGTGACAGAGGTAGATTATTATCATTTCTTTCCTATTTATGAGTTTAATTCCAGAGCAATATAGAATGCAGAATTAGATACATTTTACCAGACTTCGTATTAGGGGAGAGATACCAAAACTCTGTTGAATATCAACAAATAATCAACGATACATTTTGTTGAGAGCATCTTTTATGGTGGAACTATGTAAAGTGTATCCTTTCTGCGTTGTACTTATTTAATGTTATAGTAATTCATTTCCTTTTCAACAGAAGTTATACTACGTTTTAGTAGATTTTTAGAGAGAAAAACAGAAATATAGTCACCAGGACTTTATTTGAAATCCCTCCTCTTCATCAGGACTCACCAGTCTCTACTCCTCCAGGTCATAGCCCTTAAGAATTCAGGGGATGTCTCCATACCAACAGCAAATTTTTCCAGTTTCTGTGTAGATCCAGAAATGTCTCTTATTTTCTGAGGTTTTTCCACTTGAGCTTCTTTGTTATTCCTAGAAAATTAAATTTATAAGTATTTATTGTCTCTCATTGCCATTTTCCCCAATTGAAAATTGAAAAATTAAAAATAAAACCCTCATCAAAATATTCATAGTTCAGGAAAACAAAATCCTACATTGACCACATTTTTTAATTTCATCTCTCTAGTGGTTCTTTTTTTTAGACCTTTGTTTTGACCATCCCAACTGTAATCTGAGTTTACCAGCATCAAAGTGTTTTATTATTCTAATAAATCATATTTTATCTATTTGACACTCATCACAGAGAGAATCTGTAGCATTCCCTCCTGTTAATGTTTTATTAACAATAGTAATGCCATATAGTTTGACATTCCATCCAGATAAAAATGGCTTCTATACATCAGAGCTGGAAAAGACCCAGATATCATCTAGCTTCTCATTCACATTTTTGTAATACATTAAAATTTGCAAAACACTTTCCTCATAACCCTTATAGCTACATAGCTAGCTAATGGCAGAGCCAAGATGGGAATTTCTGGTCCAGTTAGTCAAGTCACCAAATTTTTATTAAGTGCTGATTGTATACCAGGTACTGTATGTCCAATCAGTGATCTTTATTCTATAATGTTGCTATTTGTTAAACTCTTGCCTCAAACTCTGTGTTATATAAAGATTTTACTATGAGGTCTTTATATTACACAGTAGATTCACTCCAAAAAAAATTAAACTTGGTGATGAAAATAAATTAGGTTAGATACCCCTGTTATACAGGCTTCATGACATTTCAGTCTTCAGTTAAGATGCTAACCTCCAGACTAAACACCCTAAAAAATATCTTTTTTGTTAGCCTTTTGTGTTAATGGATCTCTTCTGTTCTTTCTAGAAACCTTTACTTCCTCCTCAGGTATCTGAGGCTTTTAAGTATTTTGGCCCCTCGAAAGTCATAGACTTGGTTTTTGGTACTTTTTTTGCTCCATTAACAGTTGTGATTGGATCTTAGCAATGGTTCTCATAAAAAGCATTTGAATTTGTTTTTGGCATAAAATGAAAGGAAAATTCCAGTTATTTCTAAGTTCCCAAAATTGCACTGCTATTAGCCAATTTCCATATCTTCATTTTTGAAGCAGCAAAATGAACAATAACATTGGCTTGTTTTCTTGTCTGTCTTGAGCTCAAATGATAACATTGTACCACGTCCTGCTTTCAACCCAGTTCTTTCTATCTCCCTTTTCTATGGATGAAACTCTTAAAAAGTGCAAATCCATAAGGAAAGAAGGAAGGTGTATCTTCACTTCAAAAGAAACAATAATACAGTGGCAGGTGCTAGTCAGATTTGTACCATTATCTGGAACTGCAGAAACACTCAAGTGCTTTTCCAACACTTAGATTAACTTCCCTTAAATTCCTTAGTTGTCTTGGGAAAGTGAAAGAAGCAAGAATGCAGATAGTCATATACATTGAACAAAAATCTTCTTTTCCAATACTCACCATTAAATTGAAGTCTAGCAGCTGTAAGATACTGCCCTATACCAAAATACCACTCCTTCCATATTTAATTTTATCCCATGACTCTCCCATTCAGTGCCTTTACTATTCCTACTATCTAGAATGCACACATCCCCTACCAGTTTCTACTAGTTCAAGTCCTATCCATCATTAGAGTATTTATTTAGTGTATCCCTTCATGATTCTATACCTAGAAATAATATCTAAACTGAACTCCCATTATATTCAATTAAACACATACTTATTAAGTATTTTTCATGTGCTAGAGACATTGGAACACAAAAATTTTAAATGGCATGGTTCCTTCACATAGGGATCATACAGTATGAATTGGAGCAGAAGTTTGCCCAAGAAAGTATGATAAAATATGGAATGTGATGAGGGCAAAGTAGAAATCAAAGACCTGAGAAAATTTGAGTGAAAATCACTATGAACTAAGGAGAATTGGGAAAGGATATAGCAGAGTAGGAATGGATAGATAGCACTTATTCTGAAAAAAAGTTCTGGGAGTTTTGGTGAACTTCAAGCCCAAAATAAATAAGCAATGTAATGTGGCAGCCAAAAAGTTTATGCAGTCTTGAGCTGGATTAGGAGACATAGCTACCAAGAATGAGAAGGTGATAATTCAAGTGTACCTTGCTGGAGTCTCTGCTGGAGTATCACATTCAGGTCTAGAAACAATAGTTTGACACAGACAAGCTAGAAAGTGTCTAGAGGAGGACCTTGAACCCATATAATGTGAAGATCTGTTGAGGGAAAGGAGCACATTTATCCTGGATAAGAGAAAATTTAGGGAGAATAGAATAGCTGTCTTAAAGTGATTGAAGGGCTGCCAAGTAAAAAAAGGTCTAGACTTGTTCCATTTGGTGCCAGAGGGCAGAACAAGGAACAGTGGGGAGAAATTACAAGGAGATACATTTAGTCTTGATGATAGGAAAAATTTCCTAACATTTAGAGCTTTCTAAGAGGTGTAGAGTTCTCTTCCTACTTGGAAGTCTTAAAGCAGAGACTGAATGACAAGTAGTAGGATATGCTATAATGTTGTAATAGATATGTATAATAGGTGTCTTTTGTGTATGGATTGGCCCAGATTGCTGGAGATCTCTTCCAGTTAAATTCTTAAATTCAATGACTGTGATATGTGTTAATAGTTCAGAACATATAACTATTGAATACATTCAAACAAGGCTCTTTGTGAGCCATAAGTAGCACACATAACACAATATTAATTTGTTTCTTGTTGCTCATAGCATTGGACTGAAGGTATGTGTTTGTGGTCATAGAATACTGTAAACAAAATGCTATTATTTAAATAACAATGTATAGACAATGATTATTAAAAATCATCTCTTGCGATTTAAGGAAAGAAATGTCTTTTTACTGTTAATAGTTTTAAATGCCATCATCATAAATAAATAGACTTAGGAGGGAAAAAATAATCCAAAATGTTCTAACTCTTTTCATGCAAGAACCATGGGACCACTCCAAATATTGCGCTATAGTTAGAATAGAATGTGAAAATCTTAATTGCACAATTTCCCTTCCTAACATGATCCTAATTCACTCATTCTTTTTTTGCCTAGCAGAGCTACTTTTAGAGATTACTGGAAATGTTTTCAAAGGTAGATCAAAGTAAACATGCTCACATTACAGAAATCTTGCCCACATAAGGGTCATCTACTAATGATAAGCCCTCCCTCATTTTCCAGATTTTGGATCCCCCAGCAGGAATTGAGTCCTGCTAGCCTTAGCTACTTGGGGCTTTTTGCCAGGCAGGGTTTTCATATTCTAGAACTCCTTGTTATTACTGACCTTTCAAAGCCTGGAGAGAAAAATGTGTTGGGGCCCAGGTAGTTCAGTATTTTGGCGAGGTTGTGTTTTGTGTTTTGTTTCATTTTGTTTTTAGACCTATCTGGAGGTGGGAGGAAATGCTTTTTTTCCCCTTTTATTCATTTTTAAAAATTCTTTTTACTCATATTTTTTCTTTTTATTCTTTATTAAGCCATACATAAATATGAAATGTATTTTATAAAAAATGAAAAATGGTTTTAGAATTGTTTGAAAACTGATTACTTGAAAATATTTTCATAGAGTGCCCTGGAAGGAAGTTATAGTGTATCTTGCTAAATAAAATTCTTAATACTGAATTGTACAGATGAATTTTGTTTTTTTTTTGTTTTTTTTTTAAACCCTTGTACTTCGGTGTATTGTCTCATAGGTGGAAGATTGGTAAGGGTGGGCAATGGGGGTCAAATGACTTGCCCAGGGTCACACAGCTGGGAAGTGGCTGAGGCCGGGTTTGAACCTAGGACCTCCTGTCTCTAGGCCTGACTCTCACTCCACTGAGCTACCCAGCTGCCCCCTGTACAGATGAATTTTGAGTGGGCAAATGGAAGAGCCATATCAATCCTGAGGCATTTGCCTTGTTCCTCTCTGAATTCCCTTTTATTCTTCTTTGGGGTAACTTTTTTTTACTTTTTTCCCTAGGGTGCAGATTATGCTTATTTTTTATTCTCTTTATCCCATATTGTTTTTTAAAAAGTTTTTGTTCATATGGATTGTGTACCAGTTTTACTGCCTGTAACTTTTATTCAACATAAATTTCTTTATGTGTATGTATATTTCTTTTTTTATTGGATTTTTTTCCTAATTACATATAGAAACAGTTTTCAACACTCATTTTGTAATCCCAAATCTCTTCCTTCCCTCCCTTCTCCCCAAGATGGCAAGCAATATAAGTTATCCATATTTGCCACGTTGCGAAAGAAGACAGATTATACATTATAGAAAAAAAAACTCATGAAGGAAATATAATTTTAAATGGTATGCTTTGATCTGCATTAGATTCCCATCTGTTCCTTCTATGGTGGGTAGATAGCCTTTTTTTATCATGAGTCTCTTGAAGTTGTCTTGGATCCTTTTATTATTGATAATAGTTAAGACATTCACAGTTGATGATCATACAATATTCATGTTACTGTGTACAATGTTCTGGTTCCGCTTACCTCACTTTGCCTCAGTTCATAGAAGTCTTGCCAAGGTTTTCTGAAATCATCCTTTTGGTCATTTCTTATGGCACAATAGTATTCCATTATAATCATATACCAAATTTTGTTCAGCCATCCCTCAATTGATGTTTACAATTCTTTGCCACTACAAAAAAAAAAAGCTGCTGTAAATATTTTTATGCAAATAAGTCCTTTTACCCTTTCTTTGATCTTTGATCTCTTTGGGATATAGTTCTAGTAGTATTGCTGAGTCGAAAGGAATGTCAACTTTTATGGCCCTTTGGGCGTGGTTCCATATTGTTCTCCAAAATAGTTGTATCAGTTCACAAATACACCAACTGTATATTAGTGTTCCAGTTTTTCCACATCCCCTCCTACATTTATAATTTTCCCTTTGTTGTCTCTTAGCCAGTCTGATAGGTATGAGGTAGTACCTCAGAGTTGATTTAATTCTGATTTCTCCAATTGGTGATTTCATCTATAAAATAACCGTTTTTCAGATGGCTATAGATAGCTTTAATTTCTTCATCTGCGAACTGCCTATTCATATCCTTTGACTATCAATTAGTGTCAACATGTTTTTCCTTTTTTATTTTGTAAAGATATATTATTTTACAAATTGCCTGTAATGACAATTTTCCACCTAAGTTTTCTGAAGTTAAAAGATCCAAACTGTCTCCCTCCCTCCGCCTTCCAGGAGATGATATGGTAAGCAATTTGATCTGGATTATACATGCATTATCATGTAAAACATGCTTCCATATTGTACATTGCTGGCAAGGACAGGAGACAAAAAGATAAAGTGTCCCTGCCCTCAAGGGCATGTTATACAAGATACAAAGGGAGAAGTACAACAGAATTTCTGGTGGGAGAGAACTCTGTAGATTAGCAGGATCAGGAAAGTTTTCAAAAAGAGTTGGCATTTGAATGGGAAGATAAGGATTCTAAAAGACCAGGATGAGTTGGATGTATATGTCAGCATTGGGAGACCACCTGGGCAAAAACCCTGAGACCTGAACTGAAAAACTGAGTGCAGGGAATACCAAACAAGTTAGTTATCCTGGAATACAGAAGGACCAGTATGCAGGGTCTGCAAGACTAGGCTAGAGCCAAATCGTTCAGTGCCTGCGGAGTTTGTATCATATTCCACTAGGGTGCTCCTAAAGATTCTTAATCAGGAAAATGGCATGACTCAATATGTGGTTGAAGATTATTTTAGCTGCTGTTTAACAGTTGGATTGAAAAGTTAGGCTGAAATCAAAAAAATAGTCAAAGCAAGAAATAACAATGATCTGACTGAGGTCAGTGGCTGTGTGAGTGAAGCAACAGAGAAATCATGAGGAAGGGAAACAGGAAGTCTTAACAATTTATTGGATGTGCTTTGGGAATTTTTTTTTCCCTTAAAATAAGTACAGCTCTCTCGATTAGAAAAAATAAGTAAAGCACACAGAGAAAGACACAAATTTATTCCTCGGTATAGTCTACAAAACACTTTTAGCAAAGGGCACTTTTCCCATCTATTAAAGGCCAGTCATTTTAATGTGATGAACAGAATGATAAAATGTTTTTGTTTTTGGAAACGTGACTATCTAGCATTGCATAAGAAAACTGGTGAACATAATATCTCATTTTTTTTTATCTTCTTTATATCTCTGCTGAGGAATTCATGTTTAAGAGTATAAAACAGAGACCCCAGTAGGAAACAAAGAGAAGTGCCACATTCAGAATTTGTAAAACCGACAAAAAACTTTTAAGAAGAGAAAAGCTATAAAGGACCTCAAAGGTCCTTTAGTTCAACCCCTTCATTTTATAGATGAGACAACTTAGGCCAAGAGTGATTACCTGGCTTGCTAGGGTCAAACATCTGGTAAGTGACTGAGAGGACTCAAACCCAAGTTTGCCCAATTCCTAGTCCAGCATTAGCTCTACTATGTCATGAATGTTTATCTAGCTATTCATTCCTCTAGACTTTATCATCTATTCTTGATTTGTCTCATCTCGGCCTTTGCTCCTGCCACCTCTTCTTCCAATAAATCTTTCTTAATAATCTTTCCATCTTCCACTTCCCAGGATAGAATGATCATTCACTCATATTTCTCACAGTTCTTTGACTGGGTCTCTTGCTTCCCTTCTTTGCACTTGTCTCATATTCCTTTCATGTCCATTTTTTCCCTTCCTATTATTAGATTGTAAGGTACTTGAGAATAGTACTAATGTCCTATCTGACTTGACTCTGTTAACTCTAATCCCTAATATGGTATTCCTTGCACACAGCATTTGCTTAATGACTATTTTTAATTGAATTGGACTAGATTGAATATGCTCTAGCTATTGCATATTTTGATAGTAAAGATTGTACAGCATGTTGACTATCTTTTCTCTCTTGTTATATCCATTTGTTTGTGATGTATTTTCTCATTTATATTCAAAGGGAAGCCATTCTACAAAAGTAGAAGCTGTGGTCCGAACTCTAAAGAGAATCCAGTTTAAAAATCCAGGAGCCAAATCACTTGTCTTCTCAACGGTATAATGAGTATTTCCTTTTTCAATATTGATTTGGATGTTTTTTTCTTTGTTATAAAATGTTGAGAATGCTCTCTAATCTACCTGCATCTGATAGACCCTCTAGCTAAATGTTAATGATTGTTTGATGATTTTTTAAATTGTTTTATTTTTAACCCTTACTGTCCCTTTTGGAGCCAATACTGTGTATTGGCCCCAAGGCAGAAGAGTGGTAAGGGCTAGGCAATGGGGGTCAAGTGACTTGCCCAGGGTCACACAGCTAGAAAGTGTCTAGGGCCAGATTTGAACCTAAGACCTCCTCTCTAGGCCTAGCTCTCAATTCACTGAGCCAGCCAGCTGCCCCCTGTTTGATGATTTTTGAGGGTTTAGGTCAATCAAATTCTATACAACAGTATGACAGCTGTAATAATCTGATGTCCCTTCAGAGGACCATTCACAGAATTTCAGATTTGGACAGGACTTAAGGGGCCATTTAGTCCATTCTTAGAAATGCACCCCCCTAAATATTAATATTATACAAATTGGAACCTTCAACTTAATACATTGCCTATACCATTCTCTTTCATATAATATACTAGATTGATGGCTTTCATTTTGTTTTGTTTGTGTACGTGTTAGATATGGAAGGAGGTAGCAGAAGCTGATATGGTAAATAAGGTACTGAATAAGGATGCTGATTTTCATTCTGTTTCTGAAGCAAATCATTTCATTTCAATCTCTTTATTCTTAATTCTCAAAGACAATTATAGTTAGTAAGTTAAACAGTATTACTACTCTCTTGTGTGCTTTAAAAGCCTCTGCTGCTTTCTATTTTTTTCCAACTATAGTCAGATAATATATTTATATGACAATTTTTAGGTATGCTTTAATATAAGAAGCTCTCAACTTTTTTCCAACTTTTTTGAGAACTGTGCTTGATTGTGTTTTTTTGTTTTAATTTGTGTGTTCCAGTGGCAAGATGTGCTAGACATTATTTCAAAAGCTCTGTATGATAACAACATGGTATTTGCACAAATCAATGGAATTAACAGATTTCAGGTATGCCAATAAAACTTTGTGTGTACAAATAATTTATTGATAGGGGACTCTATGTTGACAAATTGAAACTACTGTTAACAAATCTACTTAATAAAAAGAAATTCAGTCAGCAAATACTTACTAAGCACCCATCAGGTAGATTGCTTAGCACAGAATTCTTAATTGCTAAATTGTATAGATTATCACTTTAAAAAGAAAGTAATGAAATGACAGTCAAATTCCATCAGTCTCTTCACTCATAACTACTATCAACTAATAGGATAAAATGTTGTCATCTTATATCTGCCCCTTTTTACAAAGACCTTCTGGTTTGACATTTTAGAACTTAAATCATAGGTTCATGAGATTACAGATGAAAGAGATCAAGTCCAGTGATTCCCAACCTGTGGACCACTGACCCATGGTTTGCCTAGAAGTCCCTGAACCTATATGTTCACGAGGCATTTTCATATTGATCTTTATAGCAAAATATGTAACATGAATAATGGGTTTTCAAATGCATTTAGATATGATTAAGATATGCAAATTCATTTGAAAGTGTTATCAAATCCATAGAAGCTTTTTGTTATACAGTTTCTTTATTGTAGGGTCATAATTTTTTTTTTCAGTAAAAAATAGTTCCTCATATATCTTAAAGGCTGGGAATGATTGATCTAGTTTCCGAAATCCATATTTTAGAAATGAGAAAATTGGAATCAGGACCGTTAGGTTATCTGTCTGCAGCAGCCCTCTCATCTTTCAATTCAACAGCAGATTTAGAGAGCAGCTAACTAGTTAAACAGTTTGGCTGGAATGTAGAAAGAATAATAAATCTAAAATACAGCCAGATTGTGGAGGATTTTGTACCTGTCAGTCAGTAAACAAGCATTTATTAAGCACCTAGTGTGCCAGGCACTCTGCCAAGCCCTGGGGATACCAATACAGCAGAAAACAGTCCCTGCCATCAAGGAATTTGCATTTTCTTTGAGAGAAGACAGCACATAGAACAGCACTAAAAAGAACAGGGGGAAGGAGACTGGGATAAGAGGAATGTCTGGAGACCCAGGGTTTCATTAACTCCCATGGTCATTCTCCACATCTCCAACTGCCTCTGGGGCATCTCTTAGTGAATCAAGACCCCAAACTTTTGTCCAAAACTGAGCTCTTGTTTGGAATGGAACCTTTTCTAATCCCTTTATTTTTGCCCATAGAATTCACCCTGTTTTCCATGTATAAAACTGATGTTATCTTTGACTCTTTCTTCTGTTACACATGTCCCAACAGTTAAAATGTCCTGCCAAGCCTTCTTCAGTAATATCTCTACTATATATCTTCTTCCACTATTACCACTTCTATCACCCACCATAGACACTAATTGCTGTCTTGTTAGATTGCTGCAATAGCTTCCACTCTCAACCATCTCTATTCCCCCTTCCTACCACTCTGAGATTTGCCTTCTTTAATACCTTTTCACTAATCAATCATTTTTTCACTTCTGAAGAGCCTTCTTTATCTCTCTTTTCTGGCTCTTATGGCCCCCAAAAATCTGATGGCCCCTTATGCAGAAAGTACTGTAGAGGAGATGTCCCCCATTAAACTTTCCTCTATCCATCATCAGTGACAAACCTTTCTTCCTAGAGCCTACCTAGTATTTTGATTTGCATCTTCCTGTTACTTTTATCATATAATGTGATGTTACTGTAGTTTTCTTTGGATAGTTCTTATTCCTCTACTAGATAGTAAACTCTGAGAGGGCATATGCTATATCTTACCTAAGTTTGCATTTCACCCTAGAATCTAGCAGACTATTCTAAGCACAGGTTACTCAATTTTTTAAATTTAATTTTTAAAATATAATGTAGGAAGCCCACTATGAAATATACATACACACATGTTATACTTTTTTTGTGGCTAAGAACATCCATACAACACTTTTCTATAGCACTGAATTCATTTAGGTTTTGACTTTTTGAAAATGATGCATTTTAAATATTTTATATTTCGCAGAAGTTCATTATCTGAGTGCCATAAAACATCCTGCTAATTGGAGAATGGGCATCTCAATTTTCCATGATGACACTGAAATTCTTAAGTCTATTTTTTTCTTTCAGGAGAACCTCTCAGCATTTAAATATGATCCCAAGATCAATATTTTGCTGCTGCCCCTGCACACAGGGTCCAATGGTTTAAATATCATTGAAGCCACTCATGTTCTCTTAGTGGAGCCTATATTGAATCCTGCACATGAGCTTCAGGCTATTGGAAGAGTACACCGAATTGGACAAACAAAGTAAGATTGAAAACCAAAACACTCTTACTTCCAGTATTTAGAAAACTAAATAAATAACTCCCTAATATTTAGAACTGTTTCAACATGAAAATGGATTGTCTTCTTCAGTAATGAATTCCTCCTCACTGGAACTGTTTGCAGAGAGGCTAGGTTACCAGTTGTTGTTAATATTGGTGATGAAATCTATGCTTTGAGAAACAATTAATTGACCTTGAGGCCCCTTTAGTTAGAATGTCAAAAAAACTCTAGGGATCTTCTAGTAGACCTTTCCCTAATCGTAGCCAGGACAAAGCAGTGATGTCCCTTGATTGATATGTTTCTTCCCAAATTTTAAAACTCTCCTTCCTTGGCCTTCCAAAAGTTTGGTAGGTAGGGAAAGGGCCAGAAAGACTTGGGTAGGCAATGAAATTTAAAAGCAACCACCATAATTTAGATAAAAGTTGATAATTTGTTGGTTACCCAAACTTCATATGAAGGAAAGTAGATCAAATTCAGCTGAAAACAAACAATTCTTCTCTCTTGATTATAGCCCTAAGAAAAGGGCAAGCCTCTATTTAGGACAGACCCAGAGATTTGCTAGATTTAGACCAGTGTTCAAAGTGAATCTCCTAACAAGGAGATTTCTCTTGGGTTCTACCTGATATAAATATCATATTGTTGATGATGATGCCTTATGATTTTTCTTAGTACAATACATATTTGTAAAATAGCATCCACAATAGACACTTTATTTGGCACTTTAATTTAGTGTGGGGTCATGGGCAGCTAGGTAGCACTATGGATAGAATGCCAGATCTGGAGTCAGGAGGACCTGGGTTTAAATATAGTCTCAGATGATTCCTAGCCATGTGACCCTGGGCAAGTCACTTAACCCCATTTCCATAGACCTTGCCACTTTTCTGTCTTAGAATTGATACTAAGACAGAAAGTAAAGGTTAAAAAAATTTGGCATGGAATCTCATCGTAAACAAAAAAACAGCAGAGCAAGACAATTTAGTGTAATAGTGCTATAATAATCTTTTATTGAAAGGAACATATTCATAGCTAAAGCTCTTCCTTAACCAGTGAATTACTTTAAATAGTCAATAATGGAAAAAATCCAAGGAGACAGGAGGCTTTGGAACCTTTTTTAAAAATTACTACTTTTCACTTCAAATTCTTGATCATATTCATTATTTACTCTGTTACCATTAAATTATAGAATATTAGAATTGGAAGAGGTCTTAAAGGTCATCTAATCCAAACTCTTCATTTTACAGAAATATCTGTAGATATTTATTGACAGAATGAAAAAGGCCTGGATTCAAATCCCACCTTAATTGCTATGTTACACTGGACAAGTCATTTAAGCTAAATTAGCCTCAATTTTTTCCTCTATAAAATGGGTATAAAAAGAGCACCTGGGGGCAGCTGGGTAGCTCAGTGGATTGAGAGCCAGGCCTAGAGAAGGGAGGTCCTAGGTTCAAATCTGGCCTCAGACACTTCCCAGCTGTGTGACCCTGGGCAAGTCACTTGACCCCCCCATTGCCCACCCTTACCGCTCTTCCACCTATGAGTCAATACACAGAAGTTAAGGGTTTAAAATTTAAAAAAAAAAAAAAAAAAAAAAGAAGAAGAAGAGAAAAGAGCACCTACTTCAAAGGGTTGAATGAAAATCCAGTGTAGGTAAAGCAGTATATAAATTGATGTGTTATTATCAACAGTAGGTAAAAAAGCAAAAGTTCAGAGAAGTAATATCTAATTCACAATTACATGAGTAGTAACTGCCAGTGCAGAGAATCAAACTCATTTTCTAGCTTCAAATATGACAATTGTTCTTTGTGGTCTAAATTGTTCAGTCTCAGAAATGAAAACTAAAGTTAGATTTTGAATTCTGATATTTTGCAAGAGATTATTGTAAAAAATATATATATATATATGTATATATATATATATGTTGATTTTCCACTTGTCTTATATTATCACTAACAAAAAGAAGTTTTACAACTTAAAAACAGAATAGTTCCTCATTTAGAAATTTTGACTCATCTCTTCCCCCCAAAAAAGTTTCTCCCAGAAAACTGACAGTGTAGTAACATGGACAGAAATGGGGAAATTGGAAAAGAGGAATTAGTGTTGAAATGAAGAGTGCTAAGCGTGGCTTAGACTTCTACACCATCTTTTTATAAAAATCACTTGCTTGGGCAATTAACCAGCAGTGCTGTATTCTCTAAGTCTTTTCCCATCCTCTTTTCATATTAACTCTTTTTCGGGGCATCTGTATGACAGCAGACTGTTGTAAGATATTCATTTCCTATATAGATAATATCAATTTCTTTCTAGAAATTTTGTTATTTTAACTATTTTAGTATTTTTGCTTTGAGAGTTTAAAGAATTACATGCAATATTGGTTCTTTTATGACTAATTTGTTTTCCTTAGCGTATTTATTATACTTTAATGTGAAGTTCATGTTGCAGCATATAGAGAACAGGACTTTAGGCAGAAAATTCAGGGTTCGAGATCTGCCTTTGGCACATGCTGACTGTGTGACCCTGTACAAGGCACACATCAGCTAAGTAACTCTAATGCTCTAAGTTAGAGAAAAGGTGTTAACCTACATTGATTGGTAAAGGGAGTTTCCTCTCCTGAGAATTTCCCATAGTAATAAAACCACTATAAGGACCAATTCGTTGATTACCGCTCCTATGACATTTTCATTTTTATTCATCTTACAGGCCTACCATTGTTCACAGATTCCTAATTAAAGCAACAATTGAAGAAAGAATGCAGGCGATGTTGAAAACTGCTGAGAGGAGGTAACATTTATCAATTAAGTTAAAAAGGCAGTTTTGTCTAACTTACATAAGGGTGTGTGTGAAGGAGTACAAATTAAAGACTTCTTTATTGGATGTGACTGATTTTATTTGAAGAATCATTTATAAATTGCCAAAAAATTTATCTTCATTAAACTTGGAAGAAGGTCAATTATGTGTCTCATCAAATATCTGTTCACATTTAATTCACAAACTAAAAGCATATATGCCTTTTAAAATAAAGCCTAAATGCAGTATTAAGTTATTAAAACTTTCTTTTAATAGAGGAATAAAACTAGTTACACATTTGACCCTTCATCTTGGTTTCACTTTAATTCCAAATTTTAAGCCCAAACACAAATAACAAACTGGAAATATATGTATATATATGTTTATGTCCAGATAGATTAAAATATGTATTAAAATTGTCAAATCATAAAGCAATCCTTTACCAATTTGTAAGTCAAAAAATGTTCCTGCCTCACACACACATCCAAAACCTGAAAAGATTCACCTAGTATATATAAATATCAACACTTGTTTCTCCTTTTTGTATGCCTAACAGTCAAACAAAAGGAACATACAAACTTAGTATTCGGCTATTAATTTTATTTTGAATGCTAAAGGTGGAAGGGTTTGGTGCTGCTATACCATAGTAGCAGAACTTTGATTTAGTCAGCCAACAAATCCAGTTTGGGAATCATAAAACTTAACACTTGTGCAGTGTCTTTTTCCTCTTCAGCTTCCTTAACAAACATTAACTAATACCTCACAACATCCCTGTAAGATACTTCTGATTGGAGGAAATCCAAGAAGTAGATTATTGCCTTAAAAGGGGTCATTCTTGCAGAGTTACTCTGCTGAACAGAATGGTGAATTGAAGCCAGAAATTGTTTCTTCCATTGGAAGTCTAAAAGGAAGAAAAGAAGCTACCTCATCAGTGAAATAAAAAAGTAACTTTAGGCTTCAGTTTTTACTTATATTTTTGTAGATTCCTCATTATAACTATCTTTGATTTTTAAATGTTCTCGGGATAGAAAACTACCAAAATTCTCTGAGATGGATAACTTTTGATAGTAAGGTAACAATTGTACAGTCTGAGATGTGAGTATGTTTTTTTTATCCATGGTTTCTAAATTCTTCATGGAACAACACTTTCATAAGAGACACAAATAACAAATGGAATGGTGTGCACTGCTTTTGAAGGTCATAGTAGTTATCTTACCCATGTTCCTCTGGATGGGTGTACATAGCAGAAATTTTAGAATAATTCTTTGCATTGTGTGCTAGTTATTACATAAACAGAATTCCTTTCTCAGGGAAATTGACTCTGGCCAATCTCACTCTGCTCTCTCAAATTTCTACAGCCATACTAGCTCATCAATGAAGCAATCGGAGGCTTCAGTCTTGACAGTGGCTGATCTTGCGGACCTATTTACTGAAGAAACTGAAGAACTTGAATGAACCATACTTAACATACATTTAACTCAGAAAACTCATGCATTCACAGGCTTTAAAAATAGAATTTAGTACAAATGAAGTCACGAGTCATAAATTCCAGTAGATGTCACCCAACCATATTCTTATGATAGATGAAGCTCCTTTTGGGTATTTTCACCATTCTCTTGTGGTGAGTGAAGCCCTTTCAAATTACAGTTTCTAAAAGAACTATAAAGACCTTTGGTACTATACATAAAATTCATTATGGTCCCAAAGAATATCAGCATATAATTTTGGAGAGATGGGGTAATGCTATACTTTTCAGTATGATTAGTTAGAATAAGAGGAAAGGCATAAAATAAGTGTGCAAACTAATTTTTCTAGTTTAAATTGGCCTAGATTTGAATCAACATAAATGTTCTTCAAGGCAGGAAGGGATTCTAGTATCTTTATTATGCAACTCACCGTTTCCTCTTAGTAATATTTTAAGTAAGTGGTGAATTATCCTAACTACTAACATTTAAGTGGATTTAAAACATAACTTACATAGAAATTGCACAGTAATTACATGTGAACAGAACCCTTTGCAATCAGTTGCTCATGTTGAGTTTTTCCTTTTATATACATCTTCCTCTTAAAAATCAACACACTGAAATCTAAGTATTTTACACATTTTTACAACCCCTTAAATAAGACATGTTGTTCATGCTGACTTGTAAGAATTTAACTTCTTTGACTATAAAATAAAAAAATATTTAACTAAATTTTATTTCATTTTATACTTGGTTTTATTAGCATGAGCAGTTCTGTTAAGTCAGTCTCAGAAACATTAAAAATATATTTATTGTTTACTTTAAATGTTACAAAACTCTTTCTAATTCAGATTTTTCCTAATGTTAAGCTTTTTAAATGTTGATGTAGCTTTGTAAATATTACTAATTATAACTTTTTATGTTTTATAGTTGATATGATTGTAACCTGATAATATATCAGTGGGGGGGTTTAAGACTGTACGAATGTATTCTGTTTTCTTTGCCCCCTCTGCATGATGTAACTGTGCTTTTTAATCCACTGAATGTATTTTAATCTATAATAGTTTACTGTTTTACCTAGATGAGACCCTCCCCCCTCCAAAAGAAAACAAAAATTAGGCCAGTGTCTTTTTTGAAACAACAGAGTATCATGTGCAAGTAAGCAAATAATGAAAACATGATATTTCTTCTGTGAAGAATTACCTGGACAAGGGATTTGAGTGTCTGCTTCCTAGTCATTTGGCACAATCAGAATATTTAAGTTTTCATTTTTTATTCAAGTTCTCAGGCTTGTTTATAACCCACTGACATCATAGTGGTTAGACTGGTGTCTTATTTCCTTTTACCTTTAGATTCCCCAGAAAACTAAAGTTGGAGACACTGCTGGAGTAGTATATTTGATTAGAGACTTGGATGTTTGCTGTCATTCTAGGTTAATAAACAACCCTGTTTGGCTCAACTGAAGAAAATCCATTTAAGCAATCTTGGTGCCTGTTCTTCAGTTGAAGTAAAATATGCATGGACTCTCTTAGCAGGGATCAGACCATGTCCACAGAGGGCATGAAGTCCATTGGGTGTAATTTAATCATAAGCATGCTTAGGGTTTTCATTTTGTGGTCTTCCAATATAATATTCTCTCCAGAGCTAAGTTTTTAGAGACACTATCTGGTGTGCTTGAATTTTAGAGAAAACAAATTGCGCTTCCTTATATATGTAAGAAATCAAAGGTGAGACAAAGATATTTTGGTAGAGATAGAAATGATGGGAAATTTTTAATATTCTGAGTTATGGAACTCGCATTCAATCTTCTAAAGCTCTTATATACCCCAACCAAAGGTACTAATATGGGTTCTCTCCCTTAGCATAGATTTTAGAATAAAGTCCTACCTAAGTCAATTTTTTTAGCATATTTTTGCTTATTCTAGACAAACATCCCTCTTCTGAAACTTCTAGACTATCTCTGTAAATTGCTTTCCCCTACACACCCACTTTTGGAGGCACACACTACCATGCTTATATACATAGCCCTTGTGTCAGAAATACATACTATGAGAATGAACTTGTAAAGAAAAATTAGGTCAACTTCATTCATCTTTTACAGAAATTAAATTCGTTTCCATCAGTGTCAGTAGCACTGTCAAACTCATTGGAATGAAAAAGGCCAAATTAGAAGTGAATGAAGATTTAAAATATATATATACATATATATTAAGCATATTTTGCCTAACTTAGAAATTTCTTCTTACTCTAGAACCAATTTACTTTTTTTTATACTTACTGCAATTTTCAAAGTTCCGACTTTTCATCTGAGTTTAGCTCAAAAATCTACATAGTTGTAGAGCATTTGTAAAAGCATTTCATTGCTTTCACATTGTGATAATAGTGCCAGACCAAGCCCTACTACCAAGAGATATACATATAGAAAGAGATACATATATATAAAATCACTGAGGCTTAAAGCTCCCATTGTTTATTAAAATATGTAATGCCTTATTTAGTATTCCAAAGACACAGTGCTGTCAAGCCAAGTGATCCCCTTTTCTCTGTTTTCATGGACAAGAGAGCAAATTTCAACAGCTTGTTAAATCTCCTTTTCACTTTTCTCTCCATGGGCTTCAGTATGATTAAGTTCCTTTTCTTTAATAATTTACACTCTAAACTTTCAAAAGCAAGAGAGACACTAGCTGTATTTAACAGCCACAGGCTTACTTAAATGCAATAAGAAAAAACTTTCAAACTTTTTAGAAATAAAAGAAAAGGGATTTAGCCAAGTCACATGTGACAGTAACAAGCCACATCAGAACTTGAAGTTTACTGACCTAAAAATTGAAACCTTACCAAAACAATGCAAAGAATCCAGGGTATTTTACCAAGGGACACGGGTTTTTATTAAAGCTATAGCTTCAAAGTATTCTCAGCTATCACTTAATATTTATACTATACCTTGGATCCCAAAGAGTCTCTGAGCCCATCTGTTTGCCAGCATAACATAATCATTAGAGGGCTGTGTACAATTCACAAAAGTTATTTATTTATGTCCTGCTAATAGGGTCAGGAATCCCAACTCTGTTTATAGTGATAATCATCCAAAATAAGTCTGTAGGGGATTCAAATATCCCAGGATAGGTGTCTGTAACCATTTTCAAATTAAAGGACAGATGAATAGATATTCAGAAAGTAATAAGCAGTAGAATCGTAGCCCTATAAATCTTTGTTCTTACCTTCTGATAGTGCCTCACAAAATTGAGACCATTCTATTATGTTACTAAAGAACTTTGGAAGAAGAAATTCTACAACTTCCCTTGGCAACCTATCTTAGTGTTGAACAGCAGTCACTGTCAGGAATTTCTTATATTTAATCCAGATTTTTCATGTTGCATTACTAAAACTTGTTTACCCTTGTTCAGTGGAAATTCTGAGGGTGGTCATCATCCTCTGTATAGTAGTCATTCGTATTCGTGAAGATCATCATTAAATTGCCCCTCAGTCTTTTCTTTCTGCAGTTCCTTTACACTTCTTTCAAAGATTATATTTTCAAACCCCTTAATCATCTCTCTTTCCTGAAGCCTCCCTATGTTGTCCTTATCATTCTCAAGCTATGGCGCCTTAAAAGGAGGAGAGGGATCTAGACTAAGAACACTTTCTTGAGATACGAGAGTCTTTCCAGGTCTCTTATTCTCATGCCAGGCAGTTTTGATTGCTGTTTATTTTGCAATCCATAATGTCTTCCTCTCTTTTCTACTTATATCTAGTTTCTTTTCAGTTGTCAACCATCCAATCAATATAGACCTTTTAGGTTGATAGATTTAGAGCTGGAAGTGACAGTAGAGGTCCCCACATCTTCGATGAGGGAAAAAAAGGTTCAGATCTTGTCTAGGGCCATAAGTAGCAATGCTGGATAGGACTTGGGCTCAGAGACCTGAGATTTTGTTTATTTTCTCCTTCCAAGACCTCTAACCACCATGCTTAGGTCCTCTTTTGGACTTCTTAAATCCCTTCCCTATGTCCTTTTTATTGCTTTCTCTACTGATAGCATTTGTTCTCCTTTATTTTAGACTACCTACCTCCTATTTGACTCTTTTTCAGACCCTGCCTCAGAAATTCCATAGATGAAGAGAACTCTATTACCTGTTTTATAACTTTGAATATTTTTTCCCTTAACTTGCATAGAAAAGATGTCTTCCTGGCAAATGCAAATGAGACTGTTTTTTTAAAAGTGTGTTTTAGTGTCTGATCTAGCTTTAATCTATCAAAATGTTTTTAACATGATTAATCTATTGAACTATTAAAAAAAAACCAACCATGTTCAATTATTTGAGTAAAACTGCCTGAACGACATTTTCTACTTTAAAACAAAATAAAAATCTTGCAAATAATCCAGTTGCCGTTCATATTTTATATTTTTTCAACTTCATGCTTATGGTCTTTGTATTGTAGTACTAGTTATGATAAAATATGGTATGAATAAATCTCTTTATATAGCACTCTTTCTTTTCTTATCAGTGGGTTATTAATGACTCACTTGGACAATGAATTTAATTTATGCAATGACATTTTCAAGTTATATGTAATTTTATTTGTGTTCATCCTTTATGTAAGGAGATTAAGCAGTTTCCTTTGTGGCTGGTTTTGTGCCCTTTAGGCTTAAGGATAAAGGGCACCCATAAAGTCACCTTTTTATTCTGTATTTAGGATATTTGAAGCAATGTGTTAAAATAGAAATAGTCCCCTCACCCTTCATTATACAAAAAGAGACATTTCTCAGAACTTACTTAGTTTTTAACTGTACAGTCTGCTCCCACTCATCAAAAACTAAGCAGATGGAGTTGGCAAAATATTTTCTATACTAGCTTGGAGGAAATTGCTACATTCCATATATTGGTTTGATTAAAAAGGCACTAGCCTATTATAAAAAAGAAAATATCCACATAGCACTTGTGTGAGATTTCACAAAATGTGTTAAAATAGCAAGCTCTATTAAATATGCATTTTCTGTTTTAAAAAGGGCAGGGAGGGAGGTGGTGCCTGTTAGTCTGATTTTTAAAATGATGCCCTCTTTTCTTGGCCCCTTTAGGAAACTGAAACTGAGTTATGTAAAAATCCTCTAAATGAAAACATGGATAACAACAGCAGCAACTTACACCAATATTTTATAGCTTTCACACATGTCACATTCTTTTATTTGATTCTGACAACAACATTGTGAAGTTGGTAGTACATATGTTAATATCTCAGCTTCATAGATGAGAAAATGGAGGCTAAATGAGCAGAAATAATTCACCAAAAGTCACAGAGCCTGGAAATGGTGGGATCCCAGGACTCAACAGCATTCCAAGTTTCAGGGAATTCTTGCTTCATGTCCCCTTACCCAACAAAAACGACTATGATATACCATTACAGTATCATTTTTCTCCACAAAATCCTGTTCTAATGGTTTATCATGGCATGGTGATAACCACTGGGTATCTTGAAAGCTATAGTAGGAGAGTGAAAGCTCTGGTAGATTCTGCCTAGCTGGAAAAGGTTCAACTATAGCCCCAGCAAAAGACTGCTTTCCAAGGTCCAGGCTAACTAATTATGGAACAGCTGCTCACCAATAGGCAGATCACTTAGCAATGAATTCTTTGGCCATGGCAACCCAGGAAAAATAATAATACCAAACGGCCCTTAGTTGTCTGTGGCTCACTACTACTTTTGCAATGACGATGTCAGGGAACAAGGTAGAAGGTACTAAGAACCACAATTTTAATAGTCTGTAAACAATAACTTAGTTGTTGGAATTCTAGATGTAACATATAAATGTGTAATTATATCCAATGACCAGTGAATGTACATGCTACTAGAGAAACTGAATTGTATTAATCCCTGTCAGTTGTCAACATAAACAAAATTAGAAGACAAACTGGTTTTATTGTGTCTGAAGAAAAATTATTTCGTGGGCTTTTTTTTTTTTATATTTTATTTCAGTAGTTACTTCATGTATTTCAAACAATCAACAAATATTTTAAGTACTTACTAAGTATCAGACATTCTGAGTGCTGGAAATGTAAAGAAAGGCAAAAAGAAAAATAGACCCTGTCCCCAAAGAATTTACATAGTATCTGGGGAAACAGCATGTAAATAAATAGGTACATACAAAAAAAGCCATCATGAAAATAAGTGTAGTTTATAAGCCAACATCTGTTAGCATAAGATGAAGTAGAAGTCTTAAGAACTGAATAAGACCCCCACACAAATCAAATATACTCTGATATTCAGTGATGGTCACAGAAGTTGCAAATGAGGGGAGAATAGTGAAAAGTATGATTGAAGAGTAGAGAATGAAAGAAATTACGTTTTCATGGTTTCACTGATTTGGAGCTGAAAGAGACCTAAGAGGTCACCAAATGTAGCCCCTTCATTATACATGAGGAAAATGCGTCCTAGAAGTCAAGCAACTTATCTGGAGTCCCATGGCTAATTCTGTCACATTTGAACCTAGATGGGTCTTCCTAACTCCCCATCCCTTTTCCTGTCCACTACACCATGCTGTCTCAAGGCTTTTAGGCTACATGAATACTTTCTTCAGTAAAAGAATCAGAAGGTTCTAGATATGGTGAGCTCTAAGTAAGACACACAAAAAGAAAATGATCATAAATATTGGGAAAGAATTGGTATTCTCTTATAAATCATCTGGGCACAGTCACAATACCAACTTGTAAATTAATACAAAGCTTAAAAGAATAAATGAGAAGGATAATTTAGCATCTGACTAAAACTTCCAAATTACCTATTTAATTCTTGATGACAGTGGATGAAAGATCATCAATAAGAACTAGAAAATTGCCAAAACAAGGGGGACCAAAAGGGTCTAAAAGTACTTTTGGGGTCAGCTGGGTGGCTCAGTGGATTGAGAGCCAGACCCAAAGACAGGAGGTCCTGGGTTCAAATCTGGCCTCAGACACTTCCTAGCTGTATGACCCCCATTGCCTAGCCCTTACCATTCTTCTACTAATATACAGTATTGATTCTAAGATAGAAGGTAAGGGTTTAAATAAAACAAATAGTTACCTTCTAAATAGCACAGAATGACAATAGAAATAACACACTTGTAAAAGTTACAAACACTTGCCAACCACAGAGAGAAATGGTAGCTAAGGATTCATAACACCATTTTGAATATAAACACATTTGTAACTCTTAAGAGAAGGGTGGCATACAGTTCCTACAGTTCCATATCCATTCATAAAATAGCAAAAAGGATTAGCCGCTTGAAATACTAGAATAATATGGCACTCTAAAATTGAAACTCACTAACATAAAAAATTGAAACTTCACCAAAACAACACAAAGAATCCAAAATATTTTAGCTTGCTTGTTATTACCAATTTTTTTTAAAAGATGATAAGTCTTATCCAGGTTAACAGACTTTATGAAAATTAAAACTCAATGGGGGCAGCTGGGTAGTTCAGTGGATTGAGAGGCCTAGAGATGGGAGGTCCTAGGTTCAAATCCAGCCTCAGACACTTCCCAGCTGTGTGACCCTGGGCAAGTCACTTGACCCCCATTGCCCACCCTTACCACTCTTCCACCTAGGAGCCAATACACAAAAGTTAAGGGTTTTAAAAAAAATATAGAGAATACCTATCTAAAATATATAGAGGGGGGTAGCTGGGTTGCTCAGTGGATTGAGAGCCAGGCCTAGAGATGGGAGGTCCTGGGTTCAAATCCAGCCTCAGACACTTCCCAGCTGTGTGACCCTGGGCAAGTCACTTGACCCCCATTGCCCACTCTTACCACTCTTCCACCTATAAGTCAATACAGAGAAGTTAAGGGTTTAAAAAAAAATTTAAACTCAAGAGTGTAAGACAAGAAATATTAGAACAAAAGAAAATATTTTAAAATAGAAGAAAATGGAAGGTATCAGTTATTCAAAACAACTGACCTGGAAAAAAAATCAAGGAGAGGCAATTTAAGGATCAGCAGGGTTGGTGCATCTAGGTGGCTGCCTGGAGATAGGAGGTCCTGGATTCAAATGTGACCTCAGGCATTTCCTAGCTGTGGGACCCTGGGCAAGTCACATTTGCCTAGCCCTTATTGCTCTTCTGCCTTGGGATCGATACTTAGAATTGATTCTAAGACAGAAGGTAAGGATTTAAAAAAAAAAAAAAAAGAATCTACCCAAAACTGTGACTAAAGAAACACTTGACTACTAGGTTTATTTCTTTTAAGACCCTTTCTGTCTTGGAACAGATTCAAGTATTGATTCCAAGGCAGAAGAGCAATAAGGGCTAGGCAATGGGAGTTAAGTGACTTGCCCAAGATCACACAGCTAGGAAGTGTCCGAAGCCAGATTTGAACCCAGGACCTCCCATCTCCAAGCCTGGTACTCTATCCACTGAAGTACCTTGGTGCCCCAACCATTTTTTATAATTGGAGTTTTTGAGAAGATTATGTGAATGAGAGGAACAGGCTATAATATGAACTTTTATCTTAAATTGGACACAGAATTGAATGCAAATACATCGAATGCATCTAAATGAGTGCACACACCACTAGAATTTAGTATAGAAATAAACTGTTAAACTCTTCAGAGAAACCAGCAGGGATGGAGAAGTAGAGGCAAGAGAAAGTGTGTTAGAGATGATCAAAGTCAAAACAAAGTTCCTTTTGGAATGGAACAGTTGCCAGGCTCTGGGGAGGGCTAAGAGAGGAGGGACAGAGGTCTAAGGGGATTAATTCAATTATAGATCTCCCATATTGGCTGCATCTCTTTTTTATCACATTCTTGTAAAAAAGGATGACAAGAAATAATTACAAGCGTTATTATCATACTTAAATTGGAAGAGAATGGATTAGGCATCGGTTGTTTATAAACAATCAGTTTGAAATATAAAAATTGTACACAGTTAAAATGAGAATTATACTTTCATAAATTCATGCTAGAGATAGCAATCGAGATCGCAAGCAAGGAGATAATAAGAATAGAAAGAGTTAAAAGGGATAAACAAGGAAGCTGCTTTTTCCTTAAAAACACAAAGAACAGTGAAATCAATCACTCTGTTTTGTATGTTCAATGAATGGTAAAATATCTAAATATTTAAAGCAAAGTCCATCAAGTTAAAGAAGAAAGTTAGCACAACTATAAGAGCTGGGGAATTTAATATACCCTTTCAGAACTAGGCAAACTTAACAAAAAGATGAACAAGAAAGAAATAAAAATAAAGAGATTTTAGAAAAGTTATGATAGATCTCTGACAATTATTGAATAGAAATAAGAATACATATTTCTTAGCACTTTTATAAAAAATTGACCATTTGCTGAAAACCTTAAATTCAAAATAGCAGAAGTGTTAAATACTTTTGCTATGAAACAATAAAATTATATTCAATAAAGGAAATTTGAAAAAAGACAACATTAATTGGAAATCAAATAATTTAATTCTTAGGAATTATTTGATCTAAAAACAAATCATAGAAACAAGATAATTTCATTGAAGAAAATGACAATGATAAGATAATGAATAAAAACTTTGGGAATGTAGTCAAATCCTTAGAAGAAATTTTCTTATTTATTGGGAGAAAATGAAAAATGTATAAATTGTGTGTGCAAAATTCAGAAAAGCAGCAAATCAGAAAGTTTCAATATAAAAACAAATTCTAAAAATTAAAAAAGATATTAACATTCAAAGCAAGGGAAAAAACTATTGAATTGTTTTAAAGTTGAGACATAAAATAAGCTATACTCCAATATGAAAAAATCAAAAAAAAGAAGAACCAAATCACCAGTATCAAAATATCAAAAAAGAGTCTTCAGCAAGTTAAAGGTAATAAAGGAAGTTATTAGAAACGATTTTGTCCAATTATACACCAATAATGTTGATAATAAAAAGAATGTTTACAAAAATACAAAATGCTCAAGTTAATAGAACAAGAATTTAAATAACATTATCAAAAATAATAAGTCATAAATATATAAATCTCAGGACCATTTAGATTTATAAATAAATTTTATCAAATTTTCAAAGCCTAATTCTAATATTATAAGAACTCAAAAATAGAAAAAGAAGGGATCCTATCAAACTGTCATACAAATAATGTTTTGATACCTAAATCAGGGAGACAAAACAGAGATGATGCAAAAATATTGAAAAAGTATACCAAAGAAGCTACATCATCAAGCATGACAGCACATGCCTATAGGTCCCACCATTGGGCAGGCTGAGATTGGGGAATTGCTTGAGTTAAGGAGTTCTGAGCTGCAGTAAGATTAAAGTCAACAGTGTCTATTTTAAGTCTAGCGTCAATATGGTGGATACCTGAAAGTAGAAGGCCACCATCAGGAGGGAAGAACTGGCCTAGGCTGGAAATAGAACAGGTCCAAGCTCCTTACCAATCACCAGTGAACTCAAGCCTAAGAATGACTTCCGGACTTCCAGCCTGGGAATAGAAAGACCCAGACTCAAAAACAAACAAAAAAGGCAAAATCAACACTAAAAATTTTAAAGATTCTACAGTATAACATATTGCATTTACACCAAGTATACAGTGTTGGTTCAGTCCACATATTGTTTAATTGTGAGGTAATCTCAGAGGGAAGGCACTAACAATCTTAAGTAGGATGAGAATAGGAAGTAAACCCAGAAAAGCTAAGAGTCAAAAGTGAGAAAAAAGAGCATTCCATACAAAGGAATGGTGAATATCAAGTTTCCATTGCTAGTGAGGACAGGATATGAGATAAAGAACAAAAATGACACCACGTAAGACTTTGTTTATAAGGCAAAGGGGGGAAAAAAGTGAATTTTCCAGAAAGAAAAAAAGTTGTTTCTGGAGCATTTCTTTAAATGCCTCGAGGATTTTGTGATGTTTTCCTGAATGCAACCAAGATGATCTCCTGAATATTCTTTTAGCCCTGTATTTCTAAAATCCTGGTGCATGTGGCCTGATTCTCCATTTAATTTTGCTCCCCAAAAGACTGGTGTATAGCTTTAAAATGAGTTCAAGTTCCTGAAAACCTTATAAAAGTGAATAACAGCTCACTGTGCTAAAGACCCAAAGAAATCATATTGCTGAATAAAGTAATTTAATAACTATTTGCTTTTCTTTCCTAGCAAGATCATCATGTTAAATTTTGTTGTTACTTCATTTTACCTTCATGAAAGCTCCTCAAGGCTAAGAAGACTAATCTAAAAATGTGAAAATACTTGTTCTAGTTTTCTAAGGATAATTCCAAAGTAATCATCTTCTTCTACTCATTTCTAATACTTAGCAGCTAATTCTCTTTAAATAAATAGTGTATGCAGGAAATATTATGCCTGGGCCACTAAAAGGTGAAAGTAAAAACCAAGCATGACTCACATTCTGCTGAGTCTTCCTGAAGGACATTGGAATTATTTCAGAGGTGAATTAGTACTGAATGTAGTAGGGTGGATAGAAAATCCTGGAGTGCAAATACTTCCCATGGCCCCATCGGGTGGATACTGATGAAGGGCACCCTCGTCCAAGCCTATAGAGTTTCTTCTGGGCTTGTGCCATTCTTCTCCATTAAGGAGCAGTATCCATAACAGGGTCACAGGATGAGGCTTTAGCAGCAATGTGATTTGAAGCTGAACTGCTACTGCTTGTGTAATTTTTTAAAAGTCACACTTCTGACATTGGGTCTCATCAGCAAGGCCCACAGTCTTCAGGTGCTCTTGAAGATCCCAAAGTGTTAATTGACCAAGTGTGGCACACAAGCCTAGCTATACTCATGATGATCTTTGACCATGGCATACTTCTCAAGCCTGTTTGAAAAGAAAACTATATATAAAGAATTAGTCCTCATAATTAACCTATAGATCTATATAGTCAGTGAGATGAAGAAGTAGCAATTGACTCAAAATAGGCAATCTCAGTTCAGATGCCAATCAATAACTTACCTCCAGAAAAGCTTCGGTTATCATCAGGGAGAAAAATGGCAAGACTTGCTGCAGAAGTTGTACAAAAGGGAGGCAAGTAGCTGGCCTTAGGGGATAGAGAAACAGGGCTGGGGATGGGAAGTCCTGGGTTCGTATCTGGCTTCGGACACTTCCTACCTCTGTGACTCTGGCCAAGTCCCTTACCCCAATTGCCTAACCCTTTACCACTCGTCTGCCTTGGAACCAATACTTAGTATTGAGTCTAAGATGGAGAAGATAAGTGGTGGTTTTTTTTTCTTAAGTTCTACAAAAGGAAAGGTAGAAAAAAATCTGTTGTACTTCTTTTAACATACAAATTTATGAAGCTACAGATAACTATGCCACGAAGAAAACCAATAACATAACATGCAAGCAAAAAGGATTTCAATAAACCAACTTAATGCAAAAGTTTCTTCTCATGAAATAAGTCTGCCAGAAATGGGAAATGCACTTGTAGTTACAGTAGACAGAAAAGAATAATAGTATCAATAATGATCACCATGCAAATACTATCTTATTCTATCACTTAGCAAACTTCCCAGGACAATGTCTATTCATTGCACAAAAAAACAAAAAAACAAAAAAAAACCTTTAAAATGTGTGGATATCTTTGTCGATAATCTCACAAGTTCCCTTTGGCTCAACTATCACCTCCCAAATCCGCACATCTAGCCCTAACCCCTTGCCCAAGCTCCAGTCCTGTGTCTTCAACTGCCTACTACAAATCTCCATCTGGATGTTTCATAAGCATCTCAAATTCAATATATCCCAAACAAAACTTTTTATCTTTCACTTAATCTCATTTCTCCTCTCAATAGCCCTTATTTCTGAAGAAGTACCATCTCTGGAAGTGGAACTATTAAGATATCACCATTATTCTAGTCACCCAGGCTCCAAATCGAGGTTCTAAATTGTCCTCTTCCAATCTTCCTCGCCCTCCAAATCCAATGTTTCCAAATCTTACCAATTCTTCAGGACATCTCTTTTCTCTCATAGCAATCTACTCACCCTACCACAACCACCATAATTCAAGCCTTCATCATCTCTTCCCTGGACTATTGCAATAATTTGCTAACAGGTCCTCCTCCATGAAGCTTTTCCCCTCTTCAATTTGTATTCATGCACAGTTGCCATATTGATATTCCTAATGTGCAGATCCGACTGTTCTTTTCCCCCTGCAAAAGAAGTTTCAGGGGAGTCTCTATTTCCTTTAGAATAATTTCCTTTGAATAGCATTTAAAGCCTTCCACAATCTGGTTTCAATCTATCTTCCCAGAATGATTGTGCATTGCTCCTCTTCCATTTTTCATTCCAATCAAACTGTCCTACTTGATATTTTTTACAGGACATTTCATGTTCCACCTCCTTGCCCCTACACAGGCTGTCCCCCTTGCCTGCTTGGAACATTCTTCCCCCCTCCCCACCTCCCTGTTTTGGAGCACCTAGAACACTCCAATGTTTAGCTCGAGTGTTGTTATTCAATTTTTTTCAGTCATGTCTGACTCTTTGTGACCCCATTTGGGGTTTTCTTGGCAAAGATATTGGAGTGGTTTGCCATTTCCTTCTCCAGCTCATTTTACAAAAGAGGAAACTGAGGCAAACAGGGTTAGGTGATTTGCGAAGAGTCACATAGCCAGGAAGTATCTGAAGCTACATTTTGACTCAGGAAGATGAGTCTGACTCCAGGCCCAGTACTCCATCCACTACACCACCTAGATGCCCACTTGCCCAAGAACAACTTACTAAAAGATACCCTTCTTGATTCCTCTAGTTGTTAGTACTCCCCAGCTCCAACTTCCAAAAAAAAAATTCCCAGTATGTATTTTGGATATATTTTATATTTACTTTTTCCAGTTTGCCATTCCCCCACCCCCCGAGAATATAAATTTGAAAGGCTAGAATTACTTATTTTCCTTGTTTCTTTTTTCCTATGACAATGCCTGGCCCATAGTAAAGACTGAAAATGTTTTTTAGTTGAACACTTACATGATTTTGCCATCATTTAACCTTTCTTACTAAGGTCCAGCTAAGGGAAATTCAACTCTGGGAAGAGCTTTAATGAAAATAAACAAGGAGACTCTACTTTTCCCTACCCAGTAGGGTAAATCCATCTAGCTGGAAAATGTGCTTTTGGTTTTCCTGATGACCTGTCTGTAGATTTCTCAACTTTCATATATGTTCACCTTAGAGAGGGTATTTGTTTAAACTATATAAGTCCCAAGAAGTTCACCCTGAAGGCTCATTTTTATTAAGAATAATCACACTCAATATAAGCTTGAGTTTAGCAGTTTTGTTCCTACTTTTGAGAGTCAACAGAATTCCTTGGTAAAATCAGAAAAAAGTCCAAATGGCCAAATCTGTAAAATCATGCTTACGCTAACTGAAACTTAAATGACTTCAGATAGTTCATTCAAAGTGTTTGGAATTCAAAGCCAAAACTTTGAAATTTTTCATTTAACCTTATCAGTAAAAAGATTTTGTGTTTGAGATTTTAGAGAGAAAGACAAATCATTGAAGGTAAAGTAATGTCTCATTCTAATTGAAAGAAAATATTTGATCCAGGCCCACTTGTTACATGCTGTATACTATAATGTTTTAGTAGCTTTCCATGTCTTTCATTATCCTGGTGCTATTTCTGAATGTTATGCAATAAATAACATGATGTCATATACCTAATTTTATTTTGTTGCTAAATAACTTTTTCCTCTGATAACTTATCAGTATCTTCTTTCCTCCTGTGTTGCTGTATGCTTTGACTTGAACTTTATTATATAAAACCATCAATTTCATTCTCTCTCCCATTTTTAACTGAGAGAATATGCTAACTTGATCTAGATGAGCATGGTTTATAGCAACATATTGTTAAAATAAAGTGAATTCTGAGTTCAAAAGAAGTATTTGATTACACCTCTAAAAAAAAAAGACCCAAATAGTTAATTAACATAATTAGTTAGTGCCTTTATTTTTGCTATTCATTACATGCGTGATGGATTTCCCACCCTCATCTATTTGAAATGTCTACCTTTTTATCTTTATTTTTTCTTGGAATCATTCCATGGAGCTGTCTGATAAACTTAACCTTTGCTAGACAATGTTGATCTGTTTCAGGGAATAGCATTGCCCAGTATGTACAGATGGTCACCCAGTGTTTACTAAGAAATTAATCTTTCAGGTTATCTCAAGTGAAATACAAATTGATGCCAATTTTTCCCCCATTGAGATAATGACCTTGGCAATCTATTAAAGGGTCATTGATGGGAATAGCTTTCCCACTAATGATGAATTTACATTAAATCCGTTTGGCTTTACAGAAAGTCATGTTTGTTTCTTAATGCTATAAGAGGCCAGAATGGGTTCTTCCCTTCCATCTGAAGAAAGAATGGATGTTTTAATACAGATAAAAGATCTAAGAATATTTTTTTAGATTCAGAATTATTTCTAAATTAGAGCCTTTTTTAGACCTAAGTAAATGAATCAGCATAAGAGTATCATCAGAGAAATATATGCCTGGAAGAAATAAAAATGCTCAAGGGTTAAGGGACACCTAATGGATAGCCACTATGGGCTCCACTGTTATCTACAAAATGGCATTAGCTCTAGAAGGCCCCCACCATACTAGGTGGATGCATTTGGATTTACTGAAGGCTACAAACAAAAGTAGTTCAAATTGGGAGGAGGGAGGATGGCTGGGCAATGACCCATATTATTGGAGGTAGTATCCACAGTGAAGTCCTAGATACAACAAAATAATTAAAGTACTTGTCCATTTCCATGCCTCCCCCAGGATTATAGATATAGGTATGTTATATCGATAAATTCCCTGTTTGCAGGTGATCCACAGTGCATAAGAAATCCTAATAGAGTATCAGAAGTTTTTCATAGCAGAATTTGCAAGAACATTAAAAAGGATTCAAAATTATATATAAAATATTATACACATATAAAATTATATATAATATTTATATAAATCCTATTTGCTTCAAACTGTTGTCTTTACATGGAGTCAAATTTTGGTTTGTTGTCAGCTTTTTGTTTTGTTTTGTTTTAAGGCTTATTGAATTGTTCATACTTTAAAAATAGATTATTTTAATGGTAGTCATTTTATTACCATGAAGAAAATAATGGTAAGCATAAGAGAACTGCAGTATGTGTTAACAGAGCAATCAAAAGGACTCACAATCTATATCAAAATTACAATCTGTAGGGAAACTGATATTAAGCATCATCAAGACACAAAACAGTTTAGTAATTATATTACTTAACCATTTCACAGTTCACCTCTGCTGAGAATACAGTTTGATCATATCACAAGCATGATTTTCTTCTCCGATGACTTCTCCTCTCTCCACCTTCCTTGTTCCTTTCCTCCCTCCCTCCCTCCCTCTACCTCCCTCTCTCTCTCTCTCTCTCTCTCTCTCTCTCTCTTTCTTTCTCTCTCTCTCTTCCCATCTCTCTTCTGCTTTGCTCTCTCCTCTCTCTTTCTCTCTTATTCTCTCTCTCCTCTCTTACATTTCTCCTCTCTCCTCTCTTTATCTTCTGTCTCCTCTGATTTGCTTTGTCCTCTCTCTTTCTCTCTATCTGTCTCTGTCTCTCTTTCTTCCTGCTATAACTGAAATTGACCTCTCAGGTCAATACTACTTATTGCCTCACTGGCCTCCCAAAGATGACCTCATGACTTTCTGAAACTCTCAAGATTATCTGGACTTGTCCATATCCAGATTGCTGTGTAATCACCTAGTCAGATACAAGAGAAGAAGTATGGCTTCATCAGGGTTACAGGCTTGCTTTGGTAGGATGTTTGCTTGTGGCTAGATGGCACCAAATGTAGACAAAAGCTTCTGCCCTTTTCCTATCTATTCCAGACATGACTCAAATAGTCCTCATGCCTTGAAGCAAGCAAGAAAGAGACATCCCTATTAATTTTGATCTTCCTCATTTTGGTCCAGTGTTTTATAGTCTGTCAAGATATTTTTAGATCTTGACTGTCATCTAGTATATTAGTTATCAGCTTTGCATCATCTGCAAATTTGATGAGCCTGATGCCTCTATTTTTACCCATCATTAATAAAAAATATTAAATAGCCCAAGATCAAGCAAAAATCCTTAGGGAATTCCTCTGGAGACCCTTTTCAAGTATCAATGACTATTCTGTGTTCTATCATTTATCCAGATCCAGATCCATAATTGTATTATTATGTAGTCTATATCTCCATCTTTTCCTAAAGAGCAACATGAGAAACTTTTTTCAGATGCTTTGTTTTTTTGCCTTGCCATGTCAAAGGTATCTTGGAATAATTTATACTTTCTTTCTTGCCAACTTTAAATTTATGAAGAATGACTGAAATTTCCATGTAATTGGTCCTTCCCATTTCAAATAAGAATCTGAAGCATCCTCTCCCCTGCCATCCTTATTTGAGAAATGTTTGCTTCTATTTTATTGTAAACTTGAAATCACTTATATGTAGGGTTTAACAACTTGCCTCTAACAAGTTAATTATATGCCAATTTTTTAAAACAATAAAAAAGTTTTAAAGATAAACCTTCCTTTTATAGCTTTATTTCCCACTCCTACTTGCCCCTTTTGTCCTGGGAAATAATTAGCATGGTTCCAGGTGGCTGAATTTTTAAACTGATTAGACCTGGAATAAGTACCAGGAATCCCTATAAAACAGGAAACTAGCTTATCTTCTTTTCCAGTAACTCAGAGACTGAATTCTCAGTCCATAACTGAAATTAAAATTTGTTTAAAAAAACTGATTACTGCAGTGACATTTGGAAAGCCAATTAAGCATGTAAGACCCACAATGAGAATGGATTAAGCTAAGGCAGAGTTACTGCAGAAATATCAGGCATCCCCTGCTGCAATATGGATGGCATCAGCACTTGTGGATTACTGTGCCTCTTTTGCTGGCAGTGCCAAATAAAATGTAGCATCTGGATCTGCTGGCTGACGTTGACATTCACTTGAACAGATTGGCATGAGATCAGAATATCTGAATAATACATAACCACATGGAGAATTCTCTGCCATGAAATAAAGGTGACTTATCTCTTAGAAACCCTCTCTCTATTCCTACAAATGTACTTGAATCTAGTAAAATTGCTAGTTACTAATAAAGAACTAAATAGCCTTCCAATTGGCATTATAAAAAGCAATAAAGGGGGCAGCCCCAAGCTTTTCCATTCTCCAAAACAGCTGAGCCACAATGCCATCAGCTTTTGGCACTCAGATGCTAAATTAATCAAGCCAACTGAACAATAAGTCTCGATTAAATAAGTGCAATGGGAATATGACCTATGATATCATTGATTAAATGGAAAATGGAAGCTTGAGCCTGTTTCCATAATAATACTTTGATCTGGTACCCAAAGAAACATTCCTTATGTTTCATTTCTACCTCACAGGGGCAAGTTCTGATGTTTTCCATTTTGAGACTTTTATTCTATATTCCATTTTGTTTCTGTCCATTTCTGAATTCAATTTGATTTTTTTAAAAATCACCACCCACCTGATAATCTAAACTCTGTTGGTAAGACTCTCCAGACTTAGTCAACTAGTCCTTGAATAGCCAAAACAGTATAGCACCAGCTACATACTTGAAGCCTCTCTAGCGTAATAGAACCTTTCAGAACTTGGCTTCACAGCTTTCAAGAAATAAGTGTCACTTTCACTTTAAAGTGAGGCATGATCAATATGGCTACACAATTGAGAAGTTAGAGAGAAGAAAAGATCCTTCTAGGTCTCTTGTTTGTTGGCTTTAAGAACTTACTCAGTAGAACCAAATAAAACTTTGTAGACTCTCTATGAACAAGCTACCTTCTACACAGAAATTTAAATTATACAAGATTCTGATAGATTTGACTATAGAGATGACTTTGTGCAATAACCAAAGGGATTGACAGCAAGTGGGGCCATTAGACCATTTGTAATTTGCGTCATGCTAAGGACATTGAGACAAAGAATACTACAAAGCCTTTTTGGGATAATCAACAATAACATGAAATCAACCTAACCCTTTGCAGTGGAAAAACAAAGTAGATGAAAAATATATATTGGACAATTGATCAATCAAGTATTTATTAAGTACTTCTACCATATACCTTGCACTGTGCTAGGTACTAAAAATACAAAGGTTAGCATAACATAGGCTTTACATGTAAAGAGCTTACTTTTCTTAGTGGACACATCAGGTAGACATATAGGTAAATACAAAGTAAATATAGACTAATTTTTAAGAGGGTTGAGTCCAAAGAAGTGGTACTATAAATGGAGGAACATTAAGAAAAGGCTAATGTAGGAAGTGGTGCTAGAGGTAAGCTTTGAAGAAAGCCAGAGATTCTAGGACTGCATTCCAAGTATGAGGAACAACTCAAGCAAAGGCAGGGCGATCAGTGACGGAATGTTGTATGTGAAGAAAAGCATAAAGGTCAGGTTAACTGGAAAAAAGCATCCCAGAAGGGGAATAATGTGCAATTTCAAAAATAATATTATGCAGTTAGATAAACTATCCACTGAGTTGGCCTACAAATTGCTGGTTCTTAATTAGACCTCCAGTGGATTGTGGATCTTGTCCCGGGATTCAGTAGGAGAAAGAGATTGCTGAATTGCTTTGGGAAATTGCCCAGGGCTTTCATTGATCCCCAAAGGCACAGAAATCTATCTCATTAGCACTAATATCCTTCTGGTGGTAGGCTATGGCCACAAAACATGGAACACTAAAATCTCAGAAAAATCAGAATTATAAGTAACCTACAAGACAATGAATGGAAAGATGCATAGTGGACATAAATAGATTGTCGCATATATCATCACTGATAACTAGCACACAATCATTGACATAAAAGATATCATTGGAGATATATATATATACATATATATATATAAAATTAGGAAAAAAGGTAGGCCAGTTGTATATAGGAATGAGACTGTTATTGTATAACTATTCTAGTCTATATCTTCTTTTTAAATAATATTTTATTTTCTTTCAAATACATGTTAAAACAATTTTTAACATTCATTTTTTAAAATTTTGAGTTCCAAATTCTGTCTCTCTCACTCTCCGTTTTCTCCCCACCACATGAGATGATAAGCAATGTGATATAAATTGTACATATGCAATCATGAAAAATATTTTTCCATATTAGTTATTTTGTGGAAGAGAACTTGAACAAAAAAAGGAGAAGAAAGAAATATAGTATGCTTCAGTTTGTGTTCAGACTATCAGTTTGTTTCTCCAGAAGTGGTTTGAATTTTTCATGTTAAGTCTTTGGGATTGTCTTGGATCACTATATTGTTGAGAATAGCTAGACCATTCACACTTATTCATCATATAATATTGCTGTTACAATGTACAGTGTTCTTCTGGTTCTGCTTACTTCATTCTATATCAGTTCATGTTAGTGTTCTGAGGTTTTTCTGAAATCATCCTGCTCATCATTTCTAATAGCATAATAGTATATTCCATTACAATTGTGTACCTTAACTTGTTCAACCATACCCAAATTGATGACTATCTTCTGAATTTTCAGTTCTTTGCTACCACAAAAAGAGCTTTAACAAATATTGTTGTACAAATAGGTCCTTTTCTCCTTTTTTAAAATATCTCTTTGTAATACAGACCTGGTAGTGATATCACTGGATCAAAGCCCTTTTGAACATACATAGTTCTAAATTGTCCTCTAGAACTCCACCAACTGTTCATCAGTGTCAAATTTTTCCCACATCCCCTCCACCATTTATCATTTTCTTTTTCAATCACATTAGCCAATCTGATAGGTACGAGGTGGACCCTCAGAATTATTTTAATTTGCATTTCTCTAATCAAGAGTTATTCCTAAGATCTTAAGCTAACCAAAGTTAAACTTCAATTCCATTAGGTATATCTTCTCTGATGGATATATGGAGAAAAATCAATAACATAGGATGAGAAGATATAAAGTGCTTACCATATACCTGTATGAATAAAGGGAGTAACTATATTTATGAACCCAAAAGTCCATCAGTGAATCACTTTTCTTTATATTACAACAAAAATCAGTGTCACTAAGCTCCCTGAGAAGAGGTGCTATCTTTTGCTTCTTTTGGTATCTCCAGAACTTAGCATGGGGCCTGGTACATAATAAATACTTAATAATTCTTTAGTTTTTTTCCAAATTGCATAGTGATATAATTTTTAATATTAATTTTCTCTGACATTTTTATCCATGTTCTTTCCTTCCCTTCTACTCTTCTCCCATCCCCAAGAAATACAAATAATATGATATAGGTTGTATATATTAATTTTTTTCTTATAATGCATATTTCCCCATTTGTCATGTTGTGAAACAAGACATATTGCTTGCCTAGATGGAAATTCACAGAAGAAATAAAGTGAAGAATGATATATTATAGTATGCATTCAGACTCCATCTGCTCTTTTTATTGTGGTGGATATCTTTTTTCCTCGAGTCCCTTGTAGGTTTCATGGATCCTTGCTTTGTTGATAATAGTTAAGTCATTTACACTTTATCATATATTATTGTTTTTACTGTGTACAATGTTCTCCTGGTTCTGCCTACTTCACATTGCATCACTTTATATGTTTTTCCAGGCATTTTTTAATAATCATCTTGTTTATCATTTCTAATAGCACAATAATATTCTGTTTCAATCAAATACCACCAGTTGTTTAGACATTCCCCAGCTGAGGTTTTATACTTCCTTGCAACCACAAATTTTTAGAACAGATAGTGCTTTTTCCCTTTTTTCCTTAATAATCTTAGGGAAAAACCTAAAAGCGGTATTGTCGTGTCAAAAGCTATACATAGGGATGACTAGATGACTCAATGGGCAGAGAGCCAGGTATGGAGTTCAAATCTAGCCTCAGATACTTCCTAGTTGTATAACTCTTGAGTCACAGTTTCCTAGCTCTTACCACTCTTTTGCCTTGGAGTTAATACTAAAATGGAGGGATTTAAAAAAAATTACATAGTTTTATAACTCTTCGAGTGGAGTTCCAATAGCTCTCCAGAATGATTAGATCAGTTCATAATTCCATCAATAATGTATTAGTGTCCTCATCTTTCCACATCCTTGTCATTTTTCCCTTTTACCATTTTAGCCAATATGATAGATCCAAGATGATATTGTGGGAGTTGTTTTGATTTACATTCCTCAAACCAATAATTATTTAGAATATTTTTAATATGGTTATGTATAGCTTTGATTTCTTCCTCCCAAAACTATCCATTCATATCTTTTGACTATTTATCAATAGAAGAATGGCTCATATTCTTATATATTTGACAAAGTTCTCCATATATTTTAGATATGAGACCTCTACCTGAGAAACTGTCAGTAACATTTCCCCCAACTTAGTGATTTCCTTCCAATCTTGGCTACATTCATTTTATTTGTATAAAAACTTTTCACTTTGATGTATTCAAAATTATTCATTTTAAAATTCACATTGCTTTCTATCTCTTGTTTACTCATAAATTCTTCTCTTTTCCATAAATTTGATACTAACATGTTTCCTGTTCTAATTAGCTTATAATATTGCCCTTTATACCTAGGTCATGTATTGTAAGAGTTCAGGCAAGCCTACCTTTTGGAATTGAGAGATGGAATACTGAGAAATGCAGGCTTGTCTAGACTCTTACAACAGTATCCATTTTGACATTTTCTTGCTAAATGAAGCAAGATATGTCAGGCCTCTGACGAACTATTTTCTGGTTTCCCCAACAATTTTTACCAAATACTGAATTGGAAATATATAATAATTATTTATTGATTGATAAATTCCTGTTGCCAGTGTTAGATATCCTTTCCCAAGATTTTTTGTTTGCTTCTTAAGTCTTTCTATAAGTTCAAAACTCAACTTGTAATTTAGAATGATAGTGTCATTATTTTTTTAGGCTTTTGGAAGGAAGGACTAAATTTGTTTTAAATATTTTAAAATAACCGTTTAGGAATTCATAGACCAGGGGTTCTTAGATTTATGTAGGTCCATGAACTTAGAGGAGAAAAAGTTACATTTTAACTTACTGAAATTTTTTATTTTCACTAACTTGACACCGAAATTTAGATTTATCTTCAATTAAAAATGAAAGTAATAAATATTATTATGAAAAGGGGTTGCTAAGATTAAGTAGAGTCCCAAAATGAAATAGAAAATGTTAAGAACACCTAATATAAATATTAGATGTGAAATGTGGTATGTGTTATTAGATGTGGTCTCTGTGTCTGTTGGTTTTGTTTATAGGTTTTCTTTCTTACACATGAGAGAACTAGGTGGGAGATAATGGTTAAATAGTAATAACTGTGGAAACAAAAAGGTAACAATAAAACATTCAAAAGTATACGTATATCAGGCCTTATTTTTATTTATTTATCATATTATATATATTATATGTGGTTTATTAAATATAATAGACTGTATTCAATATTTCTTTAATGATTAACCTCTTCCAAACATGCCTTATCATGGTGTGAGTTTTTGCCTTTGTATTCCTAGCACTTAACATAGCATTTGACAGATACTAAGCACTTAATAAATGTTTGTTGACTGATTAACTCTAAGAGATCTTGGGTTCTCAAAGGCCATTCCAGAAGAGGACTAGCTCTGACAGATCCTACTAAGCAGGAAAGGCATCAAATATGGTACTATTGGAAAGATCAGATTTTGGATAGAGCCTGATTGTAAAGAATTGAGGAGTGGTGGTAAGAAAGCAAAAGGATATTAGACAACTCTTTCTAAGAGATTAACAGTGAAGAAGCAAGAAGAAGCAAGGGTATTTGAAGTCAGAGGAAAGATTGAAGATTGGGGGAGACCTGGAAATGTTTTTGGGGAGCAGGAAGGAGCCAACAGAAAGAGAGAGATTGAAGATGAAAGCGAGGGAAAGAATGATTGGTAGAGCAAATTTTCAGAGGAAATGAGAGGAGAGAAGAGCAAGAAAACATGTAAAAATATATTAGGCTTACCAAAAAGAAGGACTCTTTCTTTAGAAACTGGAACAAAAGAGGAAAGAGAGTTCCTGTGATGATATGTAGGGTCTTTGAGGGGAAGAGTAGGGAAGATGTACGTCATGATAATGGCCTCAGTTTTGTCAGTAAAGTATGAGGAAGAGTTATCTACTGAAGGAAGAGATGGTAGGGGAAGCATAGAAAGTTTAAAGGAGAGAGGAGATTAGGAATATCCTCTTAGAAGTGTTCAAAAGAAATAATCAGGGTTGTGTGGAGGAATAATTGCATTTCCATGCAATAATGAAGACCCAACTGAGATGAAATCATATGACTTTGTAATGGACCTAATCAGCATAGCTGTATGAGGGGGTAATGAAATGAGATATCGCAATGAGGAGAAGTAATAGGTTTAAGAGGATTAAGACAGAAGATATGACTGAAGGATAGGAGATTATGATCAGAAAGGTGAATTTCAGAATTCAAGATCATAAAGGTAGCACAGTTTTGAGTGATAAGGAATTTAACAAAGCTATTGGTGGCCAAGATAAAATAACCAGGTATGTCACAGGATTTGAACTTGATGATTGGGAAGTTAAGATATTTTAGAGAGCATCAACATGTTATATGTATACGTTTATGTGACTATTTTGTGTGTGTGTGCGCCCTCAAATCCTCAAATAATAGACTAATCTTGAAAAGAATTTGAATCAGATATTAAAATCTGAAAACAGTGGGAGAGCGATCTAGAAACCAATGTACGGGATGTCCCAAAAGTCTCAGAATAATTTTCAACTTTAATAATTTATTTGCTAGGGGCTAGGTGGGTCAGTGGATAAAATGTCAAGTCTACAGATGAGAGGTCCTAGGTTTAAGTCTGGCCTCATAAACTTCCTAGCTGTGTGACCCTGAGTAACTGCCTACCCCTTACTGCCATGGAAGCGACACTTAATATCAATTTTAAGACAGAAGGTAAGGTTGTGTTTTGTTTAAGCCTTCTGTGTTCCAAGAAATGTGGGAAGCGCTGGGAAACAAAGAAACACAACAGTCCCTGTTCTCAAGGAACTCAGACTAATGGGAAAGAAAACATTAAAATGATTGTGAATAAGCAAGAGATACAAGGTGTCCCCAAAGTGAATTTTAAGCCTTAATAGT
The DNA here is from genome assembly GCF_016433145.1 of Gracilinanus agilis. Lineage (NCBI taxonomy): Eukaryota > Metazoa > Chordata > Mammalia > Didelphimorphia > Didelphidae > Gracilinanus > Gracilinanus agilis. Next base: position 406,639,951 of record NC_058133.1, on the reverse strand, counting down.
TTAATATTAAGGAGGATTTAATAGTTTAGTAGAATCGGGAAAAGCTTTTTGAAGAAGGCAGGACTTAATCTAAAACTTGAAGGAAGCCGGAGAATCCAGGAATGGGTGATGAGGAAGAAGAGAGTTCCAGGCAAGGGAGTAAGGGAGTAGAACGCCAGTAAAAATTCCAAGATTGTGACACAAAGTTGGATTAATAGGTCATTGACTTAGTCCATCTTGCCATATAGGTATGGAAGATAGGTAATGATTTAGGACCTGAAAAAAAAAAAAGAATGAAAACAGACTAGATAACTAGAAAAATCATAAAGCACTTTTAAGGATTCCACACCATTCTCTGACCCAGAAATCTATTGTTCTTTGGCGCAAGTGTTCTCCTGGTGGCGAATGCCATGATCTCCTCAAAATCAGAATTGAAAGTGTCCCAAAGATCAATAGAGTGACATAAGGCAGATTTAAGTAGATGACGCCTATTGCCAATGATGACCTGCACAAAAAAGTAGCATAATATCAGTGAAATATATGATCAAAAAAGGAAGTGAGCCAGTCACATACCAAGGTCAAGAGATAATAAATGAACTACCCAATAATTCTAGTGGTACCCAAAAAACAGGCCAATTAGATGACACTGTGGATTGAGTGACAGGTCTAGAATAAAAAAATACCTCATTTTGTGAATTTAAATCATGCCTCAGACACTTTCTAGCTGTGTGACCCTGGGTAAATCATTTAACCCTTTTGCCTCAGTTTCTCATTTGTAAAATGAGTTGGAAAAAATGGCAAACCACTCCAGTGTCTTTGTGAAGAAAACTTCAAATAAGGTCACAGAGTCAGACACAACTAAAAATGACTGAGTAACAATTCACAAAATATTCAATGATACAGAGGAAGATCTCCAACATAATGGATATATCTTTTATGGTGGATTTAAGAGAAAACACAAACAAATATTCCCAAAGTTGGGAAAGTATGATTGGACTTGCACTGGTGAAGGATGTGCCATCCTCAATATCATGGATCCAGCAAAGTGTCAAAGCTTCTGCTGCTAGAAAGTTTTCTCATCCCGTGCTCTGTCTTTGAGTTTACATCAGCTATGAATCATCTCAGTAGTAATATACTATTAAAGTAGGACCCTAAAGGAAAAAGAGGAAAAGATCAGATACCAAAGAAGAAGGGAAAGACTGGACAACTCTGCATTAAATCTTATCTTTGTCTTGCTCGGCTTTTTGCAGTAGGCATGTTTATGGTTTATCATCTACTGAGGGTGCTGAGAGAGATATTTCTTTCCCTCACATGTGATGTAAAGTTATTCAATAATGTTCATAATTCTTATGTATTTTGACAGCAGAGAGATTCTGAACAGGTAGAATAAGTCAGAACTCTATAACACAATTTATCCTGATATTCAAATGCCAAATGATGGTGAAAGAGAAAGGAGTCAGAACAGTATGACAGAAAGGAAATTAGATTTGAAGCCAGAAGCTTGGGTTTAAGCCTTACCTCTTCAATTGGTGATGGTCTACCTTTTGAGCTTAGTGTGTCAAAATTCGTCAAAAAACTGAGCATAACTCGGGTGGTGTGTCACTTTCAAAAAAAACAACCATAATTTCATAATATTTATAGTTTAAACAACAAAAATCTATAATTGTAATTCATAGCTGTATTTAATAAAACAAAATAAGTAAGTTAATATAAGTAGAATTGTCATCTATAGTGCACAGAGTGTATACATTACACTACAGCAAATGTTTCATCCTTGGCTTGCAGCCCCATATTTCTCTGTATGTGGCACAATGTGGCTGCGTGTCATTGAAAATGTCAGCACTGACACACATGTCTTAGGTTTGCCATCACCATCTTAAGTCATCTAACTTCTCTGTGACTCAGTTTCCTTATCTTTAAAACAAAAGGTCCATAACATAAGATCATAGGTAGCAGGCTAGAATGCACCTCAGAGATCATGAGGATCAAATCCCTCATTTTCTAAGTGAAGAAACTGAAGCTTTGAGAAGTTATTATTGTTGTTGTAATAGAATGTATTATACATGATACAATATATGTGTGTATTATAGCACAATTAATATTTTTGTTTGGTCATTTCAGTCATGTCCAATTCTTCCTGATCCCACTTGGAATTCTCTTGGCAGCAATACTAGAGTGGTTTGCTATTTCCTTCTCCAGCTCATTTTACAGACGAAAAAACTGAGGCGAACAAGAATAAGACTCCAAACCAATATTAAAAGCTAGCATTTATATAACACTTCAACGTTTGCAAGGTCACAGGATAATAAATGAACTAACCAAGAATTCTACTGGTGCCCAGAAAACAGGTCGGCTAAATGGCATGGTGGATAGAATACCAGGTCTGGAGTCAGGAAAACTCATTTTATGAGTTCAAATCCTGCCTCAGACACTTACTAGCTGTGTGACCCCAGGGCAAGTGACCCTTTACATATTTCATCTCAGTTGATCCTCACAAAAACCCTGAAAAGTCAGTGTTATTATTATCTCCATTTTACAAATGAAGAAACTGAGGCTAGGAGAAGTTAAGTGACCTGCTGATACTCTCCCATGCTGCAGAATTTGAGCCTGGATTTTCCTAACTCCAAGTCCAGCGTTGTAAATACTCCATCATGCTGCATCTCTTATATTTGCCCTCACCTTGCCACTCACAAAGCCTATTGCTGCAGGCTCTTTTGTCCGTACTGTTATAATAGCTTCCTAACTAGGCTCCCTGCATCCAGTTCCCCCTGTTTCTAGTACATTCTCCACATAGCTACCAAACGAAGGGAATAAATTGAGATGTAATCCCAGAAACAAAAGGAGAGTGCCTCTGATTTCTGATACTAAACATTCTTTCACTTGGCTTTGGTACTAACAGAAGCTTCTCTTTCAGATGGGAGGCAAGACAAGTAGTAATACACAGTAGTTAGAGGAAGAAAACAAGTACGTATTAAGCACCCGTGTGCCAGAAACTGTGCTAAGCTCTCTACAAATATGATCCCATTTGATCTTGACAACAGTGTGAGTTGAGCGTTATTGTGTCCTCTATTTTACAGCTGAGGAAACTGAAGGAGACAGAAGTTAAATGACTTGCCCAGAATCACATCACTTTTAAGTGCCTGAGGCTTGTTTTGAACTCAGGTCTTCCTGACTCCACGCTCAGCACTCTATTCCATTATATACCTGAGCTGACTTGAGTTAAAGGAGAAAAGGTGACAGACGAATGTTTGAGGGAAATGTAATTGGAAAATTTTTATTTCCCCCACTTCAGTCCCTAATCCTCGTTGAAACAAATTGACTGATATGGCCATGTGGTAATGGCTGGAGCTGTCTGTGCCCATGCCAGGACTGAGGCTTGAAACACACATTCTCTCTGTCTCAAACCATTTGTTTAACTGTATTTGTGGTGTAAGTAATGTTAACATCCTAACTCTGACTCTATCAGAGGCAGTTGCCATTAGGCAAAGGCCAACCAAAGGAACTAAAAAATGGTGACTAACCCTAGTTAAAAGGGCACTAGGGGCCAACTGGGTGGCTCAGTGGATTGAGATCCAGGCCTAGAGATGGGAGGTCCTAGGTTCAAATCTGGCCTCAGATACTTCCTAGCTGTGTGACCCTGGGCAAGTCACTTAGCCCCCATTACCTAACCCTTACTGCTCTTCTGCTTTGTAACTAATACACAGCATTGATTCCAAGATGGAAGATAAGGGTTTAAAAAGGGGGGGCACCTAGGTGGCACAGTGGATAAAGTGCTGGGCCTGGAGTCAGGAAGATATGGTTACCTCAGTTTCCTCTACTGTAAAATGAGCTGGAAAAGAAAATGGCAAACGATTTCCATGTCTTTGCCAAGAAAATCACAAATGGGATCATGAATAGTCAGATATAACTAAAAACAACTGAACAACAAAATGAAAAATGAATATTCTCTGACAGCAATAAAGATGGCTAATTGGCCTCAATTGTGAAATACAAAATAATTTTCCAAATGTAGGAATCTGATCGTGTCTTTGATCCAAAACCCTTAATGCCCTTCTATTGCCTCTTTATCTGGCCTTTACGTCTCTCTAGATTCTGGTTCTAGCCCCCAACTTATCATTGTAGCCTCAGTATAAACTATTTTCTTTCAAAGTACTTATCCTCTATCCAAAATGGACTTTTAGATTATTTTCCAATCTTATTATGTTCTCTCCCTCTTCCATATATCCACACAGTTTGTACTCCATGCCTGGGGTACACTCCATCCTCATGCCCTCTTCTAATAATCACTGGCTTCCTTCAGGGTCCACCTCAGGTGCCACTTTCTATACAAAGCCTTTATTAGTCAAGGTATATGGCATGTTCAGGAAGGATTAGCTCATCTGGTGTGAGAACTTGCCAAGCCTTTTCCAAGGCTGCACCATTCACCTACCTGGCTGATATCTACCTTTCACCCAGCTCTCACTTGTGGCTCCAAGAAACTGTAGCATATGCAGCATCTAAATCCTGATAGAACAATCTCAGAAGATGGGCTAACCCAGGCTGAGGGTAACCAGTGGGCTTCAAAACTATGACTAAGTTGGAGGATGTCTATCTCAAGCATGTAAAAACATCTCCCTGGAGGAAAAGGCAGATGAGAGCAAATTATTCCAACAGCCATGAAGGCTGCTGAAGTATGTGCTATGGAGCACTTAGAGCTTGGTCAGGCACCAAAGTTGCCAAGATTATTCTCCACGTCCTGGACCATCGCTAGTCATTCTGACCTTTGTCCTGCCACTGGGCTTGGATGACTGGAAGAAAGAATGAAACTGATGACTTTGTACAACTCTGCCCCCTCTTAAATACAATTCATGCATGAATCAAGACATTAGTACTCCATGTCATTGGTCCTCTTTGAAACAAGAAATGAACAACAACAATAAGCAACAACAATCAGCCCATCTGTCATTGCCCTCTTCTAACTCAATGCTTATGTAACAAAAGGCAGTGTGATAGCCTGAAAAGTTCCCTGACTTTGGAGGAAGAGATTCTGGGCTCAAATTCACAACCAGCATCACCTGAGCTGAATCATTTTGTCCTTCTGACCTGTTTCTTCATTAGTAAAAATCAGTTCATTGGACTAGGTTGCCTCTAGGGTTTTTCCCAGATCTAGATTTGTAAGCCTATATGGGAAAATATTGCTCTTCTCTGTCACTGAGTGAAAACTTTCCCATCAGAGGAAGCAAAAGTCTGAAAATGAATCTGAAAACATCGTTTTGGATGTGGTGCCCAGACATATGCCCTCAGTCAATTACTTGATTAGAGGTGCATTTTGAAGAACAATTGCTTTTAAGATTCATGTCAGAATTCAATTTGTGGCACCTGAAGGTACCATTTGGACCTGCAATGTTATTATCACTTACAAAGAAATCAATGACACCATTGTCTACTGTCACCAAAAGATTTGATTGAGGTGGAAATTCCAGGGGACTTTTTTTTGATAAGTATGGACATATCAAACTTATTAAATGTTATGGTTTTTTTTCTTTGTCTAACAGGTATTCAGGTCTTGGGAGAACAAGAAAGAACATTTTTTCCCCTGAAATAACATAAGCTTTTATCTGTATCTATATAGAATACCACAGTGTTCTCTGAAAGGTCCAAAATGATTAAAACAACTAGCAGGATGGGAATGTACTTTGCACTGGTTTCAAGACATTTGATAGTACAACTCTCCATTCAATTAACTTCTAAATATAGGGCAAACACCTAAGGAATAATGATGGAATGAGATAATACATATGAAATGATTTGTAAATATTAAGCACCATATAACTTGAAGCTTTATGATTAGGAAGCACAGAAAACTTTGGAGAACTGACAGTGTTGCAACACTTCACCTATGAAGACTGGCTCTTAGAGAATTGCCTGCTGCTGGAAAGAAGCTTAATGACTTGCCTGTAGTCACATAACTAGTATGTGTGTAATGCAAAATTTGAACCTGGATCTTCTTGTCTCCAAGGTTAGTATTCTATCTAGTATACTATGCTATTACCTTCTCATAGGATCTTAGCTCTAGAACAGGGGTCAGCAATGTATGGCTCTCGAGCCATATCTGGCTCCACCTCCTGACTGGCCAGTCTGGGCAGAGCCCCAGGATGTGCCCCAGGGGGCCCTTCAGCCCCCATCCCATATTCCAGCACCTTCTGCCTTCATGAAGTTTATACCCTGAGAATGAGCTTTGGAGCATAGCCCAGTGGTAGGCACACACTGATTTATTTGTATACTCTTCAGTGGAAAACAACAATGATGGCAGGTAAAAATATGACTTTGCAAATATACTATACTCTTGTTTAATTACTGCAAATAGAATGAACAAGCCACTCTCTTGTCTCTACTTCATTCTTCAGTGAGGAGAACATTGTTTTATTTCTAACTAGGGATTTTTTAAAATTAATTATGTTTTTAAAAAATATGACCACAAATTTGATAAAAATATAATTACTAGTAATGGCATTGGTAATGACTAATGTTTTCAAAAATGGAAGAATACATTGGATTGCTGACTATAGCCACTTAGCTGGATAAGGTGCTATTCCCTAGAGAAAGAACATATGATGTTACTTATTAAACTATTATTTTTCATCAACTTATCAAAAGTATCTTTAGGGGGCTGATGAAACTGTTCATCATAATTTGCTTTATCATCCAAGAAGTAACACAAGGCAAAAAATACTTATTTAAAAATATAATGCTTGGTTGGGTGATAGAGAATTAGAGAGGTCACATTTTAATATATTCAGCAGAATCTTGTGTCTTTCCATCATAATTCCCTGAGACTTTGTTTTAACTATTTATAGATCAGGAGGAGATTTTTTAAATGTATAAAATCACATTATACTTCAAGTCAAGTTGGAAAACATTTCATAGTTGTTGAAAGAAAGACCGTAAAAGTCATTGGCTTGTTTGAGAAAAGATTTGTTTGTTTTTATTTTTTAGAAGAGTCTATTCCTTCAATCAATAAATAAACATTTATCAAGCACCTACTATGTTCCAGACACTATGTTAAGTGATAGAGATACAAAGAGTAGCAAGAGATAGCCCCTACCCTTAAGGAGCTTACATTCTAAAGGGGAGGCATACAAAGAAATATATTAAAAACGTGATATGTGCAGGATAAACAGGAAATAATTAAAAGAGGGAAAGCATCAGAATGAAGAGGAGCTAGGGAAGACTTCCTATGGAATGGTGATGGCAAACCTATCCATTTTCAATGACACGCAGCCACATACAGAGAAGGATGGGGTCGCATGCCAAGGATGAAACATTTGCTGTAGTGTAGTGTAGATACTTTGTGCACTATAGATGACAATTCTACCTATATTAATTTACCTATTTTGGTTTATTAAATACAGTTATATATTACAATTATACATTTTTGTTATTTAAACTATAAATATCATGAAATTATGTTTTTTTTCTCAAAGTGACACACCACCCGAGATATGCTTGGTTTTTTGGCAAATTTTGACACACCAAGCTCAAAGGGTTGCCTATCACTTCTATAGAAGGTGAGATTTTAGCCGGAATTTGAAGGAAGCCAGGGAAGTCAATAGTTGGGATGGGGAAGGGAGAATATTCCATGTGTCGGGGACAGCCAGAGAAAATGCCTGGAGCCAAGAGACAGAGTGTCTTGTTCATGGACAAACCAAGAGATCAATGCCCCTGAATAGAAGAGTATTTATTAAGGAGTGAGGTATAAGGAGCCTGGAAAGGTAGGAAAGAGCTAGGTTATAAAGGTTTTTGAATGCCAAACAGAGCATTTTGTGTTTGCTCCTGAAAGCAATAGAAAGCTAATAGTATTAACTATATTTAATGAGTAACCATCAAGGGCCTGTAAGTCACAGTTACAAAGGAAATGCAAAGTCTGATATCATCTAGCAGCTTGAAGCCCAGAGTTTATGAAATCACACACAGGCTTTTGTTCAGTTGTTTTCAGTTTTATCTGACTCTTCATAACCCCAATTGGGATTTCCTTGGCAAAGATACTAGAGTGGTTTGCCATTTCCTTCTGCAGTTCATTTTGCAGATAAGGAAACTGAGGCAAACAGGACAAAGTGACTTGCTCAATATAACAAAGCTAGTAAGTGCTAAGGCTAGATTTGAACTCAGATTTTCTAGACTCTAGGTCTGATGTTCTATCCATTGTGCCACCTAAATGCCACAGGCACATCCTTGTAAAAGAATTCTGGATTTAAGGCTAGAGGACCTGGTTTCAAATCCCATTTCTGCCTCACTGTTTGTGTGACATTGGACAAGATACTCCCTCTTTCTGGGTCTTAGCTTCCTCATTTATAAAAATAAATAGGTTAGATTTGGAGACTTCTAAGATCCCTTTCGGTTCTAAATCTGTGCTATGATTTTATTCCAGTCCTTTCACCTACATTTCAATGATGCTGGCTGCCATGGTGCTGAAATAGGAGGTGCTAATGTTTTCAGAATCAGAACTGACTTCATAGCCTGTGGAACCAGAATAGTAATATGTAAAACCATGACAGATTATATCCAGGTACAGACTACGAGTCCCAATTTGGAACTACATTCTCCAAAAGTTTGTAGAGTAACTCTAATAGAGCTTTTCTCTTTTCCTTTCCCTTCAGTTCTCTATTTTTCTTTTCATATTTGAGTGGACTATTATCCAATGTTAGCACAATCTATTTTTAATTCCTTAATAAATACCAGAGTCCAAGTTCCTTCTTTCTAGGAATCTGACCTAACAATACCAATTCCACCAAAACTTTCTAATTATCTGGAGAATAGAGTAAAGGTCAACAAAAATAAACAATACCTAGGATAATTAATTATTCCTATCATAAATAAAATCTGTACATATTCAGATATAAATGCATTTTAACCCTGATGCATAAAGGGAACCATTTTCATATAAGAATTCTAGAAGAGGGGGCAGCTGGGTAGCTCAGTGGATTGAGAGTCAGGCCTAGAGATGGGAGGTCTTAGGTTCAAGTCTGGCCTCAGACACTTCCCAGCTGTGTGACCCTGGGCAAGTCACTTGACCCCCATTGCCCACCCTTACCACTCTTCCACCTATGAGCCAATACACAGAAGTTAAGGGTTTAAAAAAAAAGAATTCTAGAAGAAAGAACAATTAGCACTGACCAAAGATGTCCCAGAACCATTATAATAGTTAGCACTTAAGAGCTCACTTCAGGTTTAGGCCATTATTTTAAACCTTTGGATCCCTTAATATGGAAAGGAGAAAATTGTAGGGAAAGCGGGGAGAAACAAGTTTGAGACCTGTGTAATCAAGAGTTAGCAACTTTTCAGAAATAGTAAACTATTTGTAAGTTTTTGTTGAGTTTTTTTTTAGTCATGTCTAACTCTTTTTGACCCTATTTGGCCTTGGCAAAGAAAGTGGAGTGGTTTGTCATTTCCTGCTCCAGTTCATTTGACAGATGAAGAAACTGAAGCAAATAGGTTTCAGTGATTTGCCCAGGGCCACATAACCAGTAAGTGTCTGAGAATAGAATCAAACTCAGGATGATGTCTTGCTGAATCTAAGCCCTGAACTATCCACTGTGCCACTGAGCTGCCTCTCTTTGTGTAATTATACTGTAAAGTTTTGCCTAGCAGTTATATTACTGAATGTAGAATGGGTCAAGCGGTATCAACATTGAGAAAATGACAAGCAAACTTAGATTTTGAAATGAAAGGAATCTTAAAGATCATCTATCCCAATTTCTCTATTTTGCAGATAAGGAAATAGAGGAATAGAAAAGCCAAGTGAGTTGTCTAAGGTCCCATATCTATTAAGCAGCAGAATAGGGCTTTGAACCCAGGTTTTCTGACTATAATTGTAATGGTCCTTCTATGTTACCATGCTTCTTCTTTTTTCCTTTTTTACCTTTTCCTTTCTTCCAAAGCCAGAAACTCGAGTTTCATCTCTCTCCCTTTTGAATTTTGGCAACAGTTCCCAAGAGACTGATGGTTTAGTTCTCAGCTGACCCAGGTGTGTATTTCTCCACCTTTTTCTATTGTTAATTGGACTAAGCGTAAGTGCCTCTGAAAAAGATTACTTACATAATCTTCAGCACATTTATTATAGGGTCCTACATCCTGATTTTTGTTCATTGTTGACCATAGGGATATGCTAGAAGATATACAGTAACCTGGTTACTAGAGATGAGGATCTAAGAGCAAATTATAAATAAAGATATAATTAAATGGACTAAAGTCTAATGGACCAATTAGAGCTGGTCAGGAATTCCAGCACTGCCACAATATACCCATGATTGCAGCAAATAATCAGAATAGTTTCATTCTTGTAGCAACTATCAGAATAGTTCAAATCTTGTAGGGGGGGAGGGGCTAACTCCCAAAGACTGAGGTACATCCAAATGAGAGAAATGGAGGATTCAAAATTTACTGAATGCCCATTGTTTTTCCTGGCAGCGTATATTGGAATGAAAATTAGCTGTCTGTTCCAATGCCCTACATAGAGAAGTGGTTGGGGAGAATGAATGAAGAGATTAGTACTGTGAGCTCAAATTGTGGTTTAATCTAAGAGTCTAATACCAGGGATATAATGGAGCCAACTCTACAGTTTTGAAAGAGCCAACTGTTAGTGATCATTTCTTCCTCAGAAATAGAGGCAAAGCTACTTACATCAGATTTGTTGTTTTATTGATTGTCTACAGTTAAAGAAAAAATGGAAAAATTATATATATGTACATATATACATATGCATGTATATATATATGATAAATTGAGGATAGTGTCAAAAGGAGACCCCGAGATTAAGGAGGATTGGAAAGGCTTTTTGAAGAAGGTTGGATTTTAACTTGAAGGAAGTCACGGAAGATAAAAGGCAGAGATAAAATGGGAGAGGGTCCCATGTATGGGAGACAACCAGTGAAAATGCTCAAGGTTGAGAAATAGAGTATCATGTGGGAAGAATAAAAGGGAAGTCAGGATCACTGAATAGCAGAATACATGTAAAAGATTAAGGTGTTTTTAAAAGATGGATATAAAGGTTTTGAAAAGCCACTGTGTTGAGTAGGATTGTAAACCAATTCACTAAGGACTCAAGAGGGGAAGAAAAGGAAGTGAGGTGTCAAGGGACTGGAGGTCACAAAGAGTAGGGTTTGGGAATCCCAAAGCAGAGAGAGGTGGAATGACATTAGATAGTGAACAGATAAATGAATTTCAGAGTTCATGAAATGAAAAATACATAAAATATAAAATCCCATTGTGTTTGTTTTCGTTGATTGTGAAAAATATTTGATGTGAGAGGACAAAACACTGATTTAAAGGCTCTTTTACAATAAGGTCTCTCCCATTCATGCATCAAGATCATTTGTAGGTCTTTGGAATATAGCCACAGAAATAACCTTTTTTCTGACCCTCTGACAATAAGACAAAAAGAAATCGGGCAAAAAATCAATCTGACCAAAGGTATTCACTTTAAAAAAATTTTTTTTGCATTTTAAATTTTTATTTTTTCAATGGTTACATAATTCATTTTCTTTCCCTCCCTTCTTCCCTCCTTCATCCCAGAGCTGATGAGCAATTCCACTGAGTTTTATTTATTTGTTTGTTTGTTTATTTAAACCCTTAACTTCTGTGTATTGGCTCCAAGGCAGAAGAGTGGTAAGGATGGGCAATGGGGGTGAAGTGACTTGCCCAGGGACACACAGCTGGGAAGTATCTGAGGTCAGATTTGAACCTAGTACCTCCAGTCTCTAGGCCTGACTCTCAATCCACTGAGCTACCCAGCTGCCCCCTCCACTGAGTTTTAAAAAAATTTTCCATGTTTCCATGATTCATTTTCTTTCCCTTCCCTCTTTCTTCCCCCCTCCCAGAACCAACAAGCAATTCCACTGGGTTGTACAATTGTTATCATTTGATACCTATTTCCATATTATTCATTTTGCTATATAGCAATCTTTTAAAGCCTAAACCTCAAATCACATACCCATATATACATGAGTGATAAATGATGTCATATGTTTTGCTTTTATATTTCTACTCCCATAGTTCTTTCTCTCAGTGTGGTAAGCATTCTTTCCCATAAGTTCTTCAGGAGTGTCTTGGCTTGTTGCATTGCTACGAGTAGCAAAATCCATTACGTTGGATTTTTCCACAGTGTTTTACTTTCTGTGTACAATGTTCTTCTGGTTCTGTTTATTTCATGAAATGAATTTTTAGTGGAGGGGACCTAGGACCAAGAGTTCAGGTTAAAGAAGGATTCCCTGAGGATGGTGAGAAGCTCCTATTTGCAGAAAACCTTGTCCTGATTTCATCCAGCCCCAGAACATTATAATGTCTCCTGGAAGAAATTTCTCAAAGAAATAATTCAAAGGATTTTGGCCTTGCCATACACACTGTATTGTCTAGATTTCATCATACATTTGGATGATTACCATAAACCAGAGGTTCTTAACCTGAGGTTAAGAATTTAGAGTCCATTAATTTGGATAAAAAATTATGTCCTTCTTTTATTATATTTGGTTTCCTTTATCATTTTATGCATTTTTATTCATTTGAAAACCTTATTCTAGGAAAGGATGCATAACCCTCATCTGACTGAATCTGTAATGTAAAAAAGATTGAGAAACTCTGTCCTACAATTTATCCATCTGTCTAGGTATCTGGAACAAACAGCAGAAATGGACAATTAGTTGGACTGAACTCAACAGGAGGAAAGTGGACTGAATAGCCTAGAGGAAACTGCAGATCTCCTCTATTGACTCCAAGATTCTTTTTTTCTAAAAAAGCATAATCCCATCTTTTTAATGTCACCTTCATGTTGACATTAAATAATGTGGAAATTATTATTGTTGTTGTTATTGTTATTATTATTATTATAGATCTCAACTTCTATAGTAATTTAAGATTTGCAAAAAACCTTAAAAATATCTCATTTTATCCTCACAACAACCTTGGGGGAAATAGGTGCTATTATTATTCCCATTTTATAGAAGAGGAGACTGAGGTAGATAGTTATTAAGTGACTTGCCCAAGGTCCCAGCAACTATTAAATGTCTAAGGCCCTTTTGGAACACAGGTCTTCTTGACTCCAGATCCAGCTCTTTATCCACTGGGCCACTTAACTGTCTCTAAGCATTATATGGCAGTATGACACAGAATATACTGTCTCTGAGGAATTAAAAATAAATATCAATGGGGAAATGTATGATGGATATGAACAGACTTCAACTTATCACCAGTGAGGCACTCTAAAGCAAAACAGGAGGGAAAATGTCAGCAAAGAATTGTTTTACAGGAAAATAATATGTTGAGATGATAAGTGGATGACAACCACAGGGTTCTACTGGTATCCTCTTAATCTCAGAAGAAAGTGAGGAAGGACTCCAACATGTTGGGTTGACCCTTTGTGGTATACTTACAGGAGGACATGAAGAAGATACCACACATGAAGAAGATGGTCACGTATAGGTGGATGAATTATGTAAGTCTTCATTCTGAATAACAGAGAACCCTGGTCCACTTAAGCATTTGAGTTGAATAAATTGGAATACTATGACACTTGCAATTCTGGACAAGTTTCTTTCTGAGACAGAAAGGCACCCTTATTCTTAAAGATTTTGGTTACTGCTTCATTGACATCTTACACTTACCGAACTTGGAAAAGTAGGACTAGGGATATCAACAAGTTTGATTATTTTTTTATTGTTGTTTAGTCATGTCTTACTCTTCATGACCCCTTTAGGGGTTTTCTTGGCAAAGATCCTGGAGTGGTTTGCTATTTCCTTCTCCAATTAGCAAGTTTACCTGAATCTAATGACTAGAAAAGTTTTGTAACTTTAAAAGAAAAAGGAAAAAAAAATCAGTATGGAGCATCCCTAATGAGAAGGTTATCCTGAAATCTAAGCCATTAGCAAACTTAGGTACCTTTGTTCTCTTAGCTTGTAATGAACACAGGGCCTTTTTTGGCCCTACCTTTTCAATCCAAGCCTTTGAGATTCTTATTTAATTGCAACTGTTTTTCATCAACTGACTTAAAACAAAAATTGGCCATTTTAATCTCAAGCTAGACAGCAATATGATTGCCTCATTAATTGAACATTTATGGAACTAGTTCCTTTAAAAAGTCTTTAATTTCTCATTCTCTGGTTCCTAGGTTCTTTTTCCTTTTGCCAGCTTTTAGAGAGAATAGTAATAATAACAGTATTTATTATCATCCATTAAGAATAAGTAAAACTGAGATAATGTGCTATAAAGCAAAGGGCGCCAGACATAGAAAAGAACAGAAGGAAGTTCAGAAGGGAACATACACAAGAATGGCTGTGTTGGAACTACTAAGTTAAATCTAATACATAATGTTTTTCTTTTTAAAAGGTGGCTGAAATATAGATTTCATATAGGTGTCATATTCAATATTCTTTTTCAATAGTTTACATCAGGAAATGTCCATGTTCATTGATCTTTGCCAAGTTTATATTAACAGGAAGGAAAATTTTAAAGAAAAAGTGTACTGGATTTGAAATCAGAATACCAGAGTCTACAACACCTACCTTCCACCATCCCCACCCCCAAAAAGAAAAAAAAAATTAGGTAAACTTGGAATGATTTTTTTCAAAAACAAAACAAAAATAAAAACACCTCATATTGTCTTTTATTAATCATCTCTGGCCTAAATTCTCCCAAAGTGCCCCTTTATCAATCCATTCTATAATTGCACCAGGAATAGACAGAAAGTTCCCCAGCTAATATGCTTTGAAATACTGATATATTTCTCCTTTTCTCAAAATAGAAGCATTTATTTGCCTCCAGAGAAAGACATGATGAACTCTAAGTGAAAATTGTAACAATTATTACCTTTTTTTCATTTTTTTGCAAACATTGCTAATATTAAAATATGTTTTGCCTTCTTAATGGTGGGGAAGAGGTTAGAAGGAGAGAGAGAATTTGGACCTTAGAAATTTTTTTTAAAAGAATATTAAAAATGAATAAATTTCTAAAATAAAAAAATAAAAGCATTTGTCCATTTTTTAAAAAAACCCTTGCCTCTGTCTTAGAACCAACTACATATTGGTTCTAAGGCAGAAGAGTGGTAAGGGCTAGGCAATGGGGGTCAAGTGACTTGCCCAGGGTCACACAACTAGGAAGTGTCTGAGGCCAGATTTGAATTTAGGACCTCCCATCTCTAGGCCTGGCTCTCAATCCACTAAGCCACCCAGCTGACCCCATTTGTCCATCTTTAAGCCCAAGAAGCAAGTCCAATGAGGATATTACCTCTCTAACAACCCCAACTTGAATTATCTTCCAGTGACAATTCAGATTCTTAAGGTCCTACTATAAGGCTGGTCTCTGAGGTAGAATGCAGAAAATAGAATGCAATGTGAGATACTGACTCTTTGGTAAGCCCAAACTTATTTGTCTTATAGAATTACAAATCCATATGGTAGTGCTATTAGACTAGAGATCTGATTTAAAGGACTAGAAGTCCTTGAAATGGAAAATTGGGGTCACTAGTGTGTCTTGTTTTTTTTTTTATTTTGAATCTTGAGTTTTGCATTTTCTGTGGAAGCAAAATAAAAGTTGTCCTGCATCCAATGTCATGCATTGGTTGCTTTCATGGGTACTGGAGTCCTTTTGTCTACCTCTTTTTTAGATCTAGACACATGAGTTTCATTTTATGATTTAAAGGAGAAAATTTGTCTGGAAACAAAATAAGCTAATGAGAAAATTTAAGTGACAACCTCCAAAAGATTGAATACAGACCATGTAAATCCATGGCTTGGAATTCTGTGCCATCAGTTACCCAGCTACTTCATGTTTCAGCCAAACTATACTATTGTCCATCTTTGTATTCTTTTATTCTTTCTCATCTCTCTGCCTTTATTTATATACCTTTCCATGCTTGTAATGGACTCCTTCAACCCTTCTCAAAATGTTGAAGGCTTCTCCCCTACTTCCTTTCATAGCCCTATCTGGATATCACATCCTCCATGAAGAAATTCCCTAAACTTAATACTTGGAAGTAATCTCTTCCTTATTACATTTTTCACAATTCCTTTGTCTAGACTGTATTTTTCACTTTTTCATTATGGTAGCTGTTTATCTACATGGCATTTCTTCGTGTTAAATTATAAGTTTCTTAAGAACTGAGTGTGGATTACATCTACCTTTGTTCCTAGCACAATGTCTTGCACATAGCAGATGTCTAACAAATAAATATTAGTTGAAGTAGATAATATCACTGGGGCATTTGAGTCAGTGAAATTGAAATGACCTCTGTCCATGCCTATAGGACAAATCATAAAGTCTGATCAGCATCCCATTTCTGAGATTAGTGCTTAGACTCCTCTTGAATGGTTCTTCTATCTACACCGTAGCTCTTACTGTGCAATTTGTTTGTGTTTAAGTTATAAATCTTTTAGCGTGAAAGCAAGAGAAGCAATGCATTTGCTGGTTAGAACATGGATTTTGTCTTTGAATTAGTTTCTGTGTTTCTATTATACCGCATAGGAGATTAATGTTCTAGCATAACATTGTATCTAAGGAAAAACAAGATTTATCTTTTATCATACTGACTTACAGTAACTTTTCAAAACTATCATCTTTGGTAAATATGGTAACTTTCTATACTCATATTATATCATATATTATAGAATATCATGTTATATTACATCATGTGTCATTATGTTATTATAATTCACTATTGGCATTGATTACTATGGAGCTGATGCAAAGTATAATATAGTATGAAATTATATGAATGAAAAATAACATGATAGAATAAAAATATAATAGAATCTAGTATAATATACTATGATGTGATATATTATATAACATGATGCGGTGTGACATGACATGACAAACACAACATATGATATGAAGTTATATAATATGACAGAGCCTAGTATAATGTAATTCAATGTAATTATAACATATAATGTAACATAACATAACATAACATAATTAATAATATAATATGTTCCATAATATAACATTTTGCCTAAAGGTCTGGCCTTGGTGCCATGAAGATGTAGGTTTAAATCTTAGTTTTGATAGAAAATGGTTGCTTGATCATTGGCAAGCTAGTTAGTTTCCCCATTTTCTCAGATAACATTGTAAAATTACATATTAAAGACAAATCATCTATATATATTATGGAAAGAGTTTACTCATCTCTGAAT
Organism: Gracilinanus agilis; assembly: GCF_016433145.1. Lineage (NCBI taxonomy): Eukaryota > Metazoa > Chordata > Mammalia > Didelphimorphia > Didelphidae > Gracilinanus > Gracilinanus agilis. Next base: position 406,622,813 of record NC_058133.1, on the reverse strand, counting down.
TCACAGTTCCATATATGCATATAGATCTTGACTTATTATTCTGACTCTTATGCCCACTAGCAAGTCAGGTCCCCAGATTTCAGTTGGCTACCTTTCCCCCTCAAATCTAGGAGTGTTCAAATAGAGTAAAGGGGTGTCTTTCTAATGCTTTTGTTTTGAGCAACCATTTTGATATGTTTTCCCTAAAATCAATCTGATCTCTGACTTTCTCCTTAATATCAGCTAAATCAGTCATCCCAATTAACAAAAAATATCAAATTAATAGATATTATACAACCCAAAATATAAGGAATTCCCCTAAGTGAGACATATTCCCCTCCATTCTTTGGTCCCTAGAAAGAGAAGGCTCAAATTCAAAGTAATAGTTACATTCTTCCTACACAGAGTTAATATCCAAGGATAGCATAGCCAGTGGATGAACTGTTCCCTTGACGCAAGACATGGAATCCTACCAGGTGGATGGATCTATTGGGCTACACTCCTCAGACTGGCTTTATTAGTCATCTCTGCTTTAAGTAATAATAATAATAGTGAGATTAATAATAACAATAGCACTTAGTATGTGCCAGGAACTATGCCAAGCACTTTACAAATCTATCTCATTTTTCCTCACAATAACCCTATGAATTAAATGCAATTGTTATCCTCATTTTACAGATGAAGATACTGACATAGAGAGAAGTTAAGTAATTTTTCCAGGGTTACATAAGTAGTAAGCATCCAAAGATTTGAACTCAAAGCTTTCTGACATAGCTCCACTTAAACGGCTCCAACAAAATATGCTCAGTTCTTTCAACCAGTCCTCAAATGGCATGATTTTTCTGTCCACTCTTCTTTTCTCTGGCCTCTAATCCCCAACATACTTCCCTTCATTTCTGAAAAGTACCAGGGATATCAGTAAACATTTAAAATATATTACATTAAATACATAAACACATTAATTAATTAAATTTACTTAATCAAGTCTTTATTTTATTTTTATTTATTATATAATTTATTGCCATATTTAGTTAATTATAATACAAGATTTATTAATTATATCATGGTTAAATAATTAAATAATTGAGCTGAGATACATTAAAATACACACACAAAATAAAAAAAAACATTTAAAATAAAATAAAAATGACAGGGAAAAGATTAAAAAATATTAAAAGTGGCCTAGATAATATCAATAACTTACAGAATAATCCATTTATAGCTGTAATGTGCCTTAGAGATCATCAAGTCCAAGAAAGTCATTCAGAAATTAAGTGGCTTTTTCAGGATAACACAACATTCAAGTGTCTGAGATAGGATCTGAACCTATGTCTTCCTGCCTCCAAGTCCAGGGATCTATCTACCACTCCATACTGCCTTCAAACTATAAAGTTGTATGCCTACTTACCCATCTATTTAAAACTTGGAAAATTATCTATATATTTATTCAAGGCATCTTTGATGATGATATTAGACGAGAACAAAAAACTTTTGCAATTGAAATTTAGCAGTAGACCTTTTTACTATCACACAATTGATTGAAAGATGTAGGCAATATAAAATCCCACTATGCTCGCTTTTTTTTAGTATAAATTTAAAAATCATTTCAACAAATGGGTACCCCATGAATATGTAAATATTGTATAAAATTCTTTGAAAGATATAACAGAGATAGATCTATTCAATAGCCATCAAGCAAAGCAAAATGGGGGAGCCTTTTAAGTTTATAAAGGTGTTCACCCCTTTCATTGAGGAGATCTAACAAAGTGTGCAACATACCAAGTGTTTTTTAGTAGAGATTAACGAGATTAAGGTCCTTCAGATGCTCTTGTTTGCAAATGAGATTATGTTGATTGTCTTAAACTTGAAAACACTTCAAGGCCTTCTAAATGAAATCTATATTTGCTCTAAATAGTTTATTCTAACTATTTGGATAGAAAAAAAAATCCAGCAGATAAAGAATATCTTTTGTTCAAGCTAACTTGCAGTTGAAAGAATCTATAGAACTTTCCCTTGGACTAACCCAATGAATGGACAATGAATTGAGTGTAGAACTGAACAAGAAATTGAAAACAGATGATATTGTCTTTAGGAAATTATAAAGTTGTTTCATTCGTTCCTAATTTTTTATTGAAAACATGACCCATCTTCTTAAATATAAATATTCTGCCCCTGTTGTGACATGGCTTTGAATGAAGATAGATACTACAATCTCTGAAGAAGTGAAACTGAATATTATCTAAAGTGCAATGAGGCTTTAACAACATAGCATAATATAAAATAATTTGCATCATATCACATCACATTACAACATAATAACAACATAACGTGTGAGTATAAATGGGCTACAACACACATACAAATAATATAAATGGGCTACAAATAAAGAATTAAAAAGAGAAAGTGGTATAAAGGAAATAGTGAAAAGGAAGATGAACTGACATGTGGCAGTGCCAATATATTGCCAATTGACGGCCTATGTGATCTATTGGAATCTTTAGGATATTTAGACAACCCAAAGACGGTCCTCAGTTTGTTAGGCAGACCAGTCTCCTGTGCCGAAGTTATGAGAGGACATAGACAAGAATCACAGTCAAGTTGGGAGGCATGAATAGGCTGCAATCTTTATCTTTAAAGGGAATATTTACATCACTGAGATCACAGATTCATTTCAGTATTTGAGGATTTAAGAAGGCATCCAATACAGATTATAACCCATCTATGACTTAATAAATAAGTCCTATGGGGCTTCCTGAGTCACCTAGTGGTCATAATTTTCCCTGGGTCATATAGCTAATGTGTCAAAAAACAGGTTTTGAAGCTGACCCTGCCTTGTAGCTATGATATATATTTGAAAAATAGTAATACATATATGGGTTAGAAATTATTTAGCCCATAAAAGATGAGGTTTTAAAATTTTTTATCAAGTCACATTACATGTTTTGCTGGGATTAAAAAGGAAAATACTTGTTCAAGAATCCTTTGCAAAAATTGTAGAGTCTTCTGGACTAGTTGGAAACCATTTCCTCAACTGCCAACCTAGTAAACCTTTAACAAATGGAAATTAATTTAGTATGTCACAACCTTAGACAAGGCAAGTAAACAAGTACCTACTCTATGTTTGACACCAGGCTAAGCTTTGGGGACATTTAAAAATGGGGTGTGGGAGTGTCTTCTCTCAAAAAATTCACAGTCTAATGGGGAAGACAATATATACAAAGTAGCTATAGGATCAATTGAGTGAAAAAATCGCCAGAAAGAAGGCACTGAAATTAAAGATGGCCAGGGAAAAGTTTCCTGGAGAGAGCATTAGTTGAGACCTGAAGGAAGCATTGGCTTTTAATTAATTCAAACCATGCTAGCTCATCATTATGACCACTTCCCTTTCTAATTGATCATAGACCATCTGTTTAGTAAGGGACAGTAGTTTTTCCAGAATTCATCATCAATCTGACTAGCCCAGAGTTTGAAGATACAATCTTCTACTTTTTAAAAAATTGAGACAATGCCAGGTGTCCCAAATACCTTAGTGCAATTTAAAGCTATTAAGAAGCTATTAAAGGGGGCAGCTGGATAACTCAGTGGATTGAGAGCCAGGCCTAGAGATGGGAGGTCCTAGGTTCAAATCTGGCCTCAGATACTTCCCAGCTATGTGACCCTGGGCAAGTCATTTAACCACCATTGCCTAGCCCTTACCACTCTTCTGCCTTGGAACCAATACACAGTATTGATTCCAAGTTGGAAGGTAAGGGTTTTAAAAAAAAGAAGCTATTTAAGCTATTAAAACTTTTAACTGCACTAAAACTTTTGAGACATCCTTTACATGACCATCTACAGTGTTGCATCACCTCTTATTCTTTACAAATCCTCAAAGATCAAGGACAGTTTATTCTGATCAGCCCCTTATTATACTGCCCTGAAAAACTTCCTATCATCTATAAATCTTGAGATTTGTCTTTAGTACAACATTTACTACCAGCCAAGAATAATTTTTTTTTGGTAGAGAGGGTTCCTATAAGCTCGAATGTGGTTCATTTATATAGTTTACTTTTTTACTTTTAAAATTATTTGTTTGTTAAATGAAAATTCCCAAGTATCTCCCTCTCTCCATCCCCTCCCCAAACTAGAGAAGGCATCATTTGACACAATGATATATGTATATATAAAACTATCTTACTTGTTTCTATTTATCAGTTCTTTCTCTGGAGGTTGGACATACACAAGTCATTGTTCAAATAGTTGTTTTTTTTGTTACTGTATATAATGTTCTCTTGGTTCTGCTTGTTTCATTCTTCATAGTTTCAATTATGTCTTTCTGTGGTTTTTTTTTTAAATTAACCTGCTCGTTATTTTTTATGGTACATTAGTATTCCATCATAATCATATGCCACAACCTGTCTGGCCAATTCCAACTTGATGAGCATCCCCTCAATTTCCAGTTCTTTGCCACCACAAAAGGAACTGTTATAAATGTTTTAGAACATATAGGTTCCTTTCCTTGTTCCCTGATCACCTTAGGAAACAGATACAATAGTGGTATTGCTAGGTCAAAGGGTACATATAATTTTATAACTCTTTAGACCTAATTCAAGATTGCTCTCCAAAATGGTTGCACCAGTTCACAGCTCCACAAATGGTGTATTAGAGTCCCCATTTTTCCACATCCCCTCTAACATGTCAATTTTTTTGTCATTTTAGCCAATCTGAGAGGTTATCCCAGATATGATATCCCAGAGTTGTTTTAATTTCCATTTTAGAGTTTACTTTTAATAATGTCTTCTTAATATGTAATTTTTTCTTGCATGAAATTGTAATTCTCATTCAAATTTAAGATAGTGGATAGTGACCTGGACATAGTCAAGAAAGATTCAGTTTGAATCTTGATCCTACTCACAATTTATATGACCCTGGACAAATCACTCGATGTTTCTGAGTCTGATGGGGAAACAAGGATGTACCCACCTATTTTGGAATGGCTAAACAGATTATAGTATGTGAACATGATGGAAAATTATGTGCCATAAGAAATGACAAAAAATGTTTCAGAGAAAACTGGAAAGAACTCTATGAACTTATGCAGAGTAAACTAAGCAGAGGTAGGAAAACAGTTTATACAATGATAACATTAGAAAGAAATATAAATGTGAAAGACTTAAAAATTCTGATCAAAGCAGTGATAAACCTTGATTACAGAAGATCAAAGATGAGACATGCTTCCTACCCCCTGCCAAAGAGATGATGGACTTAAAACATAAAATGAGACATACATACTTTATGAATAACATGTAAATATCCAAAGAGCTCAACCATTGGAAGAACTGGACTAGACCCTGCTGAATGGTTTAGCAAATCTTTGCTGAAGATTTAGTTCTGCTATTAAAAAATAACAATGAGCAGTTATTAATATTATAATTATTAATTTATTTATTATAATTTATTATTTAAATTACAACAACAATTTAAAACAATAATAATTCTGCTATTAAAATAACAACAAAAACAACCTATTGCCTGCTTTTCCTTTATGGCCTATTTGGAGTCCTTTTAGCCTTCTTGCAAGCCCTAAATATGAGAGAATTTTTTCCCTCTCAGTTTCCTGTCTGCCACTGATATGAGAAGACAAAGTTGAATTATTTCCATTAAGCAAATCGAGTATATTCCCATAATTCTAGGCCAGTGAGTGGTAAACCAGAAATGTTTCCTATATACCCTCTAAAAATTTTAAAGGTAAAAATTTAACCCCCATATGGGTAACATGACCAATATGGGTATTTATTTTGCTTGACTCTACATATACATTATAAGAGCTTTCTTATTTTTAAAATAGTTCAATTGGTGGTGAGGAGGGAATAGTAGAAAGAAAAAATGAAGTGTTCAAGAGGTAAAAATTAAGTGAAAATTATAAAGATAAATGAAGAGAAAAATAAATGTTCAAAATACTTATAGAATTTATCTCACAGAGCTATTCTGAGGGCCAAATGAAACAAGGTATGCAAATTTTAAAAAAGTCATCTTATTGTTATGTTTTTCTGGAGCTGAGATTTTGTTGGTGTGAGGAAAACTTAATGAGAAAACTTCTTCCAATAAAATAGCTCATAAAGTGCACTGCAACCACTAGAGATTTCTTTCTAGAGGTGATCAATAGGTTCTTTCCATTTCTTTTTTCCCCTCTCATTCAAGAACATCAGAGTAATTTTTTCTGATAAGTTCTTGCATTATGGTGTTCAGGTTCTTTTTTTTTTATCATGGCTTTCCAGCAATCCAGTGATTCTTAGATTATTTCTCCTGGATCTATTTTCCAGGTTAGTTGTTTTTCCAGGGAGATATTTTGTATTCACTTCTATTTGTTCATACTTATGAATTTATTTTTATTGCTTTCTGCTGTCTTATGAAGCTATTAACTTCCATTTGTCCAAATTTGTTTTTTAGGCTTTGTACCTTCCATTCCTTGAGGTTTTGTACTTTCATTCTTAGAGAGTTATCTTCTTGTTAGAGGTATTGTATTTCCTTTTTGGGGAGCTATTTCCTTCAGGATGAATGACAACTTAATGTAAAGTCTTCCATGGATCACTTGGGATACCAAGAGGTTAAGGATCTGGTCAATGGATATACAAACAGTATGGTGTCACAGGCACCACTCTGAGGCCAGTTCTATATCCAGCATACCACTCTGCCTCTGATTTTTTTAATTGTTATCTTTAAATTTCAATCATAAAAATATATTGCCAAACTTTTCTTGCTGTGTCCTTGAGATATAAGCAGAAGAGTGATTTCTTCCCCACTTCTTCTCCAAGTCTTCTCACAAACCTTTCAAAATAAAAAAAAATTTCTTGCAAAGAAAAAGAAGAAAAAAATTATGTTTGTCAGTGGATTTGAACAAAAAATTTATGAATTCAAAGAAGAGATCCTGGAGAAAGGCCAAGCTGGATTTATAGAGAATTTCAAGCATAATAAGATACATTGTTTATTCTGTAAAGATCCAAATACCATGCCATCAGCCCTGATAAGAATTAAATGCTACTACCCTCTCATTTTGGAAAACCTTATTATTGAAGAAATTGTTACTACCCTTTTATTTTCATAGATTGAGTTGATTTGTTTAATGAGAAATATGTATAGGAAATTTTAAACTACTGTCCTCTCCATCCCTATCTGTGTAGCACTTACATATTTGAAATTTACTGTGAGGGGTTATCCATAATGAATAGAGACTGTACTTGGAGTCCAGAAGACCTGAGTTCAGATTCTGCCTCCAATACTAGCTGTGAGACCCTGAACAAGTCACTTAACTCTGTTTCCTCTGGCATACAATAGAAATTAGGATGGCACCTACCTTCCAGGGTTGTGGAAAGTAATCAATTGAGATGATGCAAAATTAAATTTACAAGCCTTCAGTTCTACCTAAACAATACCTCAGTCACATTGAAGGTGGCCTGATTCATGTTAATCCAAAACACAGTGAGAAGTGACTTTTTGACCCCCAGTTTATTTTCCTGAAAGATAAATATCCCATTCCTTCTTTGGAAGCTAGTGATTTGATATTGATAACTTCATGAATAGTATGCAAATATTTGAAGAGTCCATGTTTTGGAGGAATTGGATTAGATGCTGGTGAATGCTAAGTAAATTGTTTGCTGAAGATTCATTTCTGCTCTTCAAGGGTTTCTATACAAAATAACAAAAACAAAGTAAGTTTCCCCAGTTGCCTACTTTTCCTTATGGCCCATGCAAAGTCTTTTTAGTCCTTTAGAGAGCCCAAAGTTGGGAGGTTTTTTCTACCCAGTCTTCCTGTCCTCTACTGCTGTGACAAGACAAGGTTGAGTTATCTCAACATTAAGCAAATTCCCATGATTCCAGACCACTAAGAGTTTTCTAAGGTGGTAAACCAATGATGTTCCCTATATACACTCTAGAAGTTTAAAAGGTACAAGTAATCCACCTCCCCCGTCCCCCAGTGTACTGGGCCAATGCCCAGTTGCCCTCAAAGTTAACTGTTTCCTGTCTCCCCCAGTGGAAAACAAATGAAAAATTCCTATAAGTGTGGAAAACAAGGATAGAGTTAATATTTTTTTCAAATGACCAATTTTAAATTGTGCAAACAATTTCTGGAGTTCTAATAATTATTTAATAGGATGAATCATATTTTTAATGGGGAAGCTCTTTCGATCCAATAAATGTGTATGTTTCAGGGAGGCTTGCGTATAGCACACATTCTTCTCTCTTTCATTCTCTTGTGGTATTCTCTCCCAAGTCACAAATGTCCACACCCTTCTGCATCATTCTCATTTTCAAAATCCCACAGAATTTCATGGAGAATGTCAAGCGTGGACAGATTCCTAAGCCACCCATGGTTGAAAGGGAAAAAAAAAAGTTGTGAGTCATTCTACTGAATTAAGATCTTGGAATTCTGGTTTCTATTTTTGAGAATTATTGGAGTATTAGACCCAGATAATTCAAATTCTTAATGGCAAGACAAATGGATGAATAAAACAAACCAGATTCTGCCCAGGGTATAAATTACATGGTCATCAACCACTATTCACTCAGAAACTAAATATATAAAATGACAGTCTAGCCCAGTAGCCCAAATGAATGGATGTGGTTTCCCCATATGTTTTAAATAGGTAATAGGGGTTGACGTAAGCCCTGAGGTGATGAGGGATAAAAGAAATTTTTGAAACTAGGCTTCAACCAGTTGCTCTTGGGCACTGACAGAAGAATCCCCCTAGCTCTTTGTTTGGTTTTGCCCACATGCCTATTGGTCCTTGCTTCAGACTTAGCTGAAGACATAATGAGTCAGTATGTGGGAGATGTAAGAATAAACAGAGATCTTGGTAGATAACTCAATAATTTCATATCTTTTGTATTTGTCATAGCTGACCCAGGTTGAGAAAGATCAGCAATAATAATGAACGAAGATCACTAATGGAGCATAGCTTTATTTAGTATCCAGATAATGAAATATATTAGTATTTCTCCATTGTTACATTCAAATGGTGGACCACAGCAGCTATTTACAAGCTGGGAAATTGCTACCTCTTTGAGTGAGAGTTTAATGTGAGAGAACTGGGTTTTAGTCATCTTTGCAGAATGTGTTGGTTTGATGATTTAATGTTAAAACATTAATAATATTCAACCCCAGAGAAACTATGGTTATGTGAGACAGCACATTATGGCTAAAGAGTGATGGGCAAATGAAATAGAGGGAAAGTCTTTTAATGGCAGAAATATAATATGCCTTCTTCCTGAAATTATTTTCCTTAATACTATTTATGCATTTCAAATCTATATTATTATGATGTTAGAAGGGGATGAATTTCTTTTCAGACTGAAAAAGAGCATTTTCAAAGAATAAAACAGTTCTATGTTTCTAACAGTGGAGATATTAGGACAGTTTCATGGTTGATTTTAGTGATTTTAAATTCAGATTACAATGAATCAATATCATATTTATTTTACAAAAGATTTTGTGCTCAAATGTTTCTGTATCAAATTAACTAGTCAAAAATACCAGGTAAGAAAAAGAACAAAATCAAGAGACAGGATGATATTTTAGAAATGGACTATATTAAAAGCAATGTCTCTGAGAAGCATACATGATATGGTACTTTGACATAAATGCTAATGTATTATGATTTTTTAAATAGTCCAGATTATTCTAAACTTTGTGATATCAGATAAATTTGATAAAATGCTGGCAGAACTTATCCTTGTCCTCAAGGTCAAAAGACATTATTATTAAAGAAATAATTTTTTCCTCTAAACATTATTCTCAATAAATAGATGTCTGAACTGAGCCAGGAAAACTTGAGTTCAGATCCAGCCTCAGACACTAGCTATGTGACTTTGTACAAGCCATTTAACTTCTCTTGCCTCAGTATCCTAATTTGGAAAATTCAAATCATATATTTGTAAAATACTTAGCATAGTCTCTAGCACATAGTAAAGGCTATATAGATGTTAACTATAAACACCATCATTATTACTATTACTAAAGTAGGATGGAAAGGAAAAGAGCTAGAGTATGGCAGAATTGATTAATTAATAACCATTTATTATTAATTAACAATCATTTAAACAACAACCATTATTATGGTCCAAGCATTATGCTAAGTACAAAAAAGCTGAAACAATCCTTGCTCACGAGGAGTTTATAATCTAACTTGGGGAGAATAGCAATTGAGAAAACCAGGGAAGGCTCCATGCAGAAGGTGATACTTGAGTTGCATCTTCAAGAAACAAAGGGATTCTCTGAAGCAGAGGTAAAGAGAGAAGGAACTCCAGGCTTTGGGGTACAGCTAGTGCAAAGTCTCTGGGCAAGCAAATGGAAGAAGGCCACACTAGATGGATCTCAAAATGTAGAAGATAATAATGTATAATGAGGCTGGATACATAGAGGGAAGATTGTAGCTGAGAGATTATCCCCCTCTGGATGATTCTCCTCCAAGGGCTGCTTTCCTGATGGGTGATTCCTGGCAGAGATTACCATTTCCTGAAGCCCCCTAGCCATTCTGGCTTCACTCTCCTGACTGCTTCTTCATCCATTGCACTTCTGGCTCCTTTTTAGGTGTTGTTTTTCCCCTATAAGGATATAAACTCCTTGACAGTAGGGATCATCTTGCCTCTAACACTTAGCACATTGTCTGACACATAATAAGTGCTTAATAAATGTTTTATTTATCTTTAAGGGCTAAACCAAGGAGTTTATATTAGGTCCTGGAAATAATAAGAAGCCACTTACTTTATCAAGAACAGGAGTGTTATGGTAAGAGCAACACTTAAAGAAAGTCACTTTAGTAGCAACATGGACAATAAACTGAAGTAAGGAAAGACTTGACACAGAGAAACCAATTCGAAGGCCATAGTAGTAATCTAGATGAAAAGTGTTAATGGTCTGAACCAAGCTGGTGGATATTTGAGTGAGAGAAATGGAAGTGGGGAGGGGGAAGGAAAAATGAGACTTGCCATATTATTCATCAGACCAGAATTTAAAGTGCCATTGGGGGACTGATTTCTCTAAGGTGTTTAACAAGTTAAGCAAATCTGAAAAAAAGAAAAATGGTGTCATTTCTTTCACTAGGAATTTAAAGGGGTGATTCCCAGACCTTTCCAAACAGTGTCATACTAATATCTTTGATTTTATGGGATGCACCCCACTCCTTCTCTTCAAACACTGCAATCCAGTACATTTTAAAATTTAAATGAAGATATTAATATACTTTGAGAATATCATGACATTCCTTCAGATAATTATTGGTGACACCCTAGGCTGTCATGAATAGGGGAATGGGAATTGCTCAGAGAGCTGGTTGCCTGAAGGACAGCTCAGACAAAGATCTTCATCATTTGTCTTCTTCCTCCTCTTGTAAGATGGTCCTAATTATATTTAATTGTTGTTTTCTTCTGTCTGAGTGTCTCTAATCACATTGGTTTCTGGGTCAAAAAATGTGGAGTATGAATTCTTTAGTCTCCTTTGGAGAATGTCATGCATATGTAGGCCGGGCTAATTACTTTCTGGCATTGATCTGAACAGAAATCAACTAATTCCAGCAGTATGACTAGACATAAAAGGATATCACCTTTCCATTCTCTCATGGTTTTTTGTGGCCCTTAAATTAAGCACAAATTGGCAAACAATGGAAGCAGTCAGCTATTGTAGGAAGCTAATAAGTTATATTTTCTAATGATAAAGTTACAGAATTCAGACATGGCTATGTATTCTTAGACACAAAAAAGCCCTATGATAGTGTAAGATTAGTGGCAAGATTGAAATTTAAATTAGAATTGTACTCCAAAGAGATCATAGATAAAAAGACTTGTACAAAAATATTTATAGCCATGCTTTTTGTGATAGCAAAAAAAAATTGGAAAATGAGGGTATGCCCTTCAATTGGGAAATGGCTGAACAAATTGTGGTATATGCTGGTGATGGAATACTATTGTGCTGTAAGGAATAATGAACTGGAGGATTTCTATGTTAACTGGAACGACCTCCAGGAATTGATGCAGAGTAAAAGGAGCAGAACCAGGAGAACACTGTACACAGAGACTGATACACTGTGGTAAAATCGAATGTAATGGACTTCTGTACTAGCAGCAATGCAATGACCCAGGACACCTCTGAGGGATGTATGGGAAAAGAACACTATACCCACATTCAGAGGAAGAACTACAGGAGTGGAAACACAGAAGAAAAACAAGTGCTTGAACACATGAGTTGATGCAGACATGATTGGGGATGTAGACTCAAAACGACCACACCAATGCAATTATCAATAATATGGAAATAGGTCTTGGTAGATGACACATGTTAAAAACAGTGGAAATGTGTGTTGGCTATGGGGGGAGGAGTTTGGGGGGATGAAGAGGAAAGTAAGAACATGAATCATGTAACCATGTAAAATTTTTCTAAAAAAAATTTTTAATGAAAAAAATGAAAAAAAAATAAATTAGAATAAATGTTGGAAGCTTGAATTCAACTTGAAATAACTATTAAGCTGTAGCATATCCTATTGGAGCTAGTAGCTTTGCATAAATCCATTTGACCATTCATTTAAGTCTCCCATAATGGATGAGGAGCTTTATAAATATGAGTTACTATTATTAATGTTTTAGGTTCACTAAGGAGGAAAAAAACCTGGGGTCACGTCTATCCATGGGCTAGGTATGGGACACTATAGGTTCCTAGGTGGCACAGTGGATAAGATACTGAGACTAGAATCAATAAAATATGAGTTAAAATACAGACACTTAACAGCTATGTGATCCTGGGCAAGTCATTCAGCCTAAATTTGCCTCTGTTTCCCTAGGGAACAGAGTGAAGGGAGTAGGGAAGAAGATGCTGTTAGCATAAAAAGAAATAATATTTATAAAGTGCTTTGCAAATCTTAATGTGCTATATAAATGTATATATACATGCTTATGTATATATATATATACATATAAAGATTACAAAGGTCAAAAAGTCTACTTTCTCCAAAATATCCTCCAAATGGTTCTACCCAAGTGTCTAAAATGTCATTTCTTTAGTTCAGGACAAAATTGTTAGGGTTTTTGAAAGTAGTCCTACCTTAAATTGGAGAAATAAATATTTATGAGAGATGACACCCATTATATAAATGTTGAAATGAGGAAAAAGAAATTCATCTACATATGTCTTTCATTCAATGAACCAAATATTTATTATGTGTGTCACTATACTAGAAACTAGAAGATAGACAATTTTCAGATAAGGCTATAAACCCTGCCTTGATGGAGCTTATAGTCTAGAGTTGAGATATGGCACTGATACAATAACTAAAATTTATGATGAGTGTGAGAAATGTATAAAACAAAGTGTTTTATGAAATATGGAGTGAAGAGAAAGTCTCTGTCTTAAAGTGGGGGGAGGAGGCAAGGGGAGTAGGGAAGGAAGGAGATGACTTGAGTTGGTCTTCAAAGGCTGAGAAGGAAGTCCTTAAAGAAGATAGAAGGGACATGATAGGCATATGGAACAATATAAGTGAAGTCACAAAATCAGGTAAATGAATGGTATGTTCAGGACATGTGCTATTCCATCATTTTCAGTTGTATCTGATGGTTCATGAACCCATTTGAGATTTTCTTGGCTGAGATACTGGATTGATTTGCCATTTCCTTGTCTAGCTCATTTTACAGATAAATAAACTGTGGCAAACAGGGTTAAGTGACTTGCCCAGGATAATACAACTAGTAAGTGTCTGAAGTCAGATTTGAAATCAGGAAGATGAGTGTTCCTGACTCTAGGACCAGCACTCTGTCCATTGAATCATCTATGTTAAGAGGCATAGAGAAACCCAATTTTCCTGGACCATGGAGCCAAGTAAAGGTTTTTAAAGGAGAGGAGAAATGGGATAGGATGGGATCAAGGACACAGGTAGAGGAGCTGTCCTTAGCAAGGAGAAGGATCATATCTTTCCCTAAGTCTAGAATAAAGAAGAGATAGCAGAGAATCATGTGGATGAGATTTGAGGGACATAGTTGAGAAAAAGAGGACTCCCTTTGATTTCAAATTTCTCCATCAAGTAAGAGGCAAAGTTTGTTTAGAGGAAGGAGAGATGATTTGGTGCTTTGATGATAGAAGAATTTTGGAACAGATGATGCTGGAAGTGTGTTAAGGTAATAACATGATCAGAGAGGAATAAAAGGATTTCTGTTGAGCAGTGAGGACCCAGACAAAACTGAACGGCATAAATTTATAATGGATCCAGTAGGCATGGATTATGTGTCTTCTTCCAGAAATGTATAACAGCTAAAAAAAGGAACTGAGCAGAGGAAAAGTAGGAGTAATCCAGGGCAAGTTTTAGAAAAAGACTAACAGAGATAGGACAATGGGACAAGTGATTCAAATGTGAAGGGCAATGTTGTTCAATTGTTTTTTTGGTCTTGTCTGACTCTTTGTGATCCCATTTGAGGTTTCTTGGCAGAGATAATGGAGTGGTTTGCCATTCTTCCTCCAGCTCATTTTACAGATAAGGAAATTGAGGCAAGTGGTATAAGTGACTTGCCCAGGATTACACAGTTGATAAGTGTCTGAAGTCTGATGTGAACTCAAGAAAATGAGTTTTCCTGACTCCAGGTCCAGGACTTAAAGAAGTTCTTTATCAATGATCTGGTGAACTTGAGTTGCTCTTTTTTAAAAATATAACTATAGGGGGGCAGTTAGGTGGCTCAGTGGATTGAGAGCCAGGCCTAGAAATGGGAGGTCCTGGATTCAAATCTGGCCTTAGACACTTCCTAGCTGTGCGACCCTGGGCAAGTCACTTAACTCCCATTACTTAGCCCTTGCCACTCTTCTGCCTTAGAACCAATACCCAGTATTGATTATAAGATGGAAAGTAAGGATTTAAATATATATATATTTGCATATATATGTAACTATATTTTGATATAATTAGTTTCTTTTTCAATCCTTTATATTTTATTTTGTTTTTGCATTAAAAATTTTTTTCTTGGAAGAATATCTCAATGTCCGTAGTTTCATCAAAATTCCATTCCCCTTTGCTGTAAACCCCTTGGCTGTAAGCCAAGGAGATCCCATGACACATACAAAAAGGTTAAAAAATGCCTAGCTAGTTAACTCTAAGGTAAAGATTGCAATGGAAAGGAAGTGGTGATTAAATAGGGGTGCATGGCCTGGGAAAGCAGGGAAAGGTAGAATGACTGAAAAATTTCAATGATGAAGAAGAATAGGAGTGGAGGGAAGGGTATGGCACTAAAAGTACAGCTGAACTCTACCCCAAAATTCCTCTCCAAAAACATCTAGAAAAGGTACCAGATCAAATCCTTATTGAGAAATCCAAGGGGAAAAAAAACACTAAATACTTTTTTCAACCCAGATTGGCATCAGGAGACAAAAAGATAGCTATAGACACTGGAAATGAAATCTAGCCAAGAAAAACTATGCAGAGAATTCCAGCATGGTTAAAGTCTATGCACTAGCACAAGAAGAGATTCCAAATCTAGCACAGAAAGACTTAAATATGTGTAAGGTACAGAAATAGCTAGCAAATGGTAGCTCTGTTGCTCACTACTCAATTTAGGGTCACAGATCCAGAGCAGACTAAAGAGGGGTCTTGTGCCTAGGGTGGCATCATAAGGGAAGGAGCCAGCAAGGACTTTACACTGTGTGCTGAGCCACCAGCAAGCAGCAGTTCTATCACTCTGATTTCAAGAATAAAGTAGGATCTTAATTCCAGCTGCTAGCCCAGACTGAAAACTGCCCTGGAATAATCAGAATAGAAATCTCAGCCCAATGAAGAGCTTGCAGTTCTGTCATTCTGAACCAGCTGAGATGTCCAGCTGACTGACAGTGGCTAAGTTCAGTAGCAATCTTCTGTTGCTCAGAACAAAACCCAGGTCAGGAAATGAAAGACTGCAGAACAGGAGAGCAGAAATTAGCATTTGGCCCAGATCCTACCGTTTGCAGAGCACTGATAGCTTTCAAGTCTCTGGTCTGAGCTACCTAGGAGATCCCTTCCCCTCTCATTTTCTCTACTCTCTTTTTGGTCCCTCTTCTACTTCTCTCAATATATGAAGAAAGCAACAGATGATCCACTAATAGCCAATAAACATTTATTAAGCATCAGCTACAGCAGAGCCAATAGCAGCCAAGAAACATACTGAGCATCTACTATGTACCAGACACTGGTGAAATTTCTCCAAGTGCTTAGAACTCTGCTCTAACAGAAAGTCTGAAGTTAAGACGTAGCCTAGAAAAATGAACAAACAAAAAAGAAGAATCCCACCATAAGCCCGTTTGTGGTGACAGGGTCACTCATGGCAAACGCAGAAGAAAAGAATGACTTCAAAATCAACACCTTATAGAAAAATATAACTTGAGTATAAGTTCAACTAGAATTCCTTTAGGAGATGAAGCAAGAGTCTTAAAAAGATTTAAAATGTTTTTGTAGGTAAAATAAGAACACTAGAGGAAAAATGATAAAGAAATTAGAATTGTTTAAGAAAGAATTGGAAAGATTATTAATAGCTTAGCACAAGAGTTATAAAAGCTTCTTAAAGCAATAAATCATCTGAAAATTTTAATAAGTGAAATAAAACATAATGACTCTAAAAAACAACAAGAATATGAAAACAAAATTTAAAAACTGAAAAAATAGAAGATACCATAAGGTATGTCAATGCAAAAATATCTAAGATGGAAAATAAATTGAAGAGAGACAATTTAAAAATTATCGGACTACCTGAAAGTATACCAAAAGAAAATAGTCTAGGCATCATATTTTGGAAAATCATTAAAAAGCTACCCATATCTCTTATAAGCAGAGAACAGAGTGGAAATAATCCATTGGTTATCTCCTAAAAGAAACACTCGAAATTTAAAAAGTCCCAGGAGCATCAATTATAAGTATAATCCAGAGATTCCAGGTCAAAGAAAAAATGTTATAAGTTGCCAGAAAGAAAGAATTCAAGGTTCATACAAGTAGCTACTATTAGAGAGAAGCAGATGACTTGGAATGTGACACTGCAATAGGCAAAGAACATAGGTTTACAACCAAAAATAAGTAACCCAGTAAAACTGAATATAATCCTACCAGGAGGAGAGTGGGGAAATGAATATTTAATGAAATGAAGGGCTTCTAAACATGTTTACTACTGAAAAAAAGAATATGGAATAATGAATTGAAATATAGAATAATGAAAATAGAATGACAGAAACTTTTACATACAAACACAAGAGTTAAGAGAAAAATTAAAAAGGTAAATATGAGAAAATAATCATAAGGGACTAAACAAGGATAAACCATTTATATTCTAATATAGAGTGATGATACATGTTTCCCCTCAGTACCCTATCATCATCAGGGATCATAGAGGGAATCTAATTAGACAGATGGCCTGAAAGTGATTTTGTTTTGTTTCAGTGATCTTTAAAAAAAATGAGAAGGAAAGAGGAGTACCTGGGGAATGAATGGAGGAGAGAAGATGAATGTGGAAAATTTTATTCTATAATTGGGATGTACAAGTAGAAGTCTATACAAACAAGGAGTAAAGGGTTGGGGAATTGACAATACTTGAACTTTACTCTCTTCTGAACTGGTCAAAGGAGGAAAAAATACACATACATGCATGCACACACATACACACACATATACACACACACATTTGGGTACAGAAATACATTTCATCCAAGAGAGAAACAGAGGAAAAGAGGGAAAGGAAGGGAGGAAAGGAATAAATTAAGGAAGGGATTGGTTCCAAGAAAAAGAAACTCTAACTAGGGATGCACAAATTTTTTTTAACATTTATTTTTCTAGTGTTTAAAAAACTGGAAATGGAGGGGATCCTCAACAATTGGAGAACAGCTGAACAAGTTAAGATATCTACAGTCAATCCTCTACTTTTGTGAAGGTAACATCCTTAGAAAATGGTGCAAAAGTCAAAAGCATGAACACTGATATATTGAAACTATGGGAAATAGGGGGTTAGGTTCCCATGACCACCAAAAACTGTATTTTTTTTGTTAGAGATTGCCAAAAATACACTTTTCTGCATATAATCCTTTATATGTACATATTTGAAAACCTTACCCTTTGTCTTAGAATTGATACTAAGTACTGGTTCCAAGGCAGAAGAATAGTAAGAGTTAGGCAAATGGGGATAAGTAATTTGCTCAGGATCACATAGCTAGGAAATATCAGAGGCCAGATTTGAACCCAGGGTCTCCAGACCTGGCTTTCTATCCACAGACCCACCTAGCTTCCCCCATACAATTCTTTATAGCAAAACATTAATTCTGATAATATGTACTTTTCCTAAAACAATAACCATGAAATAACTCATAAAATGCAGTACACATAATAAAATTGGCAACATGAAAATATTTTTTCACTTGTAATTAGTATTCTGTGACCTTTTGTGCTAATTTCTCAAAAAAAAAAAACCAACCCCTATTGATTGCAGACAATATTCACTTTTTACAACACACAAAATCTATAGTTTCATTAATACTCTCCTCCTTTTTGCAGACAAAATGAATTGTTGATTCATTAATACCAAAATCATGGCATACAGCAACAGGAGGCATTCTGGCATGAAGTTTATCTAATCCTTTTATGTTATAACTAAGCCATGTTACTGTCTATGCACTCTTGGGCTTAGAACTCAAATGACTTGCACTATACTTTGGGGGTATAATTGCAACACGAAGACTTGAGTTTTAAAGGCAAACACTGAAAATACGCAATGAATGAACAGAGAGCTCTTTACCACAAGAATGAACAAGATCAATGAAATGCCTTAATAGGAAACCAGTTTCTTGTTAAAGAGATTTTCTTAATCTCTCCCTCTGTCTCCTTAAGAAGCAAGAGAGCAGAGTTTCTAAATAGATCTAGCAACTTGCCTAGAAAAAGTAGATTTTTGTGATTCTATAGCATCACAGCTCTGTACAGCTGTTTCTGAATAGGGTTTCTGCTTGAGCTTCCATGGAGTTGCAGAGGAAGTAGGAACAGTAGGAGAGACAGGTGGGGTAGAGTGAGAGATAGTTTCAGGAAATTAAGAGATAGTATCAGTAATTTGAGAAAAAAATTGGATCATTTGAGAGATACAATCTTTAAGGCATGCAACTCGAGTTTCAATTAAGCTATCTTTCCATTGTTTCTTCTTCTTAGAGAAAACTAGGTAAATTATTTGGTAATTTTGGTATATTTGAAGTAATCATATCAGAAAAAACATTCCCCAAAATGATAACAGCCTGAAAAAATTGGAAACGGGGAGCTGTGCCAACTCATCAGTGCTCTCGGGGAGCAGGAGCTGTCTGAAATAGGCTGAAACCTCCTCCTTTAATATATGTGCCATAATTTCTAGCACCATATTGAATAGCCTATAAAAATTTCCTGCACTTCTTGAAAAGTAGAAATAGTATAGTAAAAAGTGAGGAACATTGGGAAAATATTCTAAAACATTAAATTAAATCAAAATTTTAAAAAGTGAGGAACAGAAGATTAACAGGTTAATCAAATGCCTGGCTAGCTTGCCAGGTATTGTAAGGATTAAATTAAGGATTTTGACAAAGTGAGGAGAGCAGTTTAATTTAAGAAAGAAGTATGGATAGAAAGATAGAAAGAGGAAAGAGAGATTATTAAACTTATACCCTACAAATATACCTAAAATTCCTAATAACCAACTAAAATTTTCTAAAACTATCTCTAATTATCTTCTCAGAACAGGTTCTTCTGCCTGGAACACCAGGCCTACTCTACTCTACTCTCTCTATAAATTATTCACTAACTCCCTAAAATAATAGACAGCCACTACTCACTCACTCCTCCAATCAGTTTTCTATAGCAGCCCAACTGTCAGTAGCCAACTGCCAGTAGCCCTTTGCCTCAGAGACAGACCTCCTGCCCTCTTGAGATTCCAGAGGCAAAAGACCCCCCAACTGTTTGTGGCTGCTTCCTTTACTTAGTCCTGGGATCCCTGGTAACAGAATCTTCAGCTCTGGCTCACTGACTCCTATTAGTTCTGATCTACTTAGAAACCCTGCTCTCTTGCCTCTTAAGGAGACAGAGGAAGAGATTAAGAAAATTCCTTTAACACTCTCCACAAACTTGTGCACATCATGCTTCTTCATTTTCTTCATTGCACAAAGAAACAAATATGCCTGGTTGCCAATGCAAAAGGGAAAACGAGGTTACGAATAAAATCACACAAATGCTTGAGTGAAAGTTAAATGCACAAATGTTGAGGATTAACTGTAAATGTGATGAAATACCATTGTGCAGAAAGAAATAAAGAAAGGAAAGGTTTCAGAAAATCTTGGGCCAACTTGAATGAATCGAAGCAGAATGAGATAAGCAGAACCAGAATAGTTTGTATATATATGGCAATTTTGTACAGACAATTATGAAATACTTATAAAATCTGATCAACACAGTGATCCAGCAATAGGATTAGGGAATTAACAATAAAGCATGCTTCTCACTTCCTAACAGAGAGGTGATGGACTTAGGGTGCAGATTGAGATGGTTTTAGAGGTTTTTTTGGACATGCCCAATGCAGAAATTTCTTTTCCTTGACTATAAATGTTTGCAACAGGAATTTTGCTCTACTTCCTTTCCCACTGGAAATGGTATGTGAAGAAAGGAGGCTATAAAAAGGAAGTCTTTATTCCTTTGTTTAATTTAACAGGAGACCTGGAGGTCCTCTTACCATAGACCTCTTTTCAAGGTCACCCAAGTTATTTTCTAGTTTTTCTTCAAGGTGAGCTTTTAGTTCAGCAAAACTATTATTCTGTTCCTTCCTAAGGAGGAATAGGCAAAATGCCAAGCCTGTTATCACTATAAGTACAACTAGGAACAGTGCTATATAAAGCCAGTGTGTAATAGTCCGTTGGATAAAAAGCCATTTTAGATAGGCAAGAAACAGCATCACAATTCAAACTAGGCTACTCAGAATCATAGTCAATATAACTGTTAATTTTGTTTGCAGTTCTACATTCTGTCAGTAGATAGTGCTATTTAACTAAAGGATCTACAGCTGTAACAGAATTAACTGCTAGGAACTTGACTTAGGGATAGGTTCAGTAAAAAGTAAGGAAAATGATCAAAAGATTGAGTGTTCATCTCCCTTTGTGGTTGCCAATTAAATGTAAGGGTTAAATTAGGAGTTTTGACAAAATGAGAGAGCATCTTTTAATAATTTAACTTTTAATGAGAATATAGTAGAATTGTAAATTAGTATTATCCCTTTAAGCCAGAGAAAAGAAAACTTCTAGCAGCTTTTAACAATTAATAATTTAGTTTAATTAAAATAGAGATAGTAAAAGAATATAGTAAAATGAATATAGTAAAGGAGAGAAATATAGGAAAGAGGTAGAGAAAGAAAATTCTCTAATGCCTAAATAGATTCCCTATAACTACCTCTAATTACTATCTAAATTGTCTTTATCTACCTACAATAACAACCACCAACTAATCACCAACCCACACCACCAGCAACCAACCCCCAACAACCAACTCATGCCCAGCAGCCAACTTCCCCACAACTGCCAGCCCTGTCAGCAACTGCCAGCCAACTGTCAGCAACTGACTTCTGTTTTATACCCTTTTCCTACCTCACTTCCTGTCTCTATGGTTCCTCCTTCTTGTCACTGTGGGCTGGTTAATCCCTACACATCTCTATGGTAAGAGAACCTCCAGGTCCCCCATTAAGTTAAAAAAAAGGATTAAAGAATTTCTTTTTACAAGGTGAAGACAAATGGTTATTGATTTTAAAAAATAAAATTCAGTTTGAAAAAACACATAAAATTGAAAAAAGAATAGGTTAGAAGTAGTGAGATTCAGTGTGAATTGGGAGGAGATTATGATGAGATCAAGGATTGTTTGCATTCTGAATTGTGAAGGGAGAATATTTATGGGTAATAATGAGATCATATATTTATGTGACACTGAAGTGAAAAGAAAGTAAAAGTCATGAGAACTGAGATTTATAAACCTGGAAACAAGGGCACTTGAGGGAATGAAAACACCTAGTTTAATAATCTTTAACCTTATATATGAATATGTATAGGTGTATATATAGTCTTTTGTATAAGAGCAAGAGTTGGGCTGGAAGACTATAAAAAAGGATCTGCCAATAAATGTTTCAACAACCAGTTCTCATACATATGTGTTCATGTGTATATATGTATGTGTGTATATATGTACATATACACACATATGTGGGAGAGTGGGTGTATATATAAATAGACACACATGTGTATATATCTACTTATATACACATACAAACTATAAGACCTTTTAAAGTTTAATCTGCATTCTAAGCCTTTTTTCAACCACTTTCTGAAAAATTTACAAAGTAATAAATCAAGTTCTGATTTATAGGTTTGCTGGATTTCAGAGGTATAAACCTTCACACTGAAAACTGAGCAGTCAACTCTGGAGAGTTGATTCAAGCTGGCTCCTGAACACCACTATAAGCCAAGGCTGAACTCTCTGAAAGAGGTGGGAGAGTAGCTTCCAGGGGTAGAGGGTGAAGTGAAGAGCATAGATAACCACAACCAGGATTTGGATAGAATAACAAATCTAGGTGGAGTGAACCTCAAAGGGGGAATCACAGACCACAGCCTGAAAGGACCTAAAGGGTCAACTTATCCAATTCCTCCACTTTACAAATGAGAAAACTGAGGTTGCTGAATGATAACACAAGTGAGATAGTCAAAGTAGAGACTAGAACTACTTTTCCTGTCCCAATAAGAAAGGGAATATCTAGAAATAGAAAATGGAGGAAGGAAAAAAAAAGAGAATGAGTTTTTATGTGCCAGGCACTGTATTGAGCTCTTTTTAAAAATATTATCTCATTTGACACTTGTTACAATCTGGGAGGTAGGTGGTGCTATTATTATTATTGCCATTTTACATATGAAGAAACTGAGGCAAACAGGGTTAAGAGACCACACAGCTAACAAATGTTTGAGGCTGGATTTAAACTCAAGTCTTCTTGATTTCAGGATGAGGATTCTTATCTACTCAGTCACCAATTTCCTCAGCTTGTGTAGTGACAGCAATATTATAGATGTAAACAACTTTGAAATATTTTAAAACTCTGATCAATGCAGTAACCAACCATGATTATAGAGAATTCATGATAAAACGTGCACCTGCCCACCAGATTTGTAACATTTTCTGGGAAAGCTAGGTTTCCATGAATTCGAAGGGATGGAAAGAATGTGAAAGGAAGTAATCTAATGTGAAGGAGAGTTTTATTAAAAATAATAATAATAATCAGGATCCAAATAACACAAATGGACAGAAAGGAAAAAGCTGAATAGGAATCCAGAAAAATATGGTTAAGGTGTATAGAAATGAAGAAATTGGGAGCAGTCCAAACTGAATTGAATTATTTAAGGTACAATATATCCTCCCCTAAAATTTCTCTTTTCCAACCTATACATTTCCTGCTATTTCAATCAATTCTTCTATGACATGGTCTCCACTCCTCTAAACAGTTTGGTCTTTCTTCCTCTGAACACATTCCTATGACCATCCTGAAACATGGTGCTCCAAATCAAACATTATGCTCCAGATGTGGCTGATTGGTGACCAATAGAGCAAGACTTTCACATCCCTCCTTTCTCTATGTCTTGTGCCTCTTTTAATGATGCCTAATACTGTGTTTGCTTTTTAACTGGCATGTCATCATGTTGATTCACATGGTATTTGCAGTTCATGAAACACCCCAGATATTTTTCACATCCTGTGCTTATGTCACCAGATTTTTGAACCTAAGTATAGACCTTCTCTTTTAATCATCTTAAATTCCATCCTATTAGAGCAAGGCTAAACTTCTAGATTGTTGACATCTTTCCATTTCTGACTCTTGTTATCCAGAATGTTAACTATGAGTTATCCTTCCCAGCTTTGTGCTAACAAAATTTTGATGTGTGCCATCTACACAGTTATCCAAGTCATGGTCTGACATCAATCTTTTTAGCCTTTTATTCTGTTTTCCTCATTCAACTTTGAAGAATGCTTATGTCCCTATCTTTAGGAGGAAAATGCCATCTCAATTCATCTAGTTTAAGCACAGCACTTGGAATTTTAATGGGCACTCAAATGTAAATCAATAAAAAATGAAGATGCATTTCCCTCTGTGGACCTTTATTGCTTAAGACCTAACCCATATAGGATGAGATGTGCTTTATTTAATACAGAATAATAATGTCACGGCTTAGTAACCATTCAATAAGAAGGTTTGAAACATTTTTTTCTTAAGTTCTCCCTTGAAAAACCTGAAAAAATGTTTAACTACTGAAGGTGAACATATTTTTTCTAATACCTGGATAATTCAAGGATATAGAAAATGAACTTGATGGGCTGAGTGTCTCAAATTATAGGAATAGCCCACTTATATGAAATATAGTAATGCTTCATCTTGCAATTTCAAGAAATGAGGAGTTCCACATCAATAGATTTTTTCAGATAACTGAAGTTTTCCTCCTTAAATTAGAAAACTACCTCCTTTAACCAGGAAATGGGGAAATTTGCACTTTATCCATTTAAATAGAATTCTTTCTACCCAGCATTCCCTCTTTCCTGCCTTAGTCAAAACAAAAAGATGATCTTAAAATGTCTCAGCTGAGGTATAATAAGAGCCATAGCCAAATGTAGTACCATCTTCCAAAATATTCCACAATGAAATCTGAATGAATCCAGAGTTGAGATAGAGCATAGGACCGTGTTCTCAATAGCTAAAATTGCTAGAGTTGACTATTAGATAAATAAGATATTGCCTTGCTATATTATGAGTAGGAATCCATATTTGCCCTTACCTCCTGTGATTATGATGATGATGGTAGCTGATATTGATCTGACCCTGTAAAGTTTTCTAAGAATCCCATGTCCATATGATTTCATCTTAAACACAACCCTGTGTGTGTATGTGTGTGTGATACGTGCTCTTATTCCTGATAGAGAGAGAAGGAAACCAGATCAGAGATATTTAGTGACTTGCCCAGGTTCACACACCTGGCAAATGTTTGAAGCAGAATTCTAACTCAAAATTTTTTTTTTACTTCAAGACCATCATTCTTACTCATGGTTTTTGCTCTCAGGCTTGGTAGACCTCTAAACAAAGAGATCCCCATGCTTGACACCTTTATATACTAGTTTACTTTAAGATGAGAATTCGGTTATATTATTTATCACTTTTTTTCCATTCTACCTTGGTTAAATCCCTGCTTTTTTGTCCCTTCTGCCTGTACCTACACTTGGAGATCTACGTTTTCTCATAGTTTCCCGTGATTAATAGCAGTTAACTGTAAGCCTAAATGATATTGAAAAATTAAAAGTTGGGCAAAGCTATGATATCTAAGCATATATTCATTTGGTGGTTTTAAAAATAACACTAATAGCTAACATAAAATAGGGCTTTCTCTGTGCTAGGCACTGTGCTAAATGCTTTATAAATATTATCTCATTGGGTCCTCACCACAAGGAAAGTAGGTGCTATTATTATCCCCATTTCACAGATAAGAAAATCAAGGCAGGTTGAGGTCAAGTGACTTGCCCAGGGTCATGCAGCTAATAAGTATCTGAGGTCATGCTTAATCTCAAGCCTTTCTGACTCCAGACCTAGCGCTCTATCCTCTGTGCCACTTAGCTGTCCATAACCATGGTTCTTGATAACCATTTCTGAGAATTGTCAGCCTTGCTTAGCACAAATGTCTCTTAAATCTACCATATTATATTTTCTAAATAAACACCCTCTGTAGAAGCTCCGATCCTTGAAAGAGTATTTATAAACATTTTTCTAATATCTGAGCATATTAGAGGAAAGCTTCTGTGACCATCTATTTTCTTACAGAGGTATCCAACTTTTATTTTTTATAAATCAGAAGTCTGATTGGCATAATAAATTAATAAAGAATTGGACTTAGAATCAGAAAGACCTGAATTCTGACCATTCTCAGCCTGTTTTCTCCTCTTCAAAATACCTCGCCTGTGAGGGTCAATTTTTTTTTTAGTTTATAAAGAATTTTGAAAACTTAAAAAAACTAATTTATTATTATTTAGGAATATTGCATTACTATAAATATTAGGCATGACAAATAGTTGCTGCTGAGAGCTATAGTTTTAAAATATAGCAGATGGTTGATTAGATGCTGTATTTGCTTGCAAGACTGATGGATCATTGAACTAAACTAAATGAATCCCTTCTATGCTCTAACTCTGAGAATAGTTTTATTCATATTATTGTCTTACTGATTTTTTTCCTTCAGATTTTTCAGTTGACAATTTTTTTGGACAGGTAAAGCTCCAATTTTGTTAAATTTTGCTAAATTTCATCATTAGACAAATAAAATATTGCCTTGCCATATTATGAGTAGGAATCTGCACTTAACTCTAAATAAATGTTTATTCAAAGATAACTGTAGTGTGGTCTGAACTCCAACTAGGATTGAGTAACTACGGTTTTGTCCTACAGCAATAGGATTAGAAAGCATTGATAGCACTTTCCTGGGGATGCTTCTTCCTAGGGTGTGCTGGGAAGCCCAGGGGAGAGTTGATTGCTAAATTTCCAGTATGGGCTTTTATTTACATTTATTTACATCATGTCACGTTATGTTATATTCCATTAATTATATATACAAATCAATATTCCTGTGTAAGAAGGCACTGTGACCAATGCCTGGTAGATAGAGGTATCACCAGTCAAGATCCTGGGCATATAGTTGTTACCCAAATCCTCAAATAATCATCTTTAGAAGGATATTTGATTGATCTCTGACTCCTGTTTAGCCTGATCCCATATGATTTGTTTCCCTTTCCAGAACTGGGTCAATCAAGTGCCAAAGGGCTTATTATCTTAATTTTTTTAAAACTAGAGCTGTGATTTCATCAGAATTGAGGGCTTCTGATGAGGAGCTTCTTCTACCAGCACATCAATACCTCTACAATCTATGGTTTTAGAGAGGTCCCTGGGGCACTTGGGAGGGTCACACAGTCAGAATTGTGGTTTTAGTTGAGACCCTAACTCAGACCTTCCTGACTCTGAAGTCCCCTACATAGCCTAGTCACAATCCCTCATATAAACAGTTTATGTTAGGAAACAGTTTAATTGGATTAGGTGAAAGGGTAGGAAAGTGAAAGGCAAAAGATAGTGAATCTTATCACTAGAAAACTTTTCAGTTCTTCTCCATCCTTTTCATGGTAGTGTCTCATCCTTGTAGGCTTCTGCTGCCAACTGAGATAAACAAAAGTTCAAGCTTAATCCAAACATCCTTCCTTCTACTGGGTCAGTACCCACTGGGAGGGAGATGGTTTTAATTATTTATGACAAATCTTCCCCAGTTGAAAGCTAGACTTTTTATGAACACTAAAGATTATGAGAATCAAGAGATCCTTACCAGACTCTTATACAGTCAAAGATGTAAAGCCAGAAAGGTCTTTAAACCTATCTAGTCCAACCCCATCATTTTATGGATAGGATGCCAGCTCAAGTCTTGGAGGTCAAATAACCGATTGGCATAATCCATTACCTCCATACCCCACTTCTTCTTTGAGGAGAGAATGTACCTTAGTTTGGAAGGATTTTTTTATAATTCTCTCCTTATATATTCTTAATAAACATCCCTTTGTAGTACTAAATTGACGTTCATTATTTAATTTAGATTGAGGAAATACTAACTGATTAACTGATATTGGGGAGATGGTCACAGAATATTGATATGGAGAAGGGTAAAGGAACATGAGACCAGGATTTGTGAAGTGATGATATTAGAATTAGAGTTGTTTGATATAAACAACTGACAAAATGATCTTTTGATCTAGCTATGCTACTCAGTAAAACATCACAAAAATCATTATTAATAAAAAATGAACAAGTGTGACATTTTTTCAGGGAAGCTAAAGGAAACCAGGAAACTGAAGAACATCAGTGAGTTATCTCAGCCACTCATGAATGAACATTCTAGGAATGAAAATGTTTGCTGTCAGTTCCACAGGCAGCATTTTCAGACACTTAATATAGAATAGCTGTGCCTCTTCTGGAACTATTTTGATTGTAGAAGGTGCTGAGGTCAGTCCTCAGTAACTGAGATCAAGTGATGTCAACCCAATGTTCATCCCTAGTAATTAAAGGTGCCAACCAATGCCAAATATTCTGGAAATTTGTCAAGCTCTCTCTGACTCTCAAAGAGATGATTGCTTCTTTCCTCCTAGATCTGTCCCTTCTGTGTGTCAATAGTTGTCTCATTAGTCTAACGGTTTGGTGTGTATTCAATGAGATCACAGCTTAGCTTCCATCCTACTCTAGGAAGCTTTGTCCAGGTCTAAGTGAGTTTCAGTTGAAGACATTAACAAAGGCATAACTTCATGCATCTCTTTAGTAATATTATCAATGAATATAAATAAATACATCAATGCATCTTCATCCACATCTCATAATCAATGATTCCACTCAGGATGGAAACCGATGTCCTTTCAGCAAGTAAGCCCCAACCTAAGATCTTCCTAACCTAGGTCAGTGTCTCTTCTTTGGAGATGACTAAGAAACTCAGAACTCTTATTGATTTCTCTCTGGCCTCTGGGGCATTCTTCGAAAGGGTCTGATTCCTCTTCTAGGAAATCTGCTTGGTTCTTCATCCTTAGATCTTTTCTTGGCTCACTGATTCAATTCTATCCCTTTTTATATTAGTAAGTATGGTAGGTGAAGGGATATTTCCTCTAAAGGTTGGACTGTACTAAGTGGTTCTCTGGGAACCAAATGAAAGCAACACATTTTCAGTTCTAATTTGCATTATTAATATTTTCTCTATCACTTTCTATATCTGGATGTAACCCCAGTCCCAAAGCCCATTGATAAGGGACTCTCTCCTCACTGGTATAAATGAAAGTCCTGCCCTGACTGGGGGCCAAGGTGAGGTAAGCAAGAATAGGAGAACTCCAGTTTTCTTTAGTTTTTCTTTGGACCTTTTTCAAGTTACTTCAGTTGCTCCTGACTTCCAGCTTCAAGAGGGAAAGTAAAAGAAGTCAACCTCATTTCAGGTTACTAAAGGAAAACACTTTGGGAATATATGAGAGGATCTGGTAACCTCCTTTATGTCCCTTTTCCCAGCTTATTTCACTGGATACTTCAAGAAGTTTCTGCTTGAGTGAAATCTAGGACTCTCTCTCTAGGATGAGCTGAATTATCTTGCTCCCAATATGAGGGCTCCTTCACTATATTATCTGATATATATTTTCTATGTATGCCTTCTTTGATTTGTTTTGCTATGATTTGAATACATGGGTTTCCTCTGCTATTTGCTAGGAGTGTTCATTGTGGAATTGTATTTGGTGGGAAAGGGGCCAAGGTTGGTATATAAAGATTGAGATTTTGCTTTCCTCCCAGTAATGATTCAACAATCAGATGTTAGCTTGAACCTGATCATATCCCTTAAACTAATAATATGAAGACAGCAAAGAGATAGAATTCTAGCCCTGTACCCTCTCTCTCTGAGGACAACAGAGTGGGCCTCCAATCCCAACCTCTTGTTTCCCTTTCTGGCAGGAATCAAAGTGTCCCTTGGAGAAATCAGGAGGGAAGAAGAGGCTAGTGATGTCTATTCTACCTCCCTTCAAGCCACACAACAACATCCCCTTTGCCTGCTTCATGTCCTGTGGAGAACAGCCTTCTCCACACAATCAACAAAATAATAAATCAAGCAGATTTCCCAGGTGCAAATATTCACCCTGAAATTCTAACCAACCAATGGAAAGCTGGACTACAGCAGCTCAAGCATACTCCTGAAAGGCCATAAATAGATTGGGCCCCTCAAGAACTGTGGAAGAAACAATGCACAGGCTGTCATCCTTAATAAGGTGTCATTTCTTCTATTCTCTCTGATAACTTCCAGGTCAGGTCTTCTTTCAACTAGCCTAGTTTTCAGCTTTTTTTTCCATTTTCATCCACTATTCCAAAACTTTATGGGCAGAGCCTATCTTTCAGGCTGTTAGAAGAATCAAATGCAGTGCTACACGTAAAGACCTTTGAAACCCTTGCAAGGCTATATAACTGCCAAGAATCATTATTTCTAACAATGAGCTCTTATAATGTACTATGTCAATTCATTCATTACTATTGTGATGAGTTAACAGCAAATTAAATCTATGAACAGCCACATATATGAACCTAAATAACCACTCTTTTCCATGCTGATAAGGAGGATGTGGTTCATTTCCTCTAGTATTTGTACTGCCTTTTAAAGTTGGACCTCACTCACTGCTTTCTAGTAAAAAGGTCTTGTTTTCTTCTTTTAAATAAGGCTGCTCCAGTTACAATATTTTGAGTTGAAATAATCTTCATACATTCTTCACAAATCTTGAGAATATGAAAGGAAAGTAATCAAATTTATGAAACCTCATGACAACGCCCGATACTTTATTTACTTTTTATAAGGACCTACTATAATCAAGGATAATCTTAATTTAAAAAAAAATTCCTTTAAAAGCCTCTCGTTTTCTAGGGCATACTTCCTTTTTGTGTTGTTTTTAAGTGGCTGTAAATTCTATAGCTCTGGCTTTCATTCAACAGCACTGATGTCTTGGCTCAAAATATAAGAATTAATCATGTCCTAGCAATATTGAAACCATTCCAATATCTTTGCCAGGAAAACCCCAAATGGGGTCACGAAGAGTCAGTCATGCCTGAAACGAATGAACAACAACAACTACAACAACAATCAACAATACTGAACTTGGCAAGTTACAGAAATGGGCAGTTTACAGAAATGTGTAACCTGAGGACAATTTAGATTTATGTGTGAGATCTAAGTACACCAATGTGGAGACTTTAATGCGAAAATATCTTATTTCCTTTGTTTTATTTTCTCATTTTATATCATTACATAACATATTATTTTATAACTACAATGATCTAAAAATACAATAACCTTTTAAAATCTTGCACAATTAATATATTTCCCCATAAATCCTATTACATTCAGTTCCCTAATAACAGTCAACCCTAATAACAACAACAATAATAATATCAATAGCAGTCCTACCCCACGAAGGTACTACCTTAAAATACTTTTTTTTTCAGTAGTCAGATAATGCAACAATAAACATGGCTTTTTAGGCTGAATAGGAGTCTGAGGAGGAATAGAATAAGGAGAAACTAATACCCACAGTAAAAAAAATTACTGATAATTAGCCAAGAGTAATAAGGCCCTGATTTGCCTAGCATTGGCATTCCAGATCAAGGAAGGAAGAGATAACAAAGACAAACTTCATATGCCTCATAATTTTGTATAGGATTTGGCTATAACATGGAATCTTATTGCTTATTCTAATATCACTGCATGGCATAGTAGATAGTGAACTGGCTTTGGGTGAAGAGGAGCTGATTCAAGCCCTATCTTTAATGCATATTGGCTATGTGACACTGGCTTCTTAATTTCTCAATGTCCAAGAGACTATATTAGATAGAGCACATTCTATTCTGCATTGATAGATGAATCATATAACTGGTCCAAAAAGAGGCATTTTATTGTATTATTATTATTTATTGTATTGTGATACAATATATCATCAATGGCATTATACTTTGTAAGTTTGATTTTATTTCAGTTGTGTCCCAGTCTTTGTGACCCCATTTGGTGTATTCTTGGCAAAGATACTAGAATGGTCTGCCATTTTCTTCTTCAGATCATTTTACAGATGAGGAAATTGAAGCAAACAGGGTTAAGTGTTTTGCTTAAGGTCACATAGCTAGTATGTGTCTGAGGACAGATTTGGACTCAGGAAGATGAGTTTTCCTGATTCCATACCTAGTGCCCTATCCATTGCATCACCTAGCTTCCTCGCCATTTAAGTTTACTCCATTTCCTCCCTTAGAAGCAAGGGATTCTGCCTTAATTAAAAAATCTTGAGTTTTATTTAGCTTAATTTTTAGATCATATAGATCTAGAATTCTATGATCTTCACTCTCTCATGAATATTCTTTCTCTATAGCTGGATCTCATCTTTGGCCACTAGAAAAAACTCTAGAGACAAGATCATGAAGCACTCAAAGTTTTGTCTTTGACCCCTCTTTCTTCCTCTATCGGGAGAGCCAGAGCTATGCAATTCATGTCCTCCTTACTCTTAGTTATCAAAAAATTTGTCACTATGGCTCTTGGTCTCTCCTTATTCTATTCCTTCTAACTTGAAATAGGACATATGAAGCTCATAGTTCTAGGGACAAGTATGCTATTGACAGCTATGCAGACATATCACAGACAACAAGGTTTTAGAAAACTCTCAAGTGTCTACTGTAATGAAGGCAAACTCCTATACTTCTTACTCATCATAAATTTCTGATTCCATAAATTACTTCATTACACTACCAACCACTCAATTAGCATTTCTACTGGGAACTATGAGATAGAAATATACTTTAAACAGCATAGAAATGAGCGAAATTAGGGAGAAAGGTAAGTACTACTTCCATTTCTTGATTATGTGTCTTTGCAGTGGTCATCTGCCATACTTAGAATGGTCTCTCTACTTACCCCAAGGTAAGTAATCCTTCCTTCAGGATTCATCAGAAATCCCATTTCCTTCAAAAAGCCTTTCCTGATAATCTCTTCCTCTCCTCTTAATATATTCCCTCAGAGATTACTTTCCATTTGCATTGCATATATCTTTTATGTACAATTTTCTGTATGTTGACTTCCCTAACGGAATGTGAGCTCCCCAAAAACAGGGACCGTATTTTTTACTTCTCTTTATATCCTTAGGGCTTAGCACAATGCCTTGTGTACCATAAGTACTCATAAATACTTGTTGAAAACTGACTGCCAAGAAGCCTTTCATTCTTTGGAGCTTATGGTCATTTATCACTTGTAGTCATACAGTATCACTGAAATGATATTGTCATTAAATAGATTGACCCTTGTTTTAAGAGCAAGCTTAAGACCATTAAGGACTGCATAATTTCCCTAAAGGCAATCCAGCCTGCTATCTTCATCTTGTTAACTTCTAGACCTACCACTTTGTCCAAATGGAAAAGAGAGTCTCTTTAGATAGAAAGATATTCCAAATCTTCCCAATTACTGTCAAGATTTTGACTAATTGCTTCAAGTCCTAGAACACTGTAAATGCTCCATTATCACAGAAAAACATAGTCTATCAGATCTAAAAAAAACTAAAATGGATAAAGAATATCTATTGTCTAGACTATGCTATGTAGCTAGATAAACAAACCATAGAGTTATTCTATAAGTACATACATCTTGAAATTATTAGTAGTAATATGATGATGTAATGGTAATAATGACAACAACTTATTTACTAAAAGCTATGATTGTGTCATTGTGAGGAATACCTGATATGGAAATCCTTACATTGATGAAGATTGGTAATTTCTTGGCAATTTATTATCTTAAAGAATTGTTTGGAAAGTCATTCCCCAGTAGATAAATGATCAAAGTATATGAGCAAGCAATTTTCAAAGGAAGAAACCCAAGGCATTAACAATCATATGAAAAATTCTCTCAATCACCGATAATTAGATAAATTCAAATTTAAACAAATTTTATATTCCAGTTCATGTCTATGAGTCTAGTAAAGATGACAAAAGAAGAAAAAGACAATATTTGGATAGGCTATGCTCTGTTAATGGAGATTTAAATTGATCTAAACATTCTAGAAAGCTATTTGGACTTTGCCCAGAAAGTTACCATATTGCACACACACTTTGATCCAGGTATATCACTACTATGTCTATATTGCAATGAAATCAAAGAAAGAAGACAGGGATCTTTATATTTCGAAAATATTTATAGCTTGTGATTGCCAAAAATATGTGATTGCCAAAATTTGGAAACTAAGGTCAGGGAGGGTACATTCTTTTATTGGAGAATGGCTAAACAAACTGAGATGTATGAATGTAACAAAATATTTTTATACCATAAGAAATGAAGAAATGGTAATTTCATGGGAAACTGAGAAGACATATATTGATGCAGAATTAAGTAAACAAACAAGAAGACAGTTTGTGCTATAATAACAATATAGAGAAATACACCTTTGAAAATTTTAGAACTCTGATCAAGAAAATGATAAAATAAGTCCAAAAAAAAAAAAACCCAAAACAACCAACCACTCAACAGAGAAATTTAAAATGCAGTTAGATAGGCAAACATTTTGGACATGGCTAATGTGATCACTTATTTTTCCAGACTCTGTAGTTATGTACTGAGGGCTTTATTCTGGGAGTGGAGACAGAGGTAATGGAGGGACAAATTAATTTTTTAAATGATTGTTAATTGGAAAAAATAAAAATAAATTTTAAAATTGCCTTGGCAGTGGGAGGTTAAGTAGCTTGTCTCTGGTCACACAGATAACAGGGGTCAGAGACAGGGCTTGAATTTGGGTCTTGTCTACCCTAAGACCAGCCCTCCAACCATTTTCTGTTGCCTTATTTACAACAAAAAATTATGATAAATATAATATGTGACATAATATAAAATAGCATATTATAACATAGCAATATAATATAAATGTTTGTTATTCTAGATGATCACATGATAGAACTGGCCTATGATGGTCAAGGACATCCTATCAAGGAAGGGCTAGATTATTATGATTTGGGAATCATCTGCATAAAGTTGACAATTAAAACCACGGAAAATGATGAGATCATCAAATGTGATAGTATAGAAAGAAAGAAGGGTCCAGGACAGACCCCTTGGGAAATACTTGGACCTCAGTGGTCAGACATGGTTCTTCTTGGAGGAGAACTAAGAGAGAATAGTATCATGAAATAGAAAGAAGAGATTATCTACTAATTCATATCAGCAGCTGTTATGTAATTTGTAGTGTTAAGTATTACTTCGAAGTAGGAAATAAATAAAAGGGAACCCAAATGTTTCCTAGTCCTAGAGTAAAAGCAGTCTCCACTCCCACCATCAGAGCTAAAAGGGACAGGGGAGGTTCCTACTATAAGAGTAGAAACTGTGAACCCAGAGGTTAAGGAAAAGGTTAGATAGTATCAATTCATTTTGTAAAAAATTAACATGTTCTACTCTCCTATTCTCATCTGCTGCTCAGAAATCTGGATTTCTGCAATTCTCACTTTGATCTGGGTAGTACCTTCACTCTTAAAGGTCAATAAGTCTGGACAAAATACAGAAAGTCTTATTAAATAAATAATTTAAGATAATTATTTGTGTAAAACTCATACAAAAAAAAAGTCTTCATGTTTCTCATCTCATTTTAACTTTATAACAGCCCTATAGGTAGTCAGGTACTATTATCTCTGAAGAGGAAATTAAAAGGGAGATCTGCCTAAAGTCACAGAGCTAGTAAATAGCAGAGTTGGAACTAGAAATGAGATCTCTTGGCTCTCTACTCTATAGTCCTTGATGGGCTCCTCAGCCAGGAGAGGAACAAATGAACTAGCTTTGTGAACTTGAATAAGTCATTATTCTTCTTAATAGCTAGAAGGGACCACAGCAGTCGCCCAATCCAAAGCCTTCAGTTTACAGGGGAGGAAAATAAGGATTAAAGAGATGAAAAAAAGTACCTGAAGTCACCCAGGTAGCAAGTGTGTCAAAGATAGGATTTAAACTGATATCCTTTGTCTCTAGAAGCCATGCTACTAGGATGCCTCCTATATGTAAAAGGAGTAGGATCAGATGATTTCTAAGGTGCCTTTCTTATCTAAAATCCTGAGATTTTTAAGCCAGTAATATGCTTCTTTTGTTAAAAAAAAGTTAAGGTTTATTTTAGTTCTCATGTGGAATTGAGACAGTTTTTTTTTGTAAGTATAAACCATTATTCATGTAGTAGCTACTTATTTTTCTAATTAGCCATTAGTAAACAAGAGACCTGGAAGACCATATACCCTTAAACATTAAGAGAATTTTCTAAGGATTGATGGAAGAGAAAAAAATCCCTGGAGAGAAATACAACCAGCAAAACAGGGGACTAGCCTGCTAAACTGAACTTCAGTTTCACTTGGTATGCTTGTTTGGCTCTGTGGAAAACAAAGAAGCATATGTGTGCTATGAAGGCATGTTCCTTCATTCATATTTTCTGTCATGCGATCATCTAGAATCACAAACATTTATAGTATATTGCAGTTATAATAAGCTATTTTGTATTATGTCATATATTATATTTGTCATATTTTTTGTAGTAAATAAGGCAACAGAAATGGTTGGAGGGCTGGTTTTAGGGCAGGTAAGACCCAGATTCAAGCCCTGCCTCTGACACCTATTATCTGTATGATCAGAGACAAGCCACTTAACCTCCCACTGCCAAGGCAAATTTTAAGTTTCTTTTTTCCAGTTAATAATCATTTTAAAAAATAGAGAACCATAAGCCTGCACTATAAGTCCACCACCTTTTCATCTAGAGACAAGTAGCGTGTTTTATCATATGTCTTCTGGAATTGTGGTTGGGCATTGTGTTGATCAGCATTTCTAAGTCTTTCAAAGGTTTTGTCTTTACAAATTGTTGTTATATAAATTTTTCTCCTGTTTCAGCTCCCTTCACCGTATCACTTCCTATGTCTTCCTAGGCTTCTCTGAAATCATTGCCTTTATCATTTTTTATGGAACAATTGTATTCTATCACATTCTTATACCATAACTTGTTCAGTCATTTCCCAGCCAATGAATTCCCCCCACAGTTTCCATTTATTTGCTACCACAAAAAGAGCCACTCTAATTATTTTTTGTAAATATGGGTTCTTTTCTTCTTTCTTTGATCTCTTTGGAGTAAAGACCTAATAGTGATATTCCTGGGACAAAAAGAATGCATAGTTTAATAGCTTTTTGGGCGTAGTTCCAAATTGCTTTCCAGAATGGCCAGACTGGTTCACAGTTCCATCAACTGTGCATTAATGTATCTGTTTTCCCTTAGTCCCTCCAGTATTTGTCATTTCCCCTTTTTTGGCCATCTTTGCCAATGATAAGTATAAAGTAGAACCTCAACATTTCTGTGATTTTAATTTCTCTAATTATTAGTGACTTAAAGCATTTTTCATATGGCTGGTGATAATTTGAATTTCTTCCTCTAAAAATATTTATTCATTTATCAGAGAATGATTTTTATTCTTATACATTTGCCTTCAGATCCTCATATATCTTAGAAATGAAATCTTTATAAGAGAAACGTGCTGCAAAGATTTTTCCCAATTTTCTAACTTTAGCTAAATGGGTTTTGCTTGTGTATAATTTTTAAATTTTTATATAATCAAATTTTCTATTTTACCTCCTGTAAACCTTTCTATCTCTTCTTTGGTCATGAACTCTCCTATTCATTGTTCTGACAGGTAACTTCTTCCTTGCTTCTCTAGTTAATTTATGATGCTACCCTTTATGTCTAAATTATGTACTCCTTGAAGCTTATCTTGGCATATAGTGTGAAATGTTGATCTGTACCTAATTTCTGTTTGAATATTTTTCAGTTTTCTAACAGTTTTTGTTAAATAGTGAGTTCTTACCCCAATTACTGGGATCTTGGGGTTCATAAAACATTAGGTTATTTAGCTCATTTGCTTCATTATACAATATGAATATGTCATATATGACAAATATATAACATAATCAGTAACTAATGTGAAAAATAGCCTGCTTTAATCTGCATTCAACTTCAGTGGTTCACGTTCTTTGTTATAAGAGCTTCAGAATGTCCTGGATCATTGTATTGCCAAGAGTAGCTAAGTCTTTCGCGGTTGATCATTATACAGTATTGCTGTTAACTGTGTACAATGTTCTCCTGGCTCTACTTATTTTGCTCTGCATAAGTTCATGTAGGTCTTTCCAGCTTTTTTCTGAAATCACTGTGCTCATTGCTTCTTATAGTATTCTTTTTTTTTTTAAACCCTTAACTTCTGTGTATTGGCTCCTTGGTGGAAGAGTGGTAAGGGTGAGCAATGGAGGTCAAGTGACTTGCCCAGGGTCACACAGCTGGGAAGTGTCTGAGGCCAGATTTGAACCTAGGACCTCCCGTCTCTAGGCCTGACTCTCAATCCACTGAGCTACCTACCTGCCCCTCTTATAGTATTCTGTCACCATCTTTACCACAATTTGTTCGGCCATTATCGAATTGATGGACATCTCCTCAATTTCCAACTTTTTGCCACCACAAAAAGGGCCGTGATGAATATTTTTATACTATTAGGGCCTTTCCCCTTTTTAAAAATCTCTTTGGAATACAGACCTACTAGTGGGGTCAGAGGATGAAAGAGTATATACAGTTTTATAGTCTTTGGGATATAGTTCCAAATCATCCCCCAAAATGGTTGGATTAGTTCACAACTCCACCAACAATGTATCCACATCCCCTCCAACATTTCCCACTTTCTTTTATTGTCATATCTGATAGGTGTGAGGTGGTACCTCAGAGTTGTTTTAATTTGCATTTTTCTAAATAAGAGTGATTTAGAACATTTTTTCTTTAAAATCTAAAAAAATTATGATTATTGATAGCTTTGATTTTTTCATCTGAAAATTACTTGTTCATATCCTTTGACCATTTCACAATTAGAGAATGACTTGTATTCTTACAAATTTGACTTAGTTCTCTAAAAATTTGAAAAATTAGACCTTTGTCAGAGAAATTTGCTATAAAATCCCTCTACTTTGTTGTTTTCCTTCCAATCTTGGTTACATTGGTTTTGTTTGTATAAAACCTTTTTAATTTAATATAATCAAAATTATTTATTTTACATTTGATAATGTTTTCTATCTCTTGTTTGGTCATAAATTCTTCCTTTTTTCCATAGATCTGACAGGTAAACTATTCTATTTTATTACTTATGGAATCACCTTTTATGTCTAAATCATATGTCCATTTTCATCTTATCTTGATACAGGGCATAAGATGTTGGTCTAAATGTTAGCTTCTGCCATACCATTTTCCAATTAGTTTTTTGTCAAACAGTAAGTTCTTATCTAAAAAGATGAGGTCTTTGGGTTTAATCAAATATTAGATTGCTAAGGTCATTTACCCCATATATTGTGTATCTGATCTAGTCTAATAATCAACCATCCTATTTCTTAGCCAATACAAGATTGTTTTGATGATCACTGCTTTGTAATACAGTTTGAGATCTGGTACTGCTAGGCTAATTTCCTTCACATTTTTTCCCCATGAGTTCTCTTGATATTCTTTTTTTTTTTTTAAACCCTTAACTTCTGTGTATTGACTTATAGGTGGAAGAGTGGTAAGGGTAGGCAACGGGAGTCAAGTAACTTGCCCAGGGTCACACAGCTGGGAAGTGTCTGAGGCCAGATTTGAACCTAGGACCTCCCGTCTCTAGGCCTGGCTCTCAATCCACTGAGCTACCCAGCTGCCCCCTCACTTGATATTCTTGACCTTTTGCACTTCCAGATGAATTTTTAAAAATTTTTTCTAGTTCTATAAAACAATTATTTGATAGTTTGATTGGTATGGTACTGAATAAGGAAATTAATTTAGGTAGAATTGCCATTTTATTATATTAGTTTAGCCTGCCCATGAACAATGAATATTTTTCCAGATTGTTTAGATCTGACTTATTTGTGTGAATGGTGTTTTGTAATTGTATTGATATAATTCCTGTGTTTATCTTGGCAAGTAGATTCCCAGAATTTTATTTTGTGTAGAGTTATTTTAAATGGAATTTCTCTTTTATCTCTTGCTGCTGGGCTTTGTTGGTAATATATAGAAATGCTGATGATTTCTGTAGGTTTATTTTGTATCCTGCAACTTTATTAAAGTTAATTATTTCAACTAGTTTTTTGTTGATTCTCTAGGATTCTCTATGTATACTATCATATAATCTGCAAAGAATGATAGTTCAGTTTCCTCATTGCCTACTTTAATTCTTTCAATTTATTTTTCTTCTCTTTTTGCTAAAGTTACATTTCCAGTACTATATTAGATAATAGTGGTGATAATGGGTATCCTTGCTTCAAGCCTGATCATATTGGGAAGACTTCTAACTTCTCACCATTGTGGGTGATATTTGCCAATGGTTTTAGTTAGATACCACTTATCATTTTAAGGAATGGTCCATTTATTCCTATGCTTTCTGGTATTGTTAATAGGAATGGGCATTGTGTTCTGTTGAAGGCTTTTTCTGCATCTAGAAATTTCTGCAACAGAAATCTGTGATTTCTGTTAGTATAGTTATTGATATGGTCAATTATGCTGATAGTTTTCCTAATATTAAATCAACCTTGGCACTTACCCAGTACCAAATTGTTTTTCTGATAAAAACTTTGTAGTATAATTTAATATCTAGTACTGCTAGGCACCCTTCTTTCCCAATTTTTTCATTAATTCCTTTGATATTATTGACCTTTTATTCCTTCAGATACATTTTATCTTCTTCTTCTAGCTCTATAAAATAATCCTTTGATAGTTTGATTGGTTTGGCATTCAAAAAGTAAATTAATTTAGGCAGCATTGTCATTTTTATACTGGCTCAACCTGCCCATCAGCAATAAACATTTCTTCAATTATTTAGATGTCTTACTTGTATAAAGTGTTATTTTCCCCCACCCCACCCTCCAAACCCTTACCTTTTGTCT
The DNA here is from genome assembly GCF_016433145.1 of Gracilinanus agilis. Classification (NCBI taxonomy): domain Eukaryota; kingdom Metazoa; phylum Chordata; class Mammalia; order Didelphimorphia; family Didelphidae; genus Gracilinanus; species Gracilinanus agilis. Next base: position 406,582,303 of record NC_058133.1, on the reverse strand, counting down.
TAGTATCAGTTCTAAGACAGAAGACTAGCAAGGGCTAGGCAATCAGAGTTGTGACTTGCCCAGGGTCACACAGCCAAGAAGTATCTGAGGCCAGATTAAAAGCCAGGTCCTCCCTGCTCTAGGCATGGTGCTCTATATACACTGTGCTACCTAGCTGCCCCTGTGTAGAGTGTTTTGTAATTATGTTCATATAGTTCTTTTGTGTGCATTGGTGGCAGGTAGACTCCCATTCATTTTATACTGTTTATTGTTATTTATATGTTTATATATTATATAGTTTATAGTTATAGTAAATGGAATTTCTCTTTACATCTCTTCTTGCTAAATTTTCTTGGTAATACGCAGAAATACTGATGATTTATGTTTGGCCCTATATTCTTGTTAAAAATAGTTCAGTGTCATTTGCCTCAATTCGCTTTCCTTGAGGTCTGTTCTGTAAGGTAATGTTTGATGACTGATTCTTTTTACAGCTTCTCTCTCTTGTTTCATAAATATTTATTCCATTTAAGCAAATGTGGAAAGTAACTCAAAGAAACACTTGTGCCATTATCAGTCTGTTCTACATAGGGAAATATTCATGTACGACCTTAGCGAAGGAGGAATAAAATGTGTAGTCTAAGTTGTTTATAGCCATATTCTTCATAAAATATGCTGAGAAGTGGGAATATCTCATGAAGTATGGCTGCATACAGAAAAGACCAAAAACGATCAAGGAGAATAGGATTTTAATGGCATAGGTTTTAAAAAAGAATCTCTATGACCTTGCCTTTGATCTTTGATTTTATACTGGAAATAAGTGACAAGATTTTCAGGGTGGTTTTTCAGTGGCAGGGCAGCAGGGACTTGTGCTTGTGATTTCACTGATGAGATCCCTCCTTCATCTCCTATAATGAAGAAACTCCTTCTACTGGTGCATCTCTCCAGCTGCTCTGAAACTTATGACCTTGGAGAGTTACCTGGGGTTCCGGGAGTTTATAAGACAAAAGCAGCCAGTAAGTATCAAAGGGGAGCCTCAAACCCAGATCTTGCTGGCCCTGAGACCAGCTCTGCATCTCTGTGTATGCTGGTAGTTAGTGGTAACCAACAAACAAATGGTTAAATCTATAGACTATTGTAAAGCTGTGCATGGAAATAGATTTTTAAAAAAGTTTGTTTTATACTTTTTTTTTGGTCCAGTTCACATCCCCCTCCAAATGGGGGAGAGGTTGGTCCAGATTTAGGATTTCATTAGTGTGGAGCATTTCCAGAATGAAAACTCCTTCTGTTACTACAGATTATCAGTTCATTTTTCATTTATGGTGTTAAAGTGTTCTTCAGAGTACTGAGAGACCAAGTCCAAGCTGGTATGTATCAAAGTCAGGGTTGGAACCCAGACCTTCCTGATTCCAAGCCTTACCCAATATCCATTATACTATACTTCCTTTTACTCCATTTTTTGTACATTTGTGTATAAGTTAAAATGCATTTTTTAAGATGAAGAAATCCTAGACTTTCCCCAATTCTGAGACTGGCATTCTCTATGCATCTAGGTGGAACAGCTAGGTGGCACAGTGAGCAGAGTGATGGGTCTGAGCTCAGGAAGACTCATCTTCCTGAATATAAGTCCAGCTTCAGGCACATAGTAGCTGTGTGACCTTAGACAAGTCACCTAACCCTGTTTGCTATACTTTCTTATCTGTAAAATGAGCTTGAGAAAGAAATAGCAAACCCCTGAAGTAACTTTGACAAGAAAATTCCTAATGGGGTCACAAAGTCAGACATGACTGAAATAACTAAACAACAAAAATTAACTTAGGGAAATTCTCTATCTTTAGTTAAAAAAATGGAGCTAGCTGTACTTTCTATCTACCTCATAAGGGTGATATAAGACCCAATTAGGCCTTGACCTTAACTTTAACTGCGCCTAGAGATAGAATATGCACAGACTTTTATTTGACCATAAGGCATAGAGTATTAAATTGTTACTAGGCTGTAGTCACTGTCAACAGGAGCAAATTCACAGTGATAGTCTCACTGCTGACTTTTAATTTGAATTTTATTACTGAAAAATGTGGGTATATGTAAGTGTATAAATATATTTATACTTAGGTGTTGGATTTAAAAGTACAATAATTTGGGTCATTGGATTTTTTTTTTCATTTTCTTCTCTCCCCTCCTAAAAGTATCACAATTTGGGGGAAAATAGTCTGTAAAAGGTGAGCAATAAACGATTGTTGAACTGAAAATCAACATATAGAATTTCAGACAGCAGATACCCATGTTCTCAGATAAGTAGGTAGGAGATACCTTGAGGATGAAAACACTAATCCCTATGGACTCTGGGTAAGGTTTTAAGGAATCCAGGGATTCCAAGAGGCAGAGATAGGAGGGAAGATTTAAACCCACAAGATGTGTAACCTTCAAAAGTTAATTTAGACTCTATTAAACTCAGTATCCTCATTTGCAAAATGAGAATAATATTCACCTTATCTCATAGAAGTGTCTTAAGAAAGTAATTTTGGGGGCAACATATAAACAAAAATATTATTGTTGTTTAGTTGTTCTAACTCTTTGTGACCCCATTTGGGGTTTTCTTGGCAAAGATACTGGAGTGTTTTGCCATTTCCTTCTCTACCTCATTTTTTTTTAAACCCTTGTACTTCGGTGTATTGTCTCATAGGTGGAAGATTGGTAAGGGTGGGCAATGGGGGTCAAGTGACTTGCCCAGGGTCACACAGCTGGGTAGTGGCTGAGGCCGGGTTTGATCTACCTCATTTTATAGATGAAGAACGGAGGCAAACAGGGCTAAGTGACTTGCTCAGGGTTACACAGCTAGTGTCTGAGGACATATTTGAACACCAAAAAATCAGTCTTCCTGACTCCAGGTCCAGCACTCTATCCATTGTGCCATCTAGTTGCCTTTCACACAATTAAACATAGATAATTTGTATTAATTTGTAATTTTCCCAAGTCAATACCAGCTTGGAAGAACCAAACAGTTTCTATTTGAGTCTGCCTCTACTGAATTAGATTACGAGATATGATTGGTCAGACATCCTACAGTCTAACTGCCAAATAGCATCCCTACCTAAAAAAGAAATATATATATATATAATATTAATAATATTAATTAACATATTACACAATGTAGATATAAATATACAGACAATTTATGTACATAAATATATACACATAAATAAATGTATAAAAATTTCTCCCCTCATCTTAGAAAGAAACAGCAAATAGAAAATTAGGAGGATCAAGAATTGAGCTACAGGAAAAAAGAAAGGTAGATTACCTCGGGGAAATTATAAAGGTATATTGATGTTTTAACTGACTCCATGCTCCATGTCCTTGCTACAAAGACCCATCTTTTAAATAACAATGCTCTTCTGAATATGTTGTATGATTGTCTATCACAGAACATGACTTCTCCAAATAGGTGAGGTTGAGGATTGCCCAAAAGGCCCCTGAGAGGTAAATGATGGGCATGGATGGGATGTAAAACATTCAGAAGTGAGAATTACAAAGGAAAGGTGCATATTAAATATGTATAGTAATAAAGAAGTATATCATCAAAAAAAAATATGGCCTAGTCATTTGTCATGAAAGAGGATGACCAGCTGACTATAGCCTCCACTGGAACCCTTGGAATGTCAAGAAGTTTAAGGAAGGCCCCTAATATGTTGGGTGGCCCATTTGTCCAACTTGTTTGAGAACTCAGGCAAACATCACTGAAGACTGGGCAGGCACAGAGAGGCTGGGCTCCCAGGGTGAGTACTTATATTGATGACAGCACAGTGCCTGGCACCTAATAGGCACTTAATAAATGTTTATTGACTAACTGATGAGTTCTCGGATACCTTTGAATTTATATAGTTTAGAGTTGAAATGTACCTGAGAGGTAATTGAATTCAGCCCTGTCATTGTACAGATCAAGAAACTGAGGTCCAGAGAGATGGAAGGTCAAGTTCCTTGTTAATGACTGAAATAGGACTAGAATATTGACCTCAATTTTTCTAACTCAGCATTCTTTCCAAAATATTAAGCTGCCTTGCACCCTCAAACCTTGCTAGAAGTTTAGAATAACATCTGAGGAAGCTGAAACACAAACATGAATTTACCAAGCATGACAGGGGACTGAAAATGAACTCCTTTTTCCATTAATGCCAGGGGGCATGGTGGAACATGGTGGAACTTTTAATTTTTTTTGGTATGTACTTGCAAAATTGAAAAAAAAAAAGAAATTGCAAAATTGGCTTGACTTTGTGAGCATTAAATATCCTTAGCTAGCTCCATTCCCAAGTTAACCTACATTTTTTGAGTGATAATTTCCTTTTGGTCTTCTGGATACTTTCATTAGGCAGTTGTAATTACAGTTCTGGTTTATAGAAAATTTAGGACTATAGAACTTTAGACTCTGCCAATTCTTTAATTCATGATTTTCCCTCCCTTATTATTTTGTCATTCCTTAGAAATACATCATAAAGGGGAATGGAGCTCTCTACTGCAGTCCCAGTAGGCTAATTCTCTGGCAGTCTATACCTCATAGCTGCATTCAGTCTTTACCCTTTGTTTCTTGTCAGTATTTCCAGCTTCTTAATCAACATATCTCATAAATTTTGTTTCTGACCCATTTGTTGCCTTAGCACCGGGACTGCAGACCCAATTGGGTCAGTCTGTTTTGGAAAATAGCATACTTGTATAATATAATATTATCGTAATAATAGTTTCTAATACTTTTAATAATATATTGTTAATTTTTATAGAATATATTTATGCACATTAATAATTAAGGGAAAGAAAGAGCTATATAATGCTAGCTCTGATGATGGTTTGTGTTTTAATATTCGCTAAATGGATGTTCTGTCCCTGACTCTCTTTCTCTCTTTTTCTTTGAAATTCACTTTTTTTGGAGTATTCCATACTTTCAAGGACCCTGTTCTCAACTTTCAGTATGAAGAAGGGTAAATCCAAAAAGCTCAGTTATCAGGATCTTCCTCTCACTTGTCAAAACAATCCCAAAATAAGTGGGACCTAGGGAGGGCACTGAGGCAAAGAACAAAGAACTGAACCCATGACTTCAGTTTCAATGTGATCCATACTGTGGTTTGGGAGGTATCAACACATCTGGGCACAATTCTTGAACTGTCTGGGTCCCCTTTATGCTTCCCAGCCCATGGACAACCCCTTTGGAATTTTCTTTTCTTTTCTTTTCTTTATTTTTATTTTGAATATTTTCTCCTAGTTACATGTTTCATGTTCTTTCCCTCTCCCCCAAAGCCCCCTAACCCTCCTTAGCTGATGCACAATTCCACTGGGTTTTATACGTATCATTGATTAAGACCTAATTTCATATTATTGATAGTTGGACTAGAGTTATCATTTAGTGTCTACATCTTGGGGTTTTCTTAACAAAGATACTGGAGTGGTTTGTCATTTCCAACAGCATTAAGTGACTTGCCCAGAGTCACACAGCTAGTAAGTGTCTGAGGCCAGATTTGAATTTAGGAAGATGAATTTTCCAGACTCCAGGCCCAACTATTTGAAAATTCTTTGACCTCTTTAGGCTCCAATTCCCTCATCTGTAAAATGAGAATCTTGGACTAGATCTCTATATCATAGTAGCTAAGTAGGAGTAGTGGTCTAGAAAAGTCTCAAAGAAGACATTGATTTTGAACTAAGACTTGAAGAATGGGGAAGATTCTAATAGATGGAGAGGGTACTGGGAGACCAATCAGATCACAAGCAAAGTCATACATTTGGAAATAAGTGGGAGTATATATATTAGTAAGAAAGCTGACCTAACATGAAGCTTTCTTTAAATATTAGTAAGAAACAAAGTAGAGATGGTGCCAGAATAAGATCTTGAATCATAAATTGAAGATTTAGGATGTTATTATATATTCATGGAGTTCCCCTGACATCTCCCCTCCAAAAACCCCAAGCAGTATCTAATCCAATAAACATTTATTAAGTAAATGCCTACTGTACACCAAGCTTTGTGCTAAGCACTGGGAATACAATTAATAATTTTTAAAAAGTTGTTAAATTTTGGTTAAAAGGAAAATTCTTTGTTCCAGCATTCACCCTGATTAATGAGGTAAAACTGAGGACAAAGAGGATTAAAAGAAGTTTATTAACTACGTAGCAACTAGTTGATGGGCTGTTCACTGGAGATCAGCAAGAGATTCAAGTTGGAGTCAACTTATATTGATTAACTTTCACAATGAGTTAAAGAAAATTCGTCTAGGTCCACATCGGTAAAAGGATGGGCCATCGCATCTCACCTCTTCCCCAGGTAGCAGGTATGTGACAATTGCCAGATGCAAAAAGAGGTAGGAGCTGACTTGGTACCTGATCCATAGTGAAAGCTTCAGACTGGCTGATGCCCTCCTCCCAACACTGATTGGCAAGCAAGTCTGCGAACAGTGGGTCACTGAGTCAGCATCACTTTCAATACCTGCCCTGGAGGAGCTCTTAAATCTAAAGAAGTTTGGCAATGTGGAAAAGAGCGCTGGCTCTGAAGTCAAAGGAGGACCTAGATTCAAATCTTGTCCCCGAAACTACGGAGGTGGCCATTTAATCTCATTAAAGACATTTAACCTTAACGACAGACAGACAGACAGACCGAGACAGTCGGAGAGACAGAGAGATAAATAGAGTAAAATATTATCCTTTGAAAGATAAGTTGAAGTGATTTATTGTTTAAAGCATATTATCAGGCTCTTAGCTGAGGCGGGACAACAGTACTTTGAGCCAGGATACAGATAAACACTTGGACTCCTTCAGCAATTGGAACTGGAGTCAGAGTCTAAAGTTGATCAGAATGTGTTCACTGAATTTACCCTGGAAGCCAAATTTGCTAGTTATGGCACTGGGGAATCATAAAACCTAATCCCTTCATTTTATAGATAATGGTTACAAATCCTCAGACGGTAAGAGACTCACGTATATAGCAAATGGCAAGAACAGACCCATCTAAAGTCACAGAAATTATTTTCATCATAAAGGGGAATGGGGCTTTTATGGATTTGAATCCAGAGCCGCTGACTTCAGATCTCACGCTTCTGCCATTACGGTTTACTATAGTTAGGAGTCAGACATGAAGGCACCTGCATGGTAGTATGTTGATTAATAATCAATTTATTGATTTAATATTTATTTATTACTTAATTTATTTAATTAAATATTTTAGATTTAATTAATAAATGTTTGCTGGTTTACAAACAGGAAATACCACCCTAGGCAATCCAACAACCCTAGGAGAAAAAGCTCGAGGGTCTGCGTCTTCCTTTCCCCCCCCCCTCCCCGCCGCCACCTTACGTGATGGAGTCAGAGGGCAGGCGTGCGTGTGTGCGTGCGCGTCCCCGTCTGAGTTTGGCGCCGCCGCCGCCTCCCCAGCGGCCAGTGGGAGGAGAGTCAAGGGGAGGGGAAGGAGGCGGAGGAGGAGGCGGGGAGAAGAGGAGGCGGAGGCGGTGGCGGCTTTGGTTTCTTTGGGACTGAGTGAGAAAAGGAAGAAGAGGAGGAGGGGTGTGTGCGGACGCCGGCAGAGCCGGGCCACCTCGGCTGGGGAAGGCAGGGGTGAGCGGCCCGGGCCAGAGGGACGCGGGGCCCAGAGCCGAGGCAGCGTCCTTCGGTGAGTTTCTGAGGGGGGCGTGAAGAGAGGGCCTGCCACGTCGGGCGGGAGTCGGGGAAGCCACCACAGGCCCCGTGGGAGGAGGGAAAAGCAAGGTCGGCCGGCCCCGGTGACGGTGCCGGGGACTGGTCTTGACCGAGGTCAGTGCCGGCCAAGGCCCGGAAGGGAGCCAGGTTCTGTGTGCTGGCCGGACAGTGAGAGGATCTGGCCTTTCGTTTTCTCCGTTCTGGGGCCTTTGTATGTGTCACCCAACCCGGCTTATGGGACCCCCTAGGATGTTTGGGTCATAGTGTTTGTGTGTGTGTCTGTGTCACCCACCCAAGCTGCCGAGATTCCTGAGATGTTTGGGTCATGGTGTGTGTGTGTCACCCACCCAGGCTGACGGGACTCCTGGGATGTTTGGGGCGAGCTATGTGTATGTGTGTGCGCGCGCGCGTGTGCTGCCTCCCCGGGCGCTCTCTCGGCCCCAGCCCAAATCGGCGATGTAAACACCGGCTGCCCGGCTCCCTCTAGGCCGGCACCTCCCTCCTGGGCTCTGCAGGGGGCTCTCCCACGAACGCGCGCGCGTGTGTGTATGTATATATACACGTGTGTATCTGAAGGGTGGAGTGGTATCCACGGAACGCGCTTTGGGGATCCCCTGTCTCTTCTCCTTCCCTGGGTAAAGCTGTCTTTTCCATCTTTCACGCTTTAAACTTATCGCCACTTGCTGTCCCAGCTGTTCTGGACACTGACTCAGGCACCAAATGGCGACCCAAACCGGGGGAGACCAATTCTCCCACTCCTCTTCACTTTCTCCCACCTCTGCTGCCCGCCGGGTTAGCCCTCCCAGGACTTTTGAAAGGGATCTGTTATATTGTAACAAGCTCTAAAATAAAGCTTCCCCCCCCCCCCCCTTTTTCCCCTTTGAAGAAGCTTGAGTGAAAGAAAGAGTTCATGGTTGTAGGGCATCACTTAACTTGCTGCTCGGCCGAGGAAACAAATTGGTAACTTTGTTTTCACCGGTGATCGTGAAAGTCTCTTAATCTTTGGTTCAGTTTAATAAGATGACTCCCCCGACCCTGAAAAGGACATGGCTTTTTATTTCTTCCACATCATTTCTTTGCAAGCTACTTGGTTTTCGTGTTCACATCACTTTGAGAGCCAACTGAGGGTATTTAAAGGCATCCATCCTCTGTGTGAATGTATACATACACACATGGAAACAGGGAGTATGGCAATTAGAATAGTTTTCTACCTCAGTTCTAGTCCTTGTATAGAAGGGGAAAGTACCTAATTAGAATGTGCTATTTTAAAACTCGACAAAGTTGATAACAAGGGAGAAAATTGATCTTTCTTATATCTATAAGCCTTAGATGTTGAAAATGAACTTGTTTAGGGGCTTTTATATTAGGAATATCTCTTATAGTATGCTTTTAAACGCATAGATAAGAATCAAAACTTTTTCCAGCTTTTAAGTTTTTGGAGTTTTTTTCCCATTTAAAGATTCAGTCAGAAATACAGGTTAGGGATCTATCTTGAAATGAGCAAGGATCTTTTCTCGCTTGTAATTTTCTAAAATATTAATTAATGACTCTGCACAGTTCATGACACTGCAAAAATGAAAGTCAACAAGTTAGTGGTTAAGTTGTAAAAATTTGGATTTGTAAAAGGAGGGTGGTAAATTTTTAACATTATTTTAGCTGAGTCACTTTAAGCTTAGTCACTGTTTCTTAATGTTTAGAACAAGAATTTACTTGGTGACCATTAAATATTTTGTTGTTGTCTCCTCTTCCTCAGTTCTAATCTGGCACTTGTTTTGTGTGTGTGTGTGTGTGTGTGTGTGTGTGTGTGTGTGTGTGTGTGTGAGAGAGAGAGTTACCTTAGATCCACAGTATTTGGGAAATTTTTGGTTTTTTTGGATATTTGGATTTTACTATAGAGTGTGATGGTTTTCTTCAGCAGTATTTAATTCATTTAATACAAATTTTTTCGTTATGTACATAAGTACACCAAAGTAATTCTCCATGTCTGTTTATGATCCTTTTCTTGACTCTTTTGGTGACCTCACTTTAACTCCTCTAACCTTTCTGCCCCTAATTTGTCCTCTTGACTTCTTTACCTTCAAGCTTCTATACTTCTCTAGCTTTCTTCTAGGTTCAGTTTTGTTGTCACCTCCTAGAAGAAGCCTTTCCTGATTCTCAGTTGTTAGGGATCAGAGACTTCTCTGGCCCCAAAATTTACTGTATTTATTTTACCTTTATTTTATGTTGACTCATTTATGTGTATGTTTTGTCCCATTCAGTTCTTGCACTTATTAAATGAATTAAATAATAGGTAATATTTTACAAATAATATAAAGTTTTAAAACTCTTGACCTCAGTCAATCCTCTCCTCTCCTTATGTGATAGGTGATTCTCCCAGCCAAAAAACAAACAAACAACAACAACAAAAAACAACCCCTGTGTTTCCATTGATTTTTGGGAACTACTAGAAAGGAAGCCTCCCTCTACCTGATACTGTTTGGCCACTGCTCTACAATTTGTGATCTAAAGTGTTGTCTGCTGGGCCCTGTGGCATAATGTAGCTATGCTGCTTATTGGTACTGCTGAGGTTTGGAGCTTTTTGAAGGCTATGTTGAATGGAGTTGGGAGTGGGGTGTAGAAAGTTGGTTTCAGGCTATATGTAAGAACTCTGAACTTCAGTTATGTAGTTTTGAAATAAGTTTGAAGATTAAATTGTTAGATCTTATTATATACTAGACTATATTACGAACTTTATTATAAGGACATTCATACTAGGTGTTTATCCTAGCATCATTGATTTCTCATTTTATCCTAGTTCATCATCTTTATGGATGAAAAACTGAAGCCTAGACTAGAATGGTTAAATGACTTGTCAAAAGTCATGAAGAAGTAAGTAACAGAACCTGGATTAGAACTCATTTGTACTCTGACTCCAAATTCAGCTGTTTCTATTACTCCAAGCTGTATTTTAAGTAACTTGATCTGAAAATTTAGACTTTTTTGAAATGCAAATGAAAAAGTTGGTTATTTGCTTTATAATAGGACTCCTTTAAGTAGCAGATTTCCCTTCCTAGTTTTATAATTACATTTATGTAAAACTATTATACCTCTCTTTAGAAAAATTTTAAATACATCTGCTTTATTGCTTATTTTGTTCTTTGAAAACAGCTCCTGGTACTTAAACAATTAATATATTTTAATGACTGACACTTTTTTTATTTAGCTATTTCTATTCTAACATCTGATGTTAAAGTTTTCTTACTGGAAATTATTTGGGGTCCAGATTTGTGGTTTAGGGAACTCCCATTAAGGAATGCTTTCTACCAATTAAAATCTGTAGTGTTGAGCAATTTGTAGTTTGAAAGTTGATGAGAGGCTCTGAGAGATTAAGTGACTTACCTTAAGTCACAGCTAGTTTGTTGTGTGAGAGCTGAGTTTGAACCCCTGTTGTCACCTAGAGGCTTTACTTTTACTTACTACTCTGTGATGCTTCTCATTGGAAATAATTATAAAAATTAATTAGATGACATGATAGAGTGTTATATTTGGAGTTTGAGAGCTGGGGTTAAAATCCTGATTTTGCTGTTTATTATATCTACACCAATGAGCAGGTTGCTTTACTTCTCTGGGCCTTAGCTTCTTTATCTGTTGAATAAGGTTGGACTTTTATTGGCTCTAAGGTTCATTCAACCTCTAAATCTATGAACCTAATGAATCTACAATAATATACTTTAATCATGGTTGAGAAAATTACAAGTACATACAACTTTATTATTTTTTAGATATAGAATAAACTACTAATTACCACAATTGATTATGGAAGTTACATGTAAAGAATATATCATAATAGTACTTTTATATAGTTAGGTTATTCTGTTGTAATTTATAAAGCCAATATATGCTGCATCTTAAACATTTCTACTGATACTATCAATAGGACAATATACTTTTAGTTTTTTAATGTTGTTTTTACATTTCTTAGTATAAACATATCCAACCCCATTTGTAACCAGATTCACACATTTTTAAGCTATCTAGCAGGGGATTAAAGTATATGATGGTTTCTTAACATTAAGCTCATTCACTATTTCTTCAGCAGTTATCATATTCGATGTATTATTGCAAAGAAAATGATTGTAATCCCGGGGAGACTACAGCTGTCAGTTATATGGTTTGAAATTGCAAACTAGCTCATGTTCCTGTTATTGAGTCAGATAGGCCTGCAAACATAATCAACCTATTACTGCTGTAATCATTTAATTATTTTGTCTTTTGAATGAGGTTTAGCTTCTAAATCTTAATACTATGAACATTTACCAAATGCTTCTTCTACTGCCTCTTAATGCATTAGAAATAAATGTTCCTAGTTCTCAAGGAGCTTACAACCACAAATTCCACTTTTATTAGTAACATAACAACCAGGAAAATGTAAAAACATCATGGAACTATTTGAACAACTCACAGGAGCATTACTATTGCAGTAGATTCACAAATTTCTAATTTGACATAAGTTATAATGGATTCACATTATCTTTTTATCAGTCATTCCATTTATATTAAAGACATTTAAGGTGTAAAATACATGAGAAAACTTGCTGTAATGTAATAGGGTGTCAGAAAAGATAAAGCTCTGTTCTCATCCACACTTGAACAATAAGTTGGCCTTTATAAGTTAATATTCTTTTCATGAAGTGTCAGCTCTTACTGGATGCAGTTGAAAGAGTGATGATCCTGCTTTTATACACTTTTTCTCTTCCTGTATCCTCCCATTTCCCAAACACATAGATACCTTTTTGTCTTATTCTGATATTCACCTTGATTTTCTTGGCTTCTAAACCTTCAACCACAGGAGGAATTTGATATCTTCAAAAAGAGGCACTGTAGACCAGACAACATTAAAGTTTCTTAATTCCACGCAGCCCTTGGTTATTAATATGTCATTCTCAGTGGATTTTTCCCTTCCCTCCCCAGTAAAATTATAGAGTTGATAGAAGTGAAAGGAACCTTATAGTTAGGATCACAGATAAGGAAACTAAGACGTGGAGAAGTTAAAAACAAGTTAGTGGCTAATTATCAGTGGAACTAGGACTAGAATCTAGAGCAGATTCAATTGAGCTGTGTAGGATGTTAGTCATACTACAAAAGGTTTGAGCCTGGGTAGTAAAGTGGAAGCAATATTGGTCATTGACGATTCCTTAACTGTGTCATCACCCATCCCATTCTCAAACTGGGTGGTGCCCAAAGCCTCTTTCCTGAGCCCTCTTTTCAATTCTCTTCTCTCTTTACATATTCTTTCATATCTATATATCCAGCCTGAGATTCATTCCTGAACTGTATGTTCTGTGGGTTGTTAGGTGGCATGGTGGGTAGAGCACCAGGCCTGGAAACAAGAAGACCCAAGTTTAAATCTGGCCTCTTACATTTTACTAGCTGTGTGACTTGGACAAGTCACTTAACCTCTATTCTTCTGAGTTTCCTTATTTGTAAAATGAGGATGATAATAATAGCACTTATTTCTTGGGATTGTTATGATGAAGTTAGGTAAAACACTTAGCACAGGGGCTGACACATAGACATAATAAGCATTATATAAATTTTAGCTATTGTTATTATTATCTAAAACTTAACATCATTCATATTGTACCATTTAACATTGAGTGTTCTTCCAAGACTTGGTTCTGGATTGTCTTCTCTCTCTTCTCTTTCATGCTGCCCTCATCAACTCCTATGAGCTCAATTATCTGTGCGCAAATGACTCAGATATCTATATATTCAGCCCTACTTTTTTCTCCTACAATTCAGCCCCTCATTACTAACTGCCTGTTGGAAATTTCAAACCAGCCAGCCCAAATCTTTTCAGATTCAATTATGTCTAAAACTTCTGTACTTTCAAATACACTCAATATAATTAAACTGGTTATCTTGCCATTCTTCATAAAAGGCATACCATCTTCTCTGTCTGCCTTCACACAGGCTTTCTCCTATGACTAGAATGTGTTCCTTCTCTCCTTCCTTACCTAGAAATCTTGTTTCCTCCAAAGAACATAACCTAACTACCATTTTATAAGTGAGGTCTTTGCTGATCTCTTCTCCCATCATCATCATCATCATTATTACTCCTTAAAATTATCTTGTTTTAAAATTAAATTAAAAATTTTAATTGTTTTGATTTCATTTGTATATTAATACAATTATCAATCAACAAGCATCCACTGGGTATCAGATACTATACATATATAGGCAAAAATGAAAATCTGTTCTCAAAATGCTTATAGTCTGCTTAGAGCAGGTATTCTTTTTTTTTTTTTTTTTTTTTTTTTTTTTTTTGTTAAACCCTTACCTATCATCTTCGAATCAATACTGTGTATTGGTTCCAAGGCAGAAGAGTGGTAAGGGCTAGGCAATGGGGGTTAAGTGACTTGCCCAGGGTCACACAGCTGGGAAGTATCAGGCCAGATTTGGACCCAGGACCTCCTGTCTCTAGGCCAGGCTCTCAATCCATTGAACTACCCAGCAGCCCCCAAGCAGGAATTCTTAAGCCAGAAGGAGTCAACAAACTTTGGGGGAAGAGTGGAAGGAGAGTCTTTATGAACTTAGAACTTAGTATTTCAATAACTATGTCCATTTGAATGGTTTCCTATTTTTTATTTTATGAATTGAAAAATATTCTCAAAAGAGTTCCTTAGGCTTCACCATATTATTAAGGGGGAAGGGGAAGTGTTCATCACAGGAAAAAGGTGAAAAATTCATAGTTAAACATATGAACTAGTGCAAGTATGAAATCTTATCAAAGAGATTAGTTGCCTGTAATGTACAATTTTATAGGATACTCAAACTCAGCATAGTGCTAAAGATGAATTTTTAAGTATTGTTTTTGTGTCCAGAGTCTGAAACATTGAAGTTCTTAGAGAAACTTATGACAGGTTATTTTTGTATGTGTGTGTTTGTTTTTGTTTTTAGGTTTTGCAGTTCATGTCTAGGGAAAATACCTCTGGACAAAATAGTTTGGAGATCTGAGTTCTAGTTCTGTTTTTGCCAATTATCAACTTCAATTGAGACATCTCACTCCTTGTTTGTGGGACTTAGTTTACTCATCTTTAAAATGAAGAAGTTAGACTTTATCAGGGGTTCTTAATTTTTTATGTCAGAGTAAAGGCAATCAGGTGGAACCCTTTCAGAATAATATTTTTTAAAATTTTAAATAATATTTTAAATAAAACAAAATACATAGGATTACTAGGAATTGAAATTCTGTTATTAAGATATTTTTAAAAAATAACTGAACTCTAGCTTAAGAACTCTCCTGGGCCTGGCCTAAAATGATTTCAGTTCCATTCCTGCACTTTAGAATTTTGGCTTGGGACTTCGTGACACCAATTTGAATGGCTTTTTCCACTACATAAGCTTGCATTTATATAAAGTGACACTGAAATGGTGATGTAGTGGAAAGAGCATTGGACAAGTCAAAGAGTTTTAGATTCTAGACCTGGTTCTTCTATTCTGTGGCCTTGAGGAACTATACTTTGAATCTGTTTTCTCATGAGTAAAATGAAGAATTTCAAATAGCTCTGCTATGTAATATGCTATTTTCTAAATTTGATTTTATTTTTATTTGTTAAAATTTTTATATAATTATATTTATAATCTATTTGTCTATAATCTCTCAGAGATTTGGCTACAATAAAAAATTGGAATTAAAATTTTTTTTCTTTTTTTTGCTTTTAAGTGGGCAAAATCTGAGGTTTTGTTTAGATGATCAAATTTGTTAAAGCTACCTTAATAAGAATAATTTCAAAATAGCATCACTTTTCCAGAGTATATTGTTTTCATAACATTGGAACAAAAAATGATTCCTATATATTTGGTAATATATAATTTCCATTTTGCTGCCTATGCCTTTTCCCCTTTAAATGTTTAAAATATGAAATACTATTATGCTGTAAGGAATGATGAACATGATGATTTCAGAAAGACCTGGAAAGATCTACATGAACTGATGCAGAGTGAAATAAGCAGAAGCAGGAAAACATTGTACATAGTAACAGCAATATTGTGGAATGATCAACTGTGATAAACTTAGCTATTATTGGCAATATACTGAGCCAGGACAGTTCTGAGAGACTTATGATAAAGAATGCTTCAAAGTTGGAGTCAGAATGCAGGTGAAGGCATATGATTTTTCAATTGTTTATTTGGGTTTATGTTCTGGGGTTTTACTCACAAATGTAATCACAAGATTACTCATAAAAATGAAGAGGGTGGAAATATGTTTTATAGGATAACACATATATAATACAGATCAAATAGCCTGCCAACACCAGAAGGGGGAAGAAAGAGAGGGAGGGAGATAAGTTCAGTCATATAACTTAGGAAAACTTGTGTGGAAATTTATTATAACATGTTATATACCATTATACAATATACTATACCAATAAATTGGTAGTAAATTAATTTTAAAAATGAAAAAATGTTTAAAGTAACTTTTGGTAGCATGTAGGTTTTCTTCCCTTATACATTTAAATAGCTTAATTTATTAGTGATAGTTTGTTAAGTTTTGAATTGATCTTTGTGTCTAGTTATAATAGTGTCAGTGTTAAAGAGATAAAAATTAGAAGTTCTTAGGAGTCTCAGAGTATCTTACCTTAGAACAATTTTCTACAATGATTTTCAGCCACAGTATTAGTTTGCAGGTTTCTTTGCTAGAACTGATTGAAACATAAGGAGATCTTAAAACCTCAATAAGTGCGTTTTGCCCAAAAAATTTTTACTAGCAAAGTATAGTAGCCCAAGAAGTAACTAGGAAATATAAAATTGACATTGGTGAATTTTTGTTAACTTAATTTGAAAGGAGCCTCCATTTTAGTTTGTATGCTCACTGTATTTTAAATTAGTGATTGGCATTTAATCTTATTTTACAAAACTTGCAAGCAGTTGTGAAGTTCATTTTTTTAAGAAATATATGTTGATTTGAAAGTATTAGTTTTGTCTCTAGGGCAGTGATGGCTTTTAGAATGCTTGAGTCCAGTTTTACTTTCTCTAGGCAGGTATTTTCTGTCAATTGTTTTATCTTCCTCTTCCTTAGCTTTTGCCATTGTCAAGTGCAGTTAAAATTTGCTATTGTCAACATGGAATCTGGAAACCCCTAAACTTGTAGCCTAGTAAGATCCGATGAACCCCAAGTTTTAGGACTAGCTTGTAAGTTGGAGACTCCAAAGATTGTACTTGTTCCTTGTTCCCTGAGAATCCACCCCAAGGGAATCTCAGGCTAGGAGTTTCAGACTTTGGACCCTAAGGTAAATGACTATCCCAGTTAGGTGAAGCAAGCAAATGTTAAGTACTCTTTTTGTCCTAGGTAGTCTTCCCCATTGTATCAGACCCTTTCCCTAGTAGACCCACTCCAGGGCAGGGACCATCCTTTTAGTATCCATTGTAAATAGTCCCTTCCGTCACATCTTAGTTTCTAGCCATGATTTCTTTTCCAAGCTTGATAGTATCCTGTCAGTATAGTTTGAACACTCCCATTCCTTGTAGCTGTGGTAATGTCAGTCATCTTTCCCTGCCCCTGGATCCCCCAGATGGTACATAGGTCCCTCAAATTCTTTTGTTTCTTGGAATTCGAAGCTGCCAGAGTTTGGGGACTCTGTGTGGTGTTGTAGCTCACAGCTCTTCAATGAGGCCTTTGTGGACAGCAGTTATTACTTTGTGTCTTTACTATTTTTCAGAATGGGAATTGAATGATACTAGAATTTGTTGTTTGTCAAAGTTCGAGACCTCTTCATTTTCCATTACTTTTGAAAACTCAAGCTTTTTTATAACAGCTGAAAAACTAAGGAAGTTTGGAATAGCTACTAATTTTAAACTTTTTGAATTTTGCTAATTTTTTATGATGTATTCTAGCTAGCTTGGTCAACTGACATGTGCATACAATAACATCAACTGTCCCTGCAAATTCTAGAAGCAATGGTCACCTCTTTGGAACTGAATGTATTTTTAGGTTTCTCACTTAGTAACAGTCAAGCTTATAAAACTTCAGCTTCTCAGATGAACCCGGCCTTGTTGACATTTTAAAACAAGAACACTTACAGCTGTTTTTTCTGGTGTCATCATGTAGGTTTTTTCTTTTTTTTTTTTTAACTGACGTTTTAAGTTTCCTTAAGACTTCAGGTGTTAGATCTCATACATGTTCTGTTTTTTTATCTTTAAAAGTTTTCAAAATATATATTTAGCTATATTTTACTTTATATAAAGCTGGTTTATTATGCTTATTAACCAAATTGTGTTTAAATATTCTGTCTGCTATAATTTACTTAATCATTTCTTTACTCTAATGTTAAGCCTAATCTTTGTCATTTCTCTGGCACAAGCTTGATTACAATAAATATCATTTGAGAACTGTACTACTGCACCAAGCAAAACTGTGCCAATTATATTTTAGATTAAAAAATTTTTTTCCATGAGAAAAATCTGACAAAATAATATTTTCAGCAATACCTGAGTTCAAGATTTACTTCTGACACTTACTAGAAATGGGACCGTAGGCCAATCACTTTATCTTTCTGAGCCTCTTAGTTTCCTCAGAAGTAAAAAGGAATAATAATATTTATACTTATATCACAGGATTGTTGTTGGGCTTATAGGGATATGTAAAGTGCTTTGTAAACAATTGCAGTTGCAAAAATTATATCATTGAGAGTTTATGCAAAAATGAATGGGTCAAAATATTTTTAACCTGCTGACTTGAGTTGTAATTATCTTTGTGAAAAAATGGATTGGAAGACTTGGATGTTTTAGTTACACCAAGTTCTAAAAGGAGAGAAGGAAACAAGTGTCTTTATGTGCCAGACAGTAAATCTTCTTGACTCCAGGCCCAGTGCTCTATCCCCTGAGCAAAGTAAAAGGGAGAAACAACTTTTGGTGCAAAAGCTTGAGAGGTCTTATACTTGCTGCTGCAGTGTTCTTTATTATTATGATTTGTTACTTATTACTACCACTTATGAGAGAATTACATGCTCCTGATGTGCAAGATAGAGAAAAATAATACATTTGTGGTCCCAGGCCTCAAGAAACACAGAGTAACAACATTAATAGCTTATGTCTGGGTATTTTGATAAAGTACTTGTGTATATAGTCTCATTTGTTCCTCCAAAACTGAGTAAATTATATGGTGAATGAAATAAGTAGTAGCAGACCACTATTTTGCTAACTTTATCTTTCAGTTCCTACTCTCATCCCATTTCTTTCTTGTTTACTGTTTTTTTACTTAGAATTTGGGGACTAGATAGTATGTCATCTAGAGAAGTGCTTTGATATATTAGAAAGGGTACTGAAACCAAAATGAGAGAACCTAACTTCACAGTCTTGATTCTGCTTTGTTCTTTGGCATGTCACTTCACCTGACTTCAGCTTCTTCACATGTAAAATTTAAAAATTTGGACTAGTTGGTTTTTATAGGCCCCTCTCAGTGTTAAGTGCTATTATTGTCTAATCTACTGAGTAAAGTAATTTGCCTAAGTTCATTCAGCTAGCTAGTCAGAATTGAATTTAGTCCAAGTCACATTACTCCTAATTCAGTCCCTATAATCAGGGCCTTATAAGGTAAGCCGTCCTTATTTAACTTTATCTTCTATCTTTTATTTATAAGACTTGTTTATATTTTTAAAATTCTTGATCTCATGTCCAAATGGAGTATTGATGGATATCTGGATAAATATTCATTATATGCTTAAGTGTTAATTAATTGCAAAATAACCAAAGAAAGATGTATTATTTTCTAAGAAATTCTCTCACTATAGTCACCTACTTATTAAGGTGCATATGGGGAGATGATATAACACTTCAATAGATTTTTTTTTTAAACTCTTACCTTCCATTTTAGAATCAATTCTGTATATTGGTTCCAAGGCAGAAGAATAGTAAGGGTTAGGCAACAGGGGTTAAGTGACACTTGCCCAGGGTCACACAGCTAGGAAGTGTCTGACACCAGATTTGAACCTAGGACCTCCCTTCTCTAGGCCTGACTGAGTCCACTGAGCTACCGAGCTGCCCCCAAGGATATTATTAATAGCTCATGCATACCTTAAAGTGAATAAATTTAGCTCCAACTCTTTAAGTGATGCCAGTACTTTTAAGGTTAATGGAGTTTTAAATGTGATGTGTGAGAAGGAGAAATGTTGATTTGTTTGTAGACTACTTTTGAGATCCAAAAGACCAGCATAAGAGTACCAATTGTCTTTGAACTATCAATGAAGTCAAAGGCCCCCACCATCTAATATTCTCTAAGCCTATGATTCAACATCTCAAAGGCTTTTAAAAAATACATTTGGATTCCAGTTAGTGTGAATAATAAAATCCCTGATGTAGTTGCATATATTTGAATTTGCACTGTTTGACATTAAAATTATGTAAAATAGGTTAATCATTCCAATCCAATGGATTTTACAAAATAAAATCTTGAAACCTGAAGATCCGTTATTCATATTATTAATTATTGTTTTAATCACACTATTCATTATTGCTTTAATTGGGATCTATATGTGTTGATTATTTGTTTTAGAAACATTTCCTTATAGTATTTTATTTTCACACATGCCATATTATTGTAATTGTAAACTATTGCATAAAGCTGTAAAAATATTCATAAACTGACTACTTTATTTTTTTTTTCTTCTTGATTCATTTCTATAAATAGTGCCAGACTTTCCATGATGGAAGAGGAACAGCAGAAGCAACATTCACATTGTGTGAATTGTGTCAGTAGACGATGCATGACTAGACCAGAAACCGGGATTTCCTGTGATTTGATTGGCTGTCCATTGGTTTGTGGAGCAGTTTTCCACTCATGCAAAGCTGATGAACATCGAGTATTGTGTCCACTTGAACGAGTGCCTTGTTTAAATAGTGGCTTTGGGTGTCCTTTTACGATCACCCGAAGTAAAGTTGCTGAACATCTAGAAATATGTCCTGCCAGTGTGGTATGCTGTACTATGGAGTGGAATAGATGGCCAGTTAGTTATGCAGACCGAAAATCGTATGAAAATCTTAGCAGAGATGTTGATGAAGTAGAACAACTAGACATGGCATTGGCCCTTCAGGACCAAAGAATGCTCTTGGAATCTCTCAAAGTTGCCACTATGATGTCAAAAGCAACTGATAAAATATCAGAATCCAAAGAACAAATTCCAGCTAAATCAAGTGTCCCTGATGTATCACATACTAATGGTTTGGTGTCTGTTGATGGAGAGTCTTATGGTGCACTCTATCAAGCTACTGTAGAAACAACTAGAAGTTTGGCTGCTGCATTAGATATCCTGAACACTGCTACACGAGATATTAGTGTATTAAATACAAGACTATGTGCTTCACCAAGTGAAATGGATGAAGAACAAAATTCTACTAAAAGCTTGAAGAGTAAGAGCTCAAAAGACTGTGAATATCCAAATGAAGATGAGATGGGAGCAGTTGGTGGATTTGACCATAATGTCTCAGGGCAGAGTCCCCAGTCTGAACAAAATGGCTCAAATGATTTCTGCTGTGACTTGAATGATAGTTTTGATAGCACTTCTGCTTTCTGTAATGGATTTCTTTTAGATAATATGCATGCAGAGGTGATGGACCATAATGAGGATTTTAGTAGTGAATTAGATCTACGTAATTTAACAAATGGTGAATGTGTTCCTTCTGACAAAGCTTTGCCTACTGATTCACTTTCAGTAGCAGCACAACTTGGAGAAGGAATATCATCTAGTACTTTGCCAAATGGAACAGTTCAGCATATCCTCTTACCAGATGACTCCAGTGGAGAGGAAATATTAGAAAATAAAGCAGAACAAGAAGGATTGAGGAATGTGGATGTCCTTTCTTTAATTCGTCCCCAATCTTTCAAATTCTTTTCCAGTTCCTGTTGGTTCAAAGCAAAGGAAGATAAAGCGGTAGATACTGCAGACTTAGAAGTTACTGAAGACCCCATGGGCCTTCAAGGAATAGATTTAATCACAGCTGCTTTGCTGTTTTGTCTAGGGGATTCTCCTGGTGGAAGAGGTATATCTGATAGTCGTTTTGTTGATGTCTGTCATGTTGACTTTGGGACTCAAACTTTTTCACTTCCTTCTGCAATTTTAGCCACAAATACAATGGTTGGGGAAATAGCTTCTGCTTCAGCTTGTGATCATGCCAACCCACAGCTCTCAAATCCAAGTCCTTTTCAGACACTTGGACTGGATTTAGTATTGGAATGTGTGGCAAGATACCAAATCAAGCAACGTTCAATGTTTACATTTGTTTGTGGACAATTATTTAGAAGAAAAGAATTTTCTTCTCATTTTAAGAATGTTCATGGTGACATTCATGCTGGACTCAATGGCTGGATGGAACAGAGGTGTCCTTTAGCTTATTATGGGTGTACCTATTCTCAGCGTAGATTTTGTCCTTCAACACAAGGGGCAAAGGTTATACATGATCGACATTTAAGATCGTTTGGAGTTCAGCCGTGTGTATCTACAGTATTAGTAGAGCCTGCTAGAAACTGTTTGCTTGGCTTACATAGTGACCATCTAAGTAGTCTTCCTTTTGAGGTCCTACAACATATTGCTGGATTTTTAGATGGTTTTAGTTTATGCCAGTTTTCACGTGTATCACGGCTAATGAGGGATGTATGTGGCAGTCTGCTTCAGTCCCGTGGAATGGTCATACTACTGTGGGAAAAAAGGAAATATCCTGATGGACATTCATCATGGCAGATACGAGAAAAGGTTAGTTTTATTCATTGCTTAAATTTGAATCTCTCCCTCCCCCTGAATAATTTTCATCAAGGATGACCATTCACTCCTCAAATCTATTAATGGTAAAATGATAGTAGAAGTTCTTTGAAATGACATGTGTGAAAATTAGGAGATGAATTTAGGCAGGTGGTTATTTTCCACAATCATAGATTATATAAGCTTTCTTAGAACTCCCTTGTGTTTCTGTGAGTACTTATGTACTGATTTATTAGTTTGTCTCAACTTCTTAGGACTGTAAATATATCATTTTTTCTCTCTCTAGACTTGGTTTAGTTTAAATCAGTGCAGCTATGATTTGGTACATTTTAGGAAGCTAGGTAAAAAGTTTTGTTCACCTAAAAATAGGCTTCTGTACCTTAATCTCAAGGGTTTAATTGAGATGTATCTTGGGTACAAGAAGAAGGATAGATATACAGAGATGCAGCTTCTCACAATATTGTAGGCATTGCTGCTAATTGAATTACCATAAGAAGTGAATATTTGAGGATAGAGTGAAAGAAAGTTATATAGAACTCTTGTTAGATTGTTACTCTGAAATTACATAGCAGCTAAGATTTAGATTTGGTGTAAAAGGTTAAAATGAGAGTTGGGTAAGGTTGTACTTTGAAAGATTAGTGGGATTCCATTTGGAATTTTAATAAGTTCTGTTGCTTTTAACTATATAGAAATAAAGCAGAAATTATTAGAATGGCACTGTTTCCACTTTTCATAGAAAAGTTGTAGTCCAAATTAGTATTATATAAAATTTTTTTCATATCAGTATAGGGATTGAGGTGCCTGATTATATCTTAAAAAGAAATGAAAGAACAAGAAACAAGTCTATTTTTACTGTTTTGTCATAAGTAAAACATCACAGTAAAGGAAATCCTCTTTTTAAACTACATCAGAATTTTGATCGCCTCATCCATAGCTCTAGTTACTTCTCCCATCTCTAATGCTTCCTGAGACTTCCTAGTTCTATCATTGCCTAATAGCAAAAAATATTTTATTTTTTCATGATTTAGCCAAGCACTATATATTAAATTAGATTTACTGAGGGGGATTGGTATTATAGAATCCTAAGCAGTTAGCTGATAAATAGCTAAAGTAATTGATAATATGGGCTGTTTTTTGCTGGACTGGTAGAGTGGGTAGAAGTAGGCTAAAGGCCTTAGACTAGCTTGGGGAGCTGCAGCATGGATAGCAATATGGTCACATCCCAAGGAGAATCTCTCTACCTAGTTTTCTTTAAGCAGAGGAGGAATCGCTACTATTCATAGCAACAGAATATGTTTTCTTTTCCAAGAGAACCCTTGGACACCATTAGAACACCATCAGATATGATTCTTACCATTCTACTTTTGATAAATAGTAGTAAGTTTGGGAACTACCCTGAAAGGTGCCACTATTTGATGTAGTATAGGCTTTTTATCAAGAATGTACTGTTTAGCTGTTAGATGATTGGCTATAGTTTGGCCTTAACATTATCTCTTTACATAGTGAACTCAAATGTCTGACTCCTGCATATATATTTTACTCTGTACCTCCTTCCATGCCTCAATTTCTCATCTACAAGTGAGCATGGTTTTGAATCATGGAAAAGAAAATATTCATAATTATTTAGCAGTCAGAGAAAAGCAGTACTTAGACCTCCTGAGTTGGGTAGAAATGTTTGAGTAAGACCAAAGACAGGGGAGAACAGGGTGACAAACACTTTGCTACTTACTCATATTGTGTATCATATTGGGAAATACATGGACCATGCATGGTGCCAAGTTAGTGTTGTTGTATAAAAATGTCTAGTTATATAATGGAAGGCGAAGGGGGACATGGAGTTAATTTTATAAAGCATCACTTTTCACCACAGCTTTCTAGAAACATAGCCCTTCTATAAGTAGCCACATATGTATTATTGAATATTAGTCATTTTTAATCATCTCCTCTCATCCTAAAACAGGAAAATAGTTTTCTTTAGAATTGTATTTTCAGATACCTCATGTCACATGCCTGTTTAACTGTTTGAAAGAGCCCTATTTTCATCATTTGAGTACTCTACCCATTAAGATTGCCAACTTTTATGCCTTTAATTTGCAGTGGCCAAATCACTTCTTCATTTGGCAGTAATTTTTTAGTGATGAGCTTCTTTTAGTTGAGATAGTTCTTTGGTCAAGAGATATAGAGAGGTCATTGCTAGACTTGTAGTTGGAAGATTTCTCAGTTCTGAACATGTCAGATCTTTGTTGCTATAATGTGAAAGCTTAGGCTTACTTCCCAACTATGAGACATCATTGTAGGATGAATCAATTTATGTTTAGTAAATTAATGAGGGTTAGGAGAAAAATCTGGAAAAATCACAAACACTTTATTGTCAAAGCATATTTAAAGAAGTGATACTAGTTGAAAAAATAGTATTTAAATAGCTGAAAAGAAAAAAATGCCTTACTGACATAAACACTTATGTAAATTATTTCATTCAATCATTGTATAACACCTTATGTTGTAAATGTTTATAGATAGTATTCCCATTTTACAGATGATGAAATAGGCTTAGAAGGGTAAGTGCTGTACGTAGGGTTACACAGTTATTCAGATTCAGAATTCAAATCCAGGGTTCTTACTGAGATGTTAGATGATATTAGCATGGTTTGGCATATTTGTTTAATCTGTAGAGTCTTAATTCCTAGCCAAAAAGGGATATAGTTTTACTAAGTTGTCTATTACAACCAATATTTTATCAAGTAGCTAGTTTAAGCTTAGTTTTAATAGTGTTATTAGTGCTTTTAGTTGCTTTGGGAGATAAAAAGTTAATATAAAAATATGGCCACTGCACTCAAAAAGTTTGCAATCTAATAGAGTCATAGCACTGACTTTAAATTTAGTACTAAGGGTAAATTTAAAAAGACAAATTTGTTTTTTATTTTGTCACTAACATCAAGGCCTTTAATGGTTTCTCCATGAAAGCAGAAATGTCTAGTTAGAGTAGTAAATGTATTATGAATCCTTATAATAAAATTGAATCTGAAGTCCAGTTTTCTTTCAGGTATGGCGATTCAGTACTGCATTTTGTTCTGTGAATGAGTGGAAATTTGCTGACATCGTTAGCATGGCCGACCACTTGAAGAAATGCAGTTACAATATTGTAGAGAGAAGGGAAGAAGCTATTCCATTACCATGTATGTGTGTAACCCGGGAACTCACTAAAGAAGGACGATCACTACGCTCAGTCTTGAAACCTGTACTTTAAATTATAGTCACTCCATTTGCGCACATACAATCACACCTGATATCACCTCTGTGTAATATGTGACACTTTATTAATGTGCTAAAGATAATGTCTAGCAAAATCTTCTGTCACTATGTATATAATGTTTTGAAGTGACATTTATTTTTTATAAAATAAGTACAATTTAATTGGAAGAAACAATTTGCCTTAATGTTTGAAACTTTTGAAACTTGCTGGACAGGATAGTTTTTTCTAACTTATGTTGGTCATATTTTTGTTGAATAAATATTTAGAGTTAGTATTTTTAATGTGTGCACATTTCAGATCACAAATTTTTTGAGTTAGTATACTAACAAGATCCTGACCAAATGATTTTGTACTTGTTTTCTTCAAGGTGTGACCCTCTGCATTAAAAAACTGAAACAATTAAGTTTGCAATATATATTATAGATTAAAAAATAACTATGCTATTTTAGGACTGCCATAAAAAAACTGCGGCGTTCTTGTTCTTAATACTTTCTTTTTACAGTTTTTGACTTATAGGTGACCTAGAATGTATAGTTTAGAAAGATGTTAAACAGGTGTAATGAAAAACATGTTTCTTTTAAGATAAAAACATTTATCTTTTAAAAAAATAGACAAAGGCTAATTACTTTTGTGTTTTTGTGAGAGTCACACAGAAAGCAAAACTATTTCTACCTATTTTTGTTATAGCTAATACCAAACTTCATGGAATTATAGTAAGATGTTAAAGTAAAATCATAAAAGACGAACATTTGAAAATCTTTGCAGATGCATTTACTTTAACTCAGATCTGTTCATGATGTTGATTATTCTGCCAGGTGTTTGATAGGATTTTAAGAGAAGTGTATATATTGCTTCTCAGCCTATTTGGGTTAAGATCAAGTGAAGAGAGGTGGGGAACATATACCTCATTTTAAGGTGTGAATTAAGGATATCAGATGCATAAATTTTAAATATTCAAAGGGCTTAATTCATACATTTTATTGGCCTTACTATAGCTTTCTTTTTTTTTTTTACTTTGGTCAAAAAAGGCCACTGTATGTTCTAAGGGGCATCTTAAAATATGAGTAAACAGTGTATTGTCTTCATAAGATTAACTATATAAATGCATCTTAAGCCATTTTCACCCACCTTTGAAAACACTGCCAGATAGTTTCCATAGTCTTCCATAACAGGAAATGAATATAACATTTTTGAATAGAAACCAAGGAGTATTAGGAAAATATCCCATGAACATTACACTTGAAGTATTTCATTATAGTTTTCAGTTTTCTATGGACTGTTATTAACTTGATTTAGTTAATGACTATGCCACTATTTAGAACGAGAATGAATGGATCAACATTTGAGAATATTAAACTGGAAGGATAGTGACACATTTACTCCAATTTTCTTGGGGTTGGGGGCCATAAATAATTTCTGGCACTTGGTACCTTGCAGATAATGGTAATTTGCCATTTTTACACCTATAAATTTGGAAACACTAATGTGTCTGTTTTAATCTCCTTTCCTATGTCAGATCCTGAATGTGCTATATTATTACTAAGTTCTTTATTTCCATATATGGCAATCAGGCTGGGCAAAAGCATTCCTTGGCCACTGGAGAGGAGTTCTGCAACAGCTAAGGATTGTTTTTACTGAATTGGGCCCTTATTGCAGTTGAAAATATCATACAACTGAAGAACAATCACCTCTTTCTTTGCCAGTTGTTTTAAGTAGTTTAACTATACTCAGTTTTTCAGTGCCTATACCTGCTTTGTCACATATGAGATACCAAGTTGCATAAGCAAATATTCAGTTTTTCATGAGAAATTATAAATAAAAACATTAGCAAAAAATAAAATCCTGCCGTGTAAAGTATTATAAATGTGGAAAATAAAGTGTATGTATATAGTCAGGGTAACAGAAGCATTCATTTTCCTTTGATTTTGTTACGGTACAAATTTAGACTGTCCAGTTTGTGGTTGTAAACCTCTTGTATTGACAGATTACCAAGGTACATTTTCCATCTTATTACATCTTTGTCTAGTAACATTTTTTGTTTGTGTGATCGCCATATTTCCATCTTATAATTTGGTTTTGTTATATTACCTGTTCAAATTCTAATAAAATTATTGGTTTTTTTTCCTTTATGTGGCTCAATAACTTTAAAAAAACTTAATCATTACAGTTTATTTTATTTGAAGCAACTTGGAATTTTTCATAATTAAGCAACAAGTACTGTTAACTTTTATCTCTAGTGTAAATCATCTGCATTCTGGCCAACTTACTTGTTGGCATCTTCACTCTCCCAGGCTCCCCAAATTGTTCTATGCAAAAGCCTTTTTTGGTTTTATTTTCCCCGCCATTGTTCCTAGACAGGGATATGAAGGAGGTAGAGAGGTAATTGCATAATAAATTTTCCAGACTTTTCTCTGCCCATATTAGGGGCCTTGCCTTATTCTATGCAAAACCTTTTTCTAAGATGTCAAGCATTGTTTGTTGGAATGCCTATCCTTATTTTGCTGATTGAGATAAGATTAGGATTTGAAAAGTGATAATTTAAAAGATGGCTCATCACAGGGAGGCATAAAGTCCACATTTAGCATTATCAGTTTGTGTACTTTTTTAAAGATGGCCTCCTATTTTCCTATTTTGCTATTTAACCTGCTTCCTAAGAGATTTAAGTAAAAAATTGAGGCTGACTATCCACAAGTTTGCAATATTAATACTTTTTTTCTATTAGCATAGTTAGTTGCAAGTTAATATGTTAGGGATTTATTTTACTAAAATAAAATGACAGCATAGTGTAGGACAGCGCTCTTAATTGTCTTAGCAGTTTAAGTCCATGTGATGATTGATTATATTTCTGTGCATTTATGTCTAATTGCCTTTTTTAATTAAAATGGAATTATTTCCATAACTCAAATTGTGTTATCTTGATTTGGGTGTGTACTTAGTAATATTTCCTTTGGAGAAAATAAATTGCTGCATAATTTTTCTAATTCATTGATCCCATGTGAATGTAAATACACCATTCACTTTACAACTAAAATTTTACATGGTATTTGACAGGGTATGAGGGTTTCTACCTCTCAAGATTTTAGCATCTATAAGAATTTTAAAAGGGAGCAAGAGACTGAATTAACCCTAAAAAGGAGCAAGGTGACTGTTGGTAGTTAAAGAAAAAGAGTCCAGGTATCTTATTAATAACTAAAGTCCTAATTGTGAGAGACTTTTATAAAGATTGAGGTTTGGAGTCTTTGGCAGGATAGACTATTATCATGGGTCTTGTACTGGTTCTCTTTTTCTTTTAATCTATTTAAATTTGGAACCAGAGAGGTCACTGATTTTCAAATTTCAAAGACTTCATTTGTAATAAAACTTTTATCTTCAAAACACAACACAAAATGTATTTGGATTAGGTATGCAGGTCCAAAATAAACTATTTGTAAGCACACGTTGTATTAGATGTTCAATTTCATCAGGTGTGGTCCTTAACCTGAAAAGTCTTTTATGAAATTAAGAATTACCTGTGTGAATATTTCAAATTGTTTAAATTACTCATAATTCTCTTTTATTTAAATGCAAGGATCTGGTGTTTGAAAATAAAATATATGAAAGTAAAAAAGATGAAACTATGTATTTCTCTATCCCTAGAATGGAATTATTCATGACTAGAATTAAGTGAGGGAAAATTCAAACTTTAGTATAACTATGACTACCTGTATTTTTGGATGCTGCTCCCTAAAGATAATCCTTGCTTTTCACAGTCTAGAACTAGGAATATTAACTAGTTAGATAGATTTCCTCTTTTTTAATCATTACTCAAATATTAATATGTTCTAGTATGTTAGAAATTTTTTATGTGCAAATTAGAAAGGATATGATTGCTTCTTACATATTTACAATTAGATTTAATGTGAATGCAGGCTGTCTTTGAAAAGACAAACTTAAAATAGTTGACCCACATGAAATATCAGCTATTTATATAAAGATAATTACCTTTTTGAGTCAACATTCATTCAATTTCTTGTAGTGACATATAGGAATTTAGAAGCTCCAAATAATTTATAAATTCTTCACAACACTCCAATTTTAAAGATGTGAAAATAAATGCCCAAAGGAGGTTGGGAAATGAATGTTGAACAAAGATGGAAATAATATGCAACCAGACTTCTGGCTCAGTTCTGTTTTATGGTACAGGTAGGCTAGGGAGAAGCATTTGGATGTTGGGAAATTGTTGGAAATGGAATGTTTTTGCTTTAAATAGCACCAGTATATGGGGGGGAGGGAACTAAGAAAGCAGTATGTTTTTAAAGAAGAAAAGGTGGTTTTATGGTAAGTGTAATCTATTGGTTTCTGAAGCTCATATATTCATTATAAGCTGTTAGGCATTTGGCAGGTTTCTTTCAGCCACTTTATCCTAAATGTAGTTGTGAAAAACTTTATTGTGTGTATGACCTCATGTTGTATGGGCCAAGACTGCCTGATAAATCTTAATTTGTTTTTTCTCCTATTATTGGTTTCTTTTGTTTCAATGTTTATTTACCCTTTAAATGCATAAAAAAGTGTAACATTAAACATTTTGTCCCTCTTCCTTAACATAAATAGGTTTTAAGGAAAGATTTACATCATTAAATACTGAGATGTTTCAAAGTGAATATGCATTTGTATTGCTTCGTGTGTTTGCTATGGAAGATGATTTTTCATTAATATAGTAATGAGCCAATGACTAGGTCATTAAGCAAATATATGTTTTATGTGGATTGTAAAACCTTATTACGTTGAAATGTTATTTTTTCTACATGCTAATGCAGAGGTGATTTCCACACACACATACACATACACACTAATGGGTTGGGGGATAATGTTTCCTATAAAAATTGATTGGCTATAAAGAAAAATGTAGAACCTGTTCATAAGACTACTTTAGTAGGTATTTGCTTGTAAACAATAAATCTGCTAATTGCAAATTATTCTTACCTGTTTATTATACCAAAAATGATCTAAAATAGGGTTGTAGTTCTGCATGTAGAATGTCACTGACAAATTCTATAAAAACTTAGACTTTTTACGTTGTTGAACTGATCCAGCTCCACTGAAGACAACTATTGAGATTTTATTGCATACTTAAATCTCTGAAATCTTTTTTCAAGAATTCCTTTAAAGCAGAGTAGTTTTAAGGGGGTTTGGTCTTAAGACCACAGAGGTTTACTGAAAATAAGGAAATGGGTTTAGGATGCCACCTACCATCTTTTTTAGCAAGTAATTAGGGTACTATAAATGAAGTACAATTTCTGATTTACAGTGGTGTGAATTTAGAGCTATTAGCAGTCGTTTCTTACTAACAACTCCTAATCTGGTGATCAAGGAAGGAAAGACAGGATCAGCTTTTCTCTGCTCCCTCTCTTTTCTGTGTCAGCTCCACTTTGCCCAGAAGTTTATTACCTTTTTATGGTACTTAGATCATTTATTACATATAAACCATCTGATAACATGATTAGAAACTTAGCATGATGGTGTCAAGGAACTTCAGTTGGCCAATCAACTGGTTTTCTAGTGTTGACCAGCCTAAAATTTCTACCTGTAGCACAACAGGATGTTTTAGGCCCTTCAAGGAGTACACAGGAGCTAGTTATTCATCAGATTCAGCTTTAGTTTTGCCTGGCTTCTTTATATCCTCTTCAATATGAAATAATTTGCAGGCCCGTTAAAAAACAAACAGCAAATTTATAACTAAATGCTTCACCAAAACAATCCGAGAAAACATTTGCCAACTTTTTGCAAGTCTTCAAATTATTATGGAAATCACATTAGCCACTGAGCATAAGCATATTTCTTTTGAAATTCAGAATTGCCAAATGAGGTGTGCTTATTTATAATAATTTTGTTGCTAGTCTTATGGAAGAAAAGAGGCAAAGAAAAAACTAAAGAAAGAATACAGTCCTCCCATATCATGCCTGCAGTGTTGTTATGATAGTATTTGCATATTCACATATGATGTATACTTAAGAGGTTAAGAATTTGAAAATTCACTCATGACTTTATATGTAGCTTTTAAAATTTGTTGAAAATTACATCATATGGCATGATAATTGGAAAACTAATTGGTATTTGAATGTTTGAACTGGATTACAAAAGATAATTGCAGTACAACTATATTCAGCTTATTTATTCTTCCTTTTTATTTCTTGATATGAAATGGTAACTTGACTTTTCCTGAAGATAAAGGTGCAATATTCAAGTCAAAATTTAGAATTTGTTTAGCATCTTTAGCAACTTGACAAGTTAATTTATTTCATATATGTGTGTATGTACACACATATTTTTTGTTCTAGTACTCCACAGAAATACCGCTTAGAACAGTATTAGTAAAGATGTAATTCACAGTTTCTCTACATTTAATGTAGCTTATAAGAATAACTTGTTTTTATCAATGTTCATTTTCCACCCTTTTTTTGCATGTTACTTTTTCTTATGCCACTTCTCTTAATCAAACTTAAAGAACTGTTTTTTAAGGCGCTTTTTTAATGTAATTTTAAGAGTTTTACAATTTTGTACTTTTGTGTTATTTTTAAAGTAGCAAATTCAAATGTTTTTGGGTAAGAATGGTTTAATAAATTGAATTTGATGTATACCATGTGTTTCCTTTTGTATTTTCTTAGTATCCTGTGGCATATGCATACTATGAATGTCTCCATAATCAACAACAAAAAACTCCCTAGAACACTTATTATGCCCTGAGGGAAAACAAAATAGATCTCAATCATCCCATATTTGCGAAGCACCTAATATGGGATAGGCACTGTGCTAAGTGTTACAAAAAGAAAACTCAAAGATACTGCTTGTTACTCGAACTAAAAAGGGCAATTCAAGCCATCATATCCTCGGGCAGAGTTATTGTTGGGCAGAGTTATTGTTCTGGCACTCTGGGCTTAATCTGAATTGAAAAATGGAAATGAGATTTTTGTAGAAGAGCATGAGGCTTTTCACAAAGGGAAGTAGTCCAAAGTTTTGAGCCATGAGTTACATGCAAGTAATTTGATCCCA
Organism: Gracilinanus agilis; assembly: GCF_016433145.1. Classification (NCBI taxonomy): domain Eukaryota; kingdom Metazoa; phylum Chordata; class Mammalia; order Didelphimorphia; family Didelphidae; genus Gracilinanus; species Gracilinanus agilis. Next base: position 406,549,645 of record NC_058133.1, on the reverse strand, counting down.
TATTCAGAAGCTACAAACTAGCCTCTTCCCTTCTGATTGCAGTATGGGGGGGAGTGAATAAAAAAATTGAAAAGTTTGCCAAATGATGTGAAAAGAGAATTGATTATAACTGTTCCAGATTCTCTAGGTGAGACTAGAAGTTTTTAAGAATTCAAGTTGAAAGACATGTGCTCTATAATGGCTACTAATTGATGGAAATAGTAATAGTATTTATGAAATATGATTCCTTATAAAAAGTAGGATATATGTTTTCCATCAAAGTTAACCTTTCCCTGAGATTCCCCAGGTGAATGGGAATATCCCTGAACCAGGAGACTGAACATAACCTATCATTTATATATATATTGACCTATTTTTCCTCTGAACCCCTCCTACCTTTTCCTCTCATCTTCAATCTCTTTCTCTAATTTCTTCCATCTCCTGGCATGTAATTGAGACCTGACTTCCTCCAGAGTTCTTAATATTCTTGTTGGCAGTCCTTTTTATACTTTCTACTCCCCTCTTAGTTTGAGGCCTGACAGGAAACAGATTGGTCAAGGGGAAGTGAATGAAATGAATTAGGAAACCTCCTGAGTGGCACATTTGGGGTTTCTTTACTCATAATTAGATGGGCACTTAACTAATTCCTATTCTTTCTAGCACTAAAAGACAAGTTCCAGCAACCTCAAAAATGGGAATTAAGCCTTGCTTTCCTGGTCACCAACTCAAAAGATGGTACTTCTACAAAATGTGTTTATTATCACTTAGCCTTTCCTCCTGAAGTTCATGTCAGACTCTGAGTCCTTGCTAATGTCCTATAGGATCACTTCTAATTTTACCACCCTAATACTTAGACTTTTTCTCCATTGTTTTCTGCCCTTCAGACTTTAGTATTTATGTTAATAATCCTTCTAATTCTTGGTTCTTACAGTTTCTTTAACTTCTTAGTCTTCAGTCTCTTCAACTCCATCTACCCCTCAGGGTCATCATATTTTAGATCTCATCACTGAAAATTACTTCAAAGAACTTGAACTCCAAAATTTTCTACTTGCTGACTCCTGCCCTTCCATTTTTTCCTGATGTAGTTGCTTTCCACAAATATATTTTTCATTATCAGTTTAATTTAGCCTCTTACCTTTTTATCAACCTTGCTCTGTTCTCTTTTTTTTTTTTTTTTTTTTGGCCGTTTTGATCTAGTGGCCCAATTTGATCATTTACTTTCCACATTATAATCTTCTTGGTCCTTTGTCTTACCAATCCAACATTTATTAAATACCTATCATGTGCACATAACTGGGGAAATAAAGACAAAAATGATGGGGGGAATACCACTCAGGAACCTTATAATGGAGGGTCAAAAGGTATAAACAGATAGGTATATACATAATTTGAGTTGCAAAAGAGCATTAGTAACTAGGGAGATTAGGAAAAACTTTCCATAGGAAGTGGAACATGGCAAACTTGTGGAGAAAGGTGAGAAGGAAGTACATTCATGCAGAACATCTTTTCAAAGATATAGAGACAGGAGACAGAATGCAAAGTAGGGAGAATAAAAAGTACCTAGATGATATAAAGACACATTGTGTAAAGTTTTAAAAGCCAAACGATTTTATTTTGGAGGCAGTAAGGAGCCATTGATTGCTTTTGAACAGGCAAGTGATGTGTTCTGGCTGACTGGTGATTTAGGGAAATTATTTTGGCAGCTGCATAAAGAAGGAGAGATGGGAAATATTAAAAGGAAGTACTGTAATTAGGAAAATATTGTAATCATCCGGCCTTAACTAGATTTGTAACTATGTGAATGGAGACAAAAGAACAAAGTGAAAGAAAAAGATTGAATTACCAGGACCTATCAAGAAAGTGAGTATGATTGGGTAAGGGAAGGATTCAAGAATGATTTTGATGTTGAGCCTGAGCAATGAAAAATGGGAAGAGAAGTGTCTAAATTGATTAGGCGAGGGGGAGGGATGAAAGGAGATGAGGAGTTCTCTTTCAAACAAGATAGATGCCTATGGTACATCTAGTTAGAGATGTCCAACAAGCAGTTAGTGATTTGGGATGGGAACTCAGGGGAGAGATTAAAACAACATTATACAGATTTAGAAGTCTTGGAAATAAAGATTAACTTAACAGGTCCAATGAGTTCAATTATCAAGTGAGAGAATGCAGAGAGAAAATAAGTTTAACTCCTTGAGAGATATTCAAATGATGGAGATTGAGATGGCAGAATCAAGGAGGTAAAAACATCACAGCAGTGTCATGAATATCCAAGGTGGAGAGAGTATTTAATAGTTTGGAATAGTGCAGAAAGGGATTGAGGAAGATGAGCACTGATCGTAAGATTTAACTGGCAATCTGGGAAAGTTTCAATTGAATGGTGAGACTGGAAACCATATTGGAATGAGTTGAGAAGTGAGTAGGAAGACAAGAAGAGAAAGCAAGCAATGTAGATGACTTCTTGGTGGAAATTGGGCGTGAAAAGGAAGAGAAATATAATTTGGGATGGTAGAGTGAGTGAAAGATTTTTTTAAGGATACAAGGGACTTGAGCATTTTTATTGGCATTAGAGAAGGAATCAATAGATAAAAGCAGTTTAAAGTTAGAGAAAGAACAAGGTATATTGTAGCCACTCAGTAAATGTTTATTGGTTGAAAAATATAGGAGTAAATGAATCAAGGGCACAAGTGAAGGAGTTGACATATTCCTATTCATTTTACAGATGAGGGAAATGAGGCAAACAGGGTTAAGTGACTTGCCCAGGTTGACATAGCTGGTGAGCATCTGAGGCCAGATTTGAACTCAGAAAGATGAGTCCCGACTCCAACCCCTGCACTCTATCCACTGTACCAGTAGCTGCCCCAAAGTTGACCTAATTCCATCCATTAAAAGTTGTTTCTCCAGATTGCATGTTGATACAATTTTTCATATGTGTTTTCTGACATTTTGCAATCCATGTTCTCTCCCTCCCACCTTCCCCAAGAAGGCAGGTAATATGATATATGTTGTACATATATTATCATAATACATATTCCCGTGTTCCTCATATTGTGAAACACACATAATGCTTACACTAGAGAAAAATTCATGGAAGAAATAAAGTGAAGAATGGTATATTTCAATCTGCATTCAGACTCCATCTGTTCCTTCTGTGGCAGTGAGTATCTTCCATTCTTTTTTTTTTTTTTTAAACCCTTGTACTTCGGTGCATTGTCCCATAGGTGGAAAATTGGTAAGGGTGGGCAATGGGGGTCAAGTGACTTGCCCAGGGTCACACAGCTGGGAAGTGGCTAAGGCCGGGTTTGAACCTAGGACCTCCTTCTCTAGGCCTGACTCTCACTCCACTGAGCTACCCAGCTGCCCCCCTTCCATTCTTTTTTAATGTAGCTTCCATTTCTCCCTTTGTGTGATTCTTTCCCCATAGCCTACAAACATGATTAAGTTTCCTGGTCTCATACACCTACCTTTCCCTTTACCTTTCCACTGTTGTCCTTTATCTTTTACTGATAAGCTCCTAGAAAGAGTAGACTCTATTTGCAACCTTCATTTTCTCACCTTTCCACTTTTGAAGAAAGTCATTTCTATTGAAGCTTGGTGGTTAAAAAAAAAAAATCTGTCATTTCCCCCAAACTCCCCTAAAATAAAGAAAAATAGGTAAGCTAAACCAACCAACAGCATTGTGTACGCAGACCTACACACCCCTCTACCAAGAAAAGAAAATGTGTAGTTTATCCTATTTCTCTGGAATCAAGGTTGTTCATTGCATTTAATCTAAGTTCAGCTGTCATTGTTTTCATCTAAGCTATTAAAGTGGTTGTGTATATTCTTTCCTTGATTCTTGTTTTCCCCTACCCCATGCATTATTTTATGCAAGTTTTCTTGTTTTTAACCTGTATTCTTCATATTTGATACTTCTTATGATAAAGTAATATTTCATTTCATTCATTTAGCATAACTCAACAAATAACTATTTTAAAAAACAGACAAAATGAAACAAGTTCTACTCTCTCAAAGCTTACATTTTAACTCAAGAGATATACAAATAAGGAAACACAGTGTATAAATTAATACCAAATGATTTCAAGAGAAAAAGAATATTAGCTGGGGGAAGGAGGAATATCAGAAAGAAAACTTATGTAGGAGTTGGGACCTGAATTGCATGTTGAAGAACACTAGAAATTCCAAGAAGTGGAAGTGATGACTGTGTTCCAGTTTTAGTGGATCACAGATGCAGTAGTATATATGGAGGCAAAAGATCAAATGTCATGTAGAGGGAGCAACCCTCAGGCCAGTATAATTTGGACATAATTTGTTATAGGAAATAATATGAAATAAGACTGAAAGGGTTAGTGGTAGCCAGATTATGGAAGTCTTTAAGCACCAGGCATTTTTTTCTTAGAACCAATGGGAAGTCTGAAGATACCAAGGGAGAGAGAGACGAAATGATTGAATTTCTACTTAAGAAATAAAAAATTGCCAGGTGCTTGGGGATTTGAGGGGACAGATGATGTAGGGAAATCCGTCAGGAGGCTACCTCAAAGATCCAGGAGAGAAGCAATGAGTAAAGGCCTAAACTAGGACGATGGATGTATGAGTAGAGAGAACAGAATGAATAAAGCCTTTATTAAGAGGTGACTCAGCAAAAGCATTGTATTAAGTGCTGGGTATACAAATAGGAAAGTTAGTCTCTACTCTCAAGAAGTTCACATTCTAATAGAGGAGACAACACATATGGAAGACTTCAGCTTCAGTTCAGATGAAAAAGTCCTGGGCGTGTGAGGGCATAGAAGCAAAGCAGATGGAAGACCTCTTCTTTAATATCATTTCCACTGACAAAAATCTCCAGCTTCAGTTGAGCCATGTGTTAGTTCTTTTAAACCATTTGGCCGTGCTAACAGGATTTGGTTGGCTGTGGCTGTACTACCTGCAGAAACAAGTTACTAAGCTTCATCTCCACGGGTATTCCTTTCCAAGATGGTGGCTGAGGGCACTGGGCTTAGAAGCATTGCCATCCCTAAGCCCTTGGCTCCAGAGCCAAGAGATCATTAAAGCTTTGGGGCAAGATGATGGTCAAAGTGGTGGTGCTGGTCTAATCTAACCAGTGGAGCACTTGCCAGCCTGGCTCCCCATTGCATCCTAAGGAACTCCATTGTACCAGCTAGACTCACTTGCCTAACCCGTAGAGCAGTTGGTTGGCGTTAACAACTGACAAAGTCTAGCAGCTGATTGAGTAATGGTAGGATGGGAGAGAATTGTAGTCAAACATTTCTTAGTTGATAGGCAGGTACCCATTTATTTTTTCTGTTTTTGTTGTTGTTGCTGCAGCTACTGCTTCCAGAATGTTCCTGAGGATATTTTGTTATATATAGGACCCCTTTTTTCTCTGTGTCTTCTTTAATGTATCCACTCTCTCGAGCCCATAGAAATTCAGAACTGAAGGAGACCTCAGAAATTATCTAGTCTAAACAGTACCTGACCAAGAATCCCTTCTACAATAGACTTGACAAGTGGTCATACAGCCTCCATTAGTCAACTGACCCAATAACCCACTCTCAAGAAAACATGTTCCATTTTCAGATAACTATAATTTATGGGAAGTTTTCCTTTGCCTTGAGAACATCTGCCTCTTTTCAGCTTCCACTTGTTATTACTAGTTCTGCTCTCTAGAACCAAGTAGAATAAATCAAATCCCTTTTCCCTATGACAAGATTTTGAACGTATGAAGGTTGCTGTTATGTTCTCCTTGAGTCGTCTTTTAGCTAAGTGTACTCAGTTCCTTCGGTCAGATTGTATATGATGTGGGCTTTCCACTTCCCTCACTATCCTGGTTATGGTCTTATTGAACATATTCCAGCTTGCAGTGTCCTTCCTCAAATCTATGCACAAAAGTAAACACAAAACTCAGTGTATGTGCTCAGACCAGAGCAAAGTAAAAGAAAACTACTATCTCCCTCATTCTGTACACTCTGCCTCATTTAATATGGTCTTGGATGGAATCAATATTTAATTAGATCAAATGCAAAATTCGGGTTTTCTCTGCCACCACATCACGCTATTGACTAATTTTGAAGTATGAATCAGTATGTTGACGTCCTTGATCTTTTTGACACCAAGTGAAAATCTTGAAATTGTTGACTTTATGAGTTATGGGTTAGAATTATATTTCATTCACTCTCTCTTTTATGGTCTCATCAGTTCTCATGATTTCTACCAGATCTTCTATGCAAATACATACATATATATGTATATATATATATATATTATATATATATATATTTTCATTCTTTATCACTCTCTTAACTCCTTGGATGTCACTAACTGGTTATTTAACATCTGAAACTGAATGTCTTGTAGCCATTCCAAACTGAATATGCCCAAAGTAGAATGAATCTTTTCCTCTAGACACTTCCCTCTTTCTATTTTTGTTAAGGACACCACCTTACATTGTTATACCATCTCAGCTTTCTGGCTATCCTTGATTTTTCCTTCTCCCTCACTATCCAATTGTTTGCTAAGTCTTCTTGATCCTATTTCCACAACATATCTTATACCAGCACTTAACCCTGTTTTATATATATATATATATGTATATATATATATATATCTTATAGTTTAATCTATCCTTGAATGCCATTCAGCTAATAACATTTTTAAGTACCTACTGTGTATCTNTATATATATATATATATTATATATATATATATTTTCATTCTTTATCACTCTCTTAACTCCTTGGATGTCACTAACTGGTTATTTAACATCTGAAACTGAATGTCTTGTAGCCATTCCAAACTGAATATGCCCAAAGTAGAATGAATCTTTTCCTCTAGACACTTCCCTCTTTCTATTTTTGTTAAGGACACCACCTTACATTGTTATACCATCTCAGCTTTCTGGCTATCCTTGATTTTTCCTTCTCCCTCACTATCCAATTGTTTGCTAAGTCTTCTTGATCCTATTTCCACAACATATCTTATACCAGCACTTAACCCTGTTTTATATATATGTATATATATATATATATATATATTTCTTATAGTTTAATCTATCCTTGAATGCCATTCAGCTAATAACATTTTTAAGTACCTACTGTGTATCTCCAGCACTTAGCATTGTGCTAAGTGCTGTAGATTTTTTTTAAAAAGTAAAAAAAAACAACAACATAGTTCTGCCCTCAATCTAATGAGGGAGACAACATGCAAACAAATATATACAAAGCAAGCTATATATATAGGATAAATAGAAAATAATTAAAAGGGAAAGCACTGGAATTAAGAGGGGTTGGGGACTCTCGTTGGTATAAGTATTTCCTCAAAGGGTATAAATCACAGACTACCAATTTTTCTTGTTTCATGACTTGCCATAGCAAATAATCAATCCATCATCTGGAGATGAGCCCAGGGACACTAGGACCATACTTAAAACCTTCTAGCTGAATAGAATTTGTTCAGATGTGTGCTTCATTGGTCATCTTCAAAACCTGAGGACACTTGCACACTGGAATTAAACAATGGAATAGGATTTTCTGGTAGGCTGTAAAATTCACACACACTCACACACACACACACACACACACACACACACACACACACACACAAAGCCAAATGAAAAGAGCTGTAATGAATTTTATATTACTTTTTATACTACCTTACAGTTTTATAGAATTAAAAGAGTTGAAAAGAACCTCAATGACATCTCATCCAACAAATAATACCTGAAAGGAATCTTTATTATACTCCACAAGTGCATTATTTAGCTTCTGCTTGATGACCTCTAATTAGAGAGAATCCACCACCTCCCAAGGTAGCTCATTCTAAATCTCAACCACTTTAGATGTTAGGAAGTTTTTCCTGATATTAGCTTATATTTACTTCTTTGCAATGTCTACTTCCTACTCCTGGTTCTGCCCTCTAAGACCAGCAGAACACATCTCACTTCCTTAAATACAATGAAGAATACTTTACAATAACTTTATCTGGTAAATGTTTCATGTCCAAGATATATAGGAAACTGATGTATATAGCCATTTCCAAATTTATAAATAGCCAAATTATATATACAGAAAGTTTTCAAAGGAAGAAATCTAAGCTATCAATAATCATTTGAAAAAATGCTCTAAATCACAAATAATCCCAGACATGCCAATTAAAGCATTTTAAGCTTCATGAAAAGCATCATGAGGCTTTTCACTTCACAACCATCAAATTGTCAAGATTGGCAAAAAGAGAAAATAAATATTTAAGAGGCTATACAAAGACAAGTCCATGAATGTATTGATTTAGTAATTCTAGAAAGCAATTTGGAAGTGTGTCCAAAAAATTATTAAACTATGTGTACCTTTTGACCCAGCTATATACCATAATTAATACCCCTAAAACACCAGAGGAAATGGACCCACATATACAAAAATATTTATAGCAGCTTTTTTATGGTGGCAAAGAACTTGAAACCAAGGGATACTCATCAATTGGGGAATGACTAAATAAATTATGGATTTGGGTGTAATGGAATTCTATTGTGCCACAAGAAATTATAAAAGAGATGATTTTAGAAACATTTAGAAAAGTATATGAAATGATAGAGAGCAGGATGAGCTCTTTGGAGCTCAATTTATACAGAGATTTATAGAGAACAATTTATAGAATAACAATAATGTGAAAGCAAGAAACTTTGAAAGATAACTCTGAGTAACATAATGATCAATCATAATTCTAGGGGAATCCTGATAAAATATGCTTTCTACCTCCTGCCAGAGAGGTGGTAGACTCCAATTGAGTTCCTAGATGGAGATATATTTTTTTGAACATGGCCAATGTGGAGTTAGTTTTTCTTGACTAAGCATATTTGTTACAATGGTTTTCTTTTTCTTTTTTTTCCTAATGGGGACAGAAAGGAGGTAGGAGAGATAAAATATTTTTGGTCATTGAAAAATAATAAAATATATTTTAAAAACAAGACTGAGAAAGTTAATTTCACTAAGTTCTGAAGAAGGGAAGAGATTTTTTTAGAGTAAATAGTTATTAATGTCAGCTAAAAATTCATGAGAAAGGTACTAATTGTACTAGGTGATTGTATATACATGAATTTTCTACCTATAAAGTCTATTTTTAATAAGTACTTGGTATATTTCAATATTTTGATGAATCTGTGGTGTTATTGATATGAATGCTCTATAACACCACAGATTTGAACCAATCCATTATTCCTAATCCTGAGTGATGCTTTTCTGGGACCTCCCATAAATCCTTTACATCTAGTAAACTAGAAACCTTGTAGGACAAAGCAGATAGGTGGCCCAGTAGATAGCATGCCAAGACTATAGTCAGGAAGATTTGAGTTCAAATCCAGCCTCAGACACTTACTACCTATGTGAGTTGGACCCTGTTTGCTTCAATTTCTTTATCTGTAAAATAAGCTGGAGAAATAAGTGGCAAACCCCTCTAGTATCTGCCAAGAAAACCCCAAATAGGGTCACAAACAGTCAGACATAACAAAAACAACTGAATGACCGCAATAGAAACCTAGATCTCTTGATATCATGTGGGACCAATGCGATCTTTGAGCTGTTCATCAGTTATTCCTTGCTCTTGCTACCCTCCTTTTCTGACCATACATCTCTTTGATGAAAATCTTTTATGTTACTTCTTTTTTAATTTAATTTTTACATTTTTATTTTTTGGTTACTTCTTGATTACAATTCATTGTCATTTGTATGTTGTAAGCCATTTATGTCCACTACCCATCACCCCATTGTTTATTGGGTAGCATGGTGTTTATTCTCTGGAAACTGTGATGCTCCATGATCCATTGCCAGCCGGAAAGAATACATCACCAAAAGAATGTTAGCATTAGATAAACTTTTGTCTTAGGAAAAATTTGGGCTCATTGGAAGTATTGTTCAAATATCCAAAAAATACATTATTTTCATCATAATGTTTATATGGATTTCTTCTAGAGCTGATTTTTTTCGTGTTCTTAAAAATGCTTAAATCAAAGCAGAGTAAATAGAAGGAAATTATTTCCACCAAGACTGATGAAACTTAAAGGAAAATAATACTGAATGTCATAAGAATTCTAATCATTTCAGTGACCACTGTTGATTTAAGAAGACTGATGTTATAGAATACCCTTTGTCTTTGTGGGGCATAAGTGGTAAATTTTACTTGTGGGATGAGGCACATGCTATTTTGTTATTCAGTTTCAGTCGTGTTGGACTCTTCATGACCCCATTTTGAGGTTTTCTTAGGAAAGAGACTAGAATGGTTTGCCATTTCCTGCTCCAGCTTATTTTACAGATGAAGAAATTGAAGCAAATGGGGTTAAGTGACTTGCCCAGGGTCACAAAGCTAGTAAATGTCAGAGGCCAGATTTGAACTCAGTAAGATGAGACTTCCTCACTCTGGACTCTGTATTCTATCTACTGTGCCACCTAGTTGCCCCATATTTTGTTATAAATGGTCAATATTTTGTGTAATATTGTTTCTTTATTACAAAGTACTTTTTAACTTATCTAACTTTTTAAACTTTTCTTTTTTATATATTTTATGTATATATATAAAATTATATATATAAATACATATATATAAAAAAAGTTATAAATTTTAACTTAACTAACTTTTAACTTTATTACCTTGTAAAATTTTCACTTTGTCTTTTAACTCAATTAGCATTTTCACATGCCTTCCTCACTTCCCACTTCCATTTCTTCAAAACATATCTTTCAAGGGTCAATTATAATATCACCTCATATAGAATGCTTTTCCTAATCCCTCTAATTACGTTCCCTCCTCAAATTATCTTTTTACCCATTTATCTTTATGTTTCAAGGTCCCTCTCTCAGAATCTGACAATTTTGCTAATTGGAGGGGGCAAAGAAAAAGACAAACAATCAGACACACACAGAGAGACATATTTCACATTTTTATTTTTCTTAAATATATGCACATATGTATATGTACATATTCATACATAACAAATACATATATACAAAAAATTTTAAACACTATGAAAGTAGCTCATAGCTAGCCATTACATACAAACATTATATGCTGTTTCCTAACACCTAATCTGCATGCAACTGAAAGAATTTTGAAATTGATACTTTGGAAATCCTGAACCCGAGAATTTTTTTTTATACTTGTTGGACAAGTGTATATTACATGGTTATCTCTTAGATGACAGAAGAGAAAATTTTTGTTATTCACCATGAATCAAAAGTGAGACCTTTCACTGAAGAGGCCTATATCTGGACCTAGAATGTTGGTCTAAGAAAAGATCTTAAAGCCTGGTGAAAGAAAGACTTTTTTTGTATTGCTATTTTCTGATTAGAGAAAGAGAGACTTTAGTTCTTTGCTTCCTAGAAGAGATGATTGGAAAATAGAGACTTTACTCTATTTCTACACTGTCACCTACTGTCTGGGAAGAAGAAACTCCTCAAAGTTCAGAAAGCAAGAAGAACTGAAAAAAAAAAAAAAAAAAAAAAAAAAGCAAAACCTCCTCAGATGTCAGGCTATGGTTTCTCCTTTTCTAGAAGAGTGAAACACTAACTCAGTAGCAAAGAGTGGCCCAGCACTGCAGAGAAGTGAATCCAACCTAGCAGAGGAGCAGACCAGCTTTTTAGTAGAGCAGTTCAGCCACAGAGCAACCTAGGTTAGCATAGGAGGATTGGTATTGTCTAATACCAATGCCAGCCCCTTATTGGTGTGGTCCAATACCAACACCATGCCCAGCACCATATTGGTGTGGTCCAATACCAACACCATGCTCATCAATGTACTTTCTTATGTATTGTTCCTGAGTAAAAGAAAGAACAAGATCTAGAGTTCCAGAAATAAGCACATGTTCCCTACACATTTGCTTCACTACCATGTACTTCAACTTTGTGCAGCCTCCCCTGCAAACACTATGTTCTTTATTTAGACTGCTCTCTAGGTTTGTGGGTGGAATGTAATGTTATAATTATTTTTGCTTTGGTGTCTTTTTAATAAATATTTTGAGTAAGAGTTAATGGAGAAGGGGCAGCTAGGTGACTCAATGGATTAAGTAAGGCTTGGAGTCAAGAGGTCCTGTGTTCAAATCTGGCCTCAGATACTTCCTAGCTGTGTGACCCTGGGCAAGTCACTTAACAGCAATGACTAGTCCTTACCATTCTTCTACCTTGGTACCAATTCTTAGAACTGATTCTAAGACAGAAGTTAAGGGTTAAAAATAAAAGGTTAATGGAGTCAGCTGGCTGATTGATTTAAATGAGAAACACACAGATAGGGGTTCAGGTATATGCTAGATTCAACTCATGAGAGCCAATTGTTAAATTTTCATTGTGAGCTGAAATTGGCAAACACTACAAATTAAGATTTGATTTGTTGTTTTATTGATTGTCAAGTGTTTAAAAACTAATAGAGAAAATTTTAATACAGCAGTTTAAATTTAACAGTGTGACATATCCCTTTGAAAGCTGGTTTTTAAACATTTACAAACACATCACTGCTCAGGATTTACGGTATACAGTAATGTGAAAGTAGCCATTCACCAGGGTTACTCCTAGAACACTGAAAGAGTTAGTTGTAGCAGTTAATCATTTAGGGAAACCCTAATCTACTAGCACGGGTTAAAATTGAAGGAGTAAGCGGATTCAGAGAGAACAGAAAGTGAAAAGAGAAAGGGTTGGGGAAACACCTCTCACATAATGAATCCTCAAATAAATCAATCCTAAGAGAAGATTTCAGAGCAGAGGCATCTCCAGGATGTTTTGTACCCAAGACAATCAAATCTCCAGAACAGTTCTACTAGCTTTCAAATAAAATAACAATACTAGCTTAACTTTCAAGGGGAAGGAGATAGTTGAGAGGAGGGTCAGGATATTATTATTCCTACTATGTTCATGTCCATCTCAGTACTTTGCACAAACTAAAAAAAAAATCTATAATTTTATTGATTTTGGCATTTACTCCAGTGAAACAAATTTCTATCCTTCTTTGCCTCCATTCTGTGGGTCTTTTACTAATATTCCTCCATAAATTCACCACAAAGGGTCCATCCAGTGTGCAGAAAGTCTTCCTTGCATTCTCTTGACTTGATGAGGATATTAATGAAGGATAAGACTTGTCCACTGTCTTTCCATGTGAACAATTTACTCTCTTTTTGCTCATACAATTGTGGGATTATATCCTTTATTCCCCTTCTCTTTATAATTGCATTGTGTTGCAGCCTGCTCACACCTACCATATGCCTCTTCATAACTCTTTGGCTTACTCTCATTTTATATTCTTTGGAAAGTGTATTGTTCTGTGACTTACGCAGTTATAACAACACAGGAAGAATATGGTTTAAAAAAGATGGGCCTTTGTTTCCATGAAAAACTTGTGATTGTTAAAAGAATTATGCACTTTCCCAAAAAACAATTCTGCCTACTTTTCTTCCGTTAAATTCTAAACCTAGATCATTGTTCATTTGCAATGTCTATCCAATATGTGTGTGTGTTGTCTGTCTATAGGTTGTCTATCCAATTTTGCATAACATAATCTGTAAAAAAGGCATTCCTTATTCATCTGTTTTTTTTTCCTGTGTGGGTAATTAGCCAAATTCTTTCAAATGATTACATATCTCCTTCAGGAGAGTTTGCAATATTCCAGGGCTCAATATATTTCAGCACAATGTAATACGAAATTCAATCAAGGTATTACAGTTCAGAAGGAATTTTTTTTTGCTTTGGATTTTTTGATAATAAAGAATACATGTATAAGCACAGTTCTATTTCATGATTAATTTGATTTTTAAGCATTAGAAAGCCATCATATGAGGTTTTTCCTCTTGCTTTGTGTTTCAAAGAGTGTTGTGTGATTTTAATATGTGGATGGGAGGCACCTTTGTGAAAGAGAGATTTGAAGAGGTGATATTTTGCTGTATTGTGTCAAAAGCTTTTTTAATAGCCATGAAATCAGTAAGTACAGTGTTAACTTGTAGTCTCTATGTTTTTTCACTGAGGTGTGTAATAGTAAAGATGTAATCTTGTATAGAATATCTCTTTGTTGTTATTTAGTAATTTTCAGTTTTGTCCAACTCTTTGTGATCCCATTTGGGGTTTTCTTGGTAAAGATTCTAGAATGGTTTGCCATTTCTTTATCTATTTCATTTTACAGATGAGGAAACTGAGACAAACAGATTTCAATGACTTGCCTAGATCACATAGCTAGTGAGTGTCTGAAGCCAGATTTGAATTCAGGTCTTTTGGACTCCAGACCAAACACTCTGTCCACTGGGCCACCTAGCTGCCTCTCATTTATAGACAGACAGACCGATGGATGAATGGACAGACAGACACATAGATAGATGGATGGATGGATGGATAGGTTATAACATAGATAACATAGATGATTTTTATGGGGAAAGCACTAGTGGTTGTTCAGATCAGGAAAAGATTCATGTCAAATTAGATACTTGAACTGAGCCTTTAACGAAACTATGAATTCTGACAGATAGAAATGAAGAGGGAGTATATTCCAATCATGAGGGTACAGCCATGAAAAGATGCTGAGACAGTTGATGGAGTACCATGTATGAGGGACAGCAAGATGATCTCATTGGCTAGTGTAGTATCTATAAAGAATAGTAATGTATGATGAGACAAGGAGCTAAGGATGGGGCAGTAGTTCAGGAACCAGAAACAAGATTTGGCAATAGATTGGATAGGTGGAGAAAGTGAGAATGAGTCGCTGAGGATGACATCAAAGTTACCAACTTAAGTGAATAGAAGGATGATGATGCCCTTATCAGAAATGGGAAACTGAGAAGTGTATATTTGATGAGATGATGGGAAATAATAATTTCTGTTTTGGAGAGGTGTGTTTGAATGGCTACAAGACATCCAGTTTGTAATGCTTAATAGGAAGTTGGGGATGCAGGACTCAAGTTCCAGAAAAAACCTTCAACTGGACATCTAGATCTGGAGGCCATTAGCATAGACATTATAATCAAACCAATGGCAACTGGTCAGGCACTGAGTAAAAAAGAACAGAGAAAGAGAAGAAAACTCAAGAGAGAGCCTTTGGGTACAACCTCAGTGAAGGACCATAATGAAAATTATGATCCAACAACTTTTAAAGGAAGAAATACTAGCTATCAATAGCCATATAAAAAATGCTATCAGCTTCTAAAGAGAAATAAAGAAGACATAAGGTAAGAGAAGAAACAAGAGAGGCCAATGTCATAATTAAATTTTTTATAAGTTAATGTATCTTCAAGTCTAGTGATTACCAAATAGGAATAGAAAGAAATATATATATATTAATAATAATACATATTATTTTATTAGAATAGAAAGGAGAAGCCAGAATACAAAGGGTTGAGAAGTGTGAGGAAATTAGATAAAAGCAATAAATGTAGATAACTTTTTCTTGGAGTTTTGTTGAAAAAGAGATATTAAGATAATACTTTAAGGAGATAATAGAGTTTAATAAGGTATCATAAAAGATGGGGAAATCTTCCTGTTTGTAGAAAGCAGGGAGCCTGCCAGAAAGAAAACACCAAAATTGCTTAGAATGTAAAATCCAACCATATGTTGTTTATAAGAAACATATTTAAAACAAAGATTCACATTAAATTCACATAAAGGGCTAGAATAAAATTGATTGTGTTGCAGCAGACTAAGTAGGGGGAGCATTCGTGATTTCAAAAAAGCCAACAGCATAAGTATATTTGATTAAAAAGATAAAAAAGGAAATTACATTATACTTAAAGGTACCATAGAAAATTAACATCAAGGGGATGTGGCACAGAACTTCCTCGCTGTGTGGCACTGAGCAAGTCACTTAACCCCAATTGCCCACCCTTTACTGTTCTTCTGCCTTAGAATCAATATCGATTCTAAGTTTTTTGAAAAAGAAAACATTGAAACTAATTATAAATTAATTAATTATTAATATGTATTCACTTAACAACATGGCATCTTAACACTTATAGAGAAAGCTAAGTGACTTACAGGGAGAAAGAGACAATAAAACTATAATAATGGGAAACCTCAATGTATTCCTTTCAAGACAAGATAACCCTAAAAATGAACAAGATGCTAACAACCTGAATTAAATTTTTGAAAAGTTAAATGCGAATGTTCCAATGATTTTTTTTTACCCTTAACTTCTGTCTATTGGTTCATAGGTGAAAGATTGGTAAGGGTGGGCAATGGGGGTCAAGTGACTTGCCCAGGGTCACACAGCTGGGAAGTGTCTGAGGCCGGATTTGAATCTAGGACCTCCCGTCTCTAGGCCTGACTCTCAATCCACTGAGCTACCCAGCTGCCCCGGTTCCAATGATTTTTGAATGAGAGTAGAAAGACGTATACACATTAATGTATATTAATAATGATGCATATATTTTTGTAAGAATAAAAAGAAGCAACTTTTCATGGAACTTTTAAAAAATTGTGTATTAAAGATTAAAAACCTCACAAATATAGAAAAACAATGCTATACACATTTCATTTTGTGGATTACAGTGCAATAAAATTATATTCAATAAAGGGTTCCTGAAGAAAGAATTATAAAATAATTGGAGATTAAATAATTGAATCCTAAAAAATTGATGAGTCAAAAAAATCATAAAAGAAATAGATAATTTAATTAAAAATAACTATAATGAAATCACATACCACAATTTTTAGAGTCAAATAAAGCAATACTTAAGGGAAATTTATATATATCTTTAATCAACAAAAGAGAGGAACAATAAATTATGCAATTTTGGGGCTTGTGACAAACAAAAACTAGAAAACCAACAAAAAATTTTTAATTAAGCTTTTATAATAAAAACTCACTATTTAACAAAAGCTGCTGAGAAAATTGGAAAAAATTGAAAAAGAGTTTAGCAGGAGCTAGGTATAGACCAGTATCTCACACCCTATACTAAGATAAAGTCAAAATGGATATATGATTTAGATATAAAGACTGATACCATAACTAAATTAGGGGGACAGAACAGTTTATCTGGCAGATCTTTGGAGAAGGGACAAATTTATGACTAAATAAGAGATAGAAATATAAAATGAATAATTTTGATTATATTAAATTAAAGTGATTTTGTATGAGAGGAATACTGTTCACCTCCAAAGAAAGAACTGTTGGTGTCTTCTTTCACATAAGTGTACTTATGATTTTATTTTGGGGTTTTGGTTCAGTATTAGTGTGCTCTTACAACAGTTACCAATATGGAAGTGTGTTTTGTATGACAATAAAAATTTTAAAAAACAGGGGGCAGCTGGGTAGCTCAGTGGATTGAGAGCCAGGCCTAGAGATGGAAGGTCCTAGGTTCAAATCCGACCTCAGACACTTCCCAGCTGTGTGACCCTGGGCAAGTCACTTGACCCCCATTGCCCACCCTTACCACTCTTCCACCTATGAGCTAATACACAGAAGTTAAGGGTTTAAAAACCAAAAAAAAAAACAAAAAAAAACAGGAAATTCTGAAAATCAAAAAAGATGTAACAAAATATACAGTTAGAAATGCTAGCTATAGCAATAAGACAAGAAAAATAAATTGAAAGGAATAAGCATAGGCAAAGAGAAACTAAATTATTGCTTTTTACAGATATGATGGTTAAGAAACCCTAATGAGGTAATGAAAAATTAATTGAAACAATAATTTCATCAGTTTCAGGATACAAAATAATCCACAAAAATGATTAGTATTTCTGTGTATTACCAATAAAACCCAACAGAAAGAGTTATGGAAAGGGAATTCCCATTAAAAATAATTACAGATGTATGAACTACTGGAGAGGATCCCTGTCAAGACACAATGGGAACTTTATGAATACTACAATGAAACATTCTTTTCTGAAAAACAGGCCTAAATAATTGAAGAAATGTTGATTATTCATGAATAGACCAAAATAAAATATAATAAAAATGACAATACTATCTAAATTAATTTACTCAACACTACTCCCATTAACCTATCAACTGTTTATTTTAGAGAGCTAAAGAAAGTAAGGAAATTCACCTGAAAGAACAAAATTTCAAGAATCTCAAGGAAAATAATGAAAGATAAACATGAGAATGAAGAGGGCCTATCAATACCAGATCTTAAAAACTATACTACAAAATCATAGTAATCATCAACAATTTGGTATTGATTAGAAAATAGAGAGGTTGGTCGGTGTAACAGACAGAAGCAAACAAACACAGTAATTTAATCTTTGATAAATCCAAGAATGCACTATTTGACAAAAATTGCAAGGAAAACTGGAAAGCCATTTGGCGGAAACTAAGTTTATTCTAATATTTTTTGTTTTATATCAAGATAAACTCCAAATGGGTATATGACTGAGTGAGGTATAAAGGGTATCATAAACAATTTAGAGGAACTGGGAAAGCTTATTTTTCCAATCTATACATATGGAAAGAATTTGTGGCCAAATAAAGAATTGAATCACATGAGATGAATTGAATAATTTAGATTACTTAGAATATAAAAAGTTTTTTTTTGCATAAAGTCAATGCAGGTTAAACTAAAAGGGAAGAGAATAAACATTTGTTAAGTGCTTACTATGCACTAGACATTGTGGTACCTACTTTATAAATATTATTTAATATTCACAACAACTCTCTGAAGTGATTGTTATTATTTTTTTCCCATTTTACAGTTGAAGAAACTGATTCTTAGACTATAATTTGTCCAGCATCACAAAGCTAATAAATGTCTAGGCCAGATTTGCATTCAGGTTTTTCTGTTCTAAGCTCTGCTCTTTATCAATTGTACCACCTCATTGTTTAGGTAACCAGAAAAAAAATATTTGCAGCAAATTTCTTTAATAAAGTTTTCATTTCCAAGATACATAGGAAATTATTCAAATTCATAAGAACAAAAGCCATTCCCCAAATAATAAGTAGTTAAAGGATCTAAACAGGCAACTTTAAAAGGGAGAAAATGAGCTATCAATAGCCATATTAAAAAATGCTACAAATATGTAATAACCAGGAAAATGGAAATGAAGCAACTTTGAGGTTCCACTTCACATCCTTCACATTAGTAAAGTTGACCAAAAAAAGGAAAATGTCAAATGTGAATTGTCTGTGGGAAAATGAGCACATGGTCACTGCTGGTGAAACTGTTAATTATTCAAATCGTCCTGGAAAACAATCTAGAACCATGTCCCAAAACTTAATCCAGTGCCATTCCTAGACCCTTTCCCACCACCCCCACTTTTTTTATTTAGAAAATTTTTTCATGGTTACATGATTCATGATTTCCGCCCCGCTTTCCTCCCCACTCCAGAAGCTGGCAAGCAATTCCACTGGATTTTACATATATCATTGTTCAAAACCTATTTCCATTTCATTCATATTTGCAGTAGAGATCCTTTAACATCAAAACCCTAATCATATCCCCATAGAACTATGTGATCAATCACATGTTTTTCTTCTGCATTTCTGTTCCCACAGTTCTTTCTCTGGGTGTTGATAGCATTCTTTCTCATAAATTCCTTTGGATTAGCAGAGAAATCCATTACATTCAATTGTACCATAATGTATCAGTCTCTGTGTACAATGTTCTCTTGGTTCTGCTCCTTTCCCTGTGCATCAATTCCTGGAGGTCTTTCCAGTTCACGTGGAATTCCTCCAATTCACTATTCCTTTCAGCATAATAATATTCCATCACCATCATATGCCACAATTTATTCAGCCATTCCTCAATCGATGGACATCCCCTCATTTTCCAATTTTTGCCACCCCAAAAAGCGTGACTATAAATATTTTTGTATAAGCTAGACCTATACTTCTAAGAGATAAGAGAGAGAAAGAGAAAGGACCCAGATGTACAAAAATATTTATAGCAGTTGTTTGGGGTTTCCTCTGGTGACAAAGAACTGAAAACTAAGAAGGTAGCCATCAATTGGAGAATGATTGTGTCCTCACCTGTAAAATGAATTGGAGAAAGAAATAGCAAACCACTCCAGGGCCTTTGCCAAGAAACTTCCCCAAAGGGTTCACAAGGAGTCAGACGTGACTTAAAAATGATTGAACAAAATTTCTAGAGCCTGTGAACTTATGTAAAGTTATAGTTTGTTCTTTACCTTCCTAAAAACAAATCCCAAATGACCCACTGGGTAGAAAGAATAATGAAACTATATTTTATTCCTTCTCTAATTTCCCTGCTCCTTACCCACACTGACCATGGCTGGTGCTGGAAAGGAGTGTTAGTTGAAGGAAATAGATGTTGTTTTCCACCTAGATGCTTCTCTGCAAAACCTTCTTTAAAAGAGGAAATGTTATTAAGCAGAAATGTAAACTCTGAGGGCAGAAGAATCTCTCTCTGCTATTTCTCCCTCTATATATGGATATTTACCTCTTCATCAGTCTTTTTAAGTTTACGTTCTCAGCCTGGCCAGTTCTGCTAGTGTGGTTCTATGTAGACCATCTGTTTAATCATCTTGCAGCTGCAGTCACAGAAATACCTTGAAAGGATCATCTTGTCTGGTTGTCAGCAGCAAAAAAAGGCTTCTGTAATCCACAGAGTATTTCTATTATTTTTCCATCTCATGTTGTCCTAGGTAGAATATGCCCAGAACTTACTCTGGCTGTTCAATGACTCTTAAGAGATTTGTTTTATTGTCTGACATATCCTTCTCTTTTTTTTTGCTATAGAAAGAGACTTTATTGAGGTGTTGACTTAAACTTTACATTTAGAATTATGGCATTGTCTTCAAATTCCTATTTTAAGACCAACATTTCACATCTAATTTCTTCGAGCCAAAGAGAAATAGGGCAGGGCCTTAGGAATAGGGCAAGAAGTATAAGCCCATTTTAAACACGATTTTTTTTTGTTTTACTTGTATAATTTTGATTTATTATCTGTACTGGTGAGATATGGAGCAACAGCAACAATCAATCAGACTCTGATGGAAATAGGTGTCAGGAATGTGTTTATGATGCCCAGGTGTAATTGGAAGTTGGAAGTTCTAAGGATTCAAAAATACAGCTCCATTGTGGGGACACTTAAGAGTTTTTGTTGTTGTTTGTTTTTTAATCCTGCCTCTGACACAAATTGACTCACATTGGGAGCTCTCTATCTGGATGGAATTACACATATCCTTCTTGATAGTGAATCTAAATCTTTTCTCTTTGCAGTTCAAACCCCTTCTACTTGTTTTATTAATGTTAAAAATAAAGAGGGAATGGGGCAGCTGGGTAGCTCAGTGGATTGAGAGTCAGGCCTAGATATGGGCCCTCAGACACTTCCCAGCTGTGTGACCCTGGGCAAGTCACTTGACCCCCATTGCCCACCCTTACCACTCTTCCACCAAGGAGCCAATACACAGAAGTTAAGGGTTTAAAAAACAAATTAATTAAATAAATGAAAAAAAATAAAGAGGGAAGACTATGTAAATCAAAGGAACCAGCCAGAGGTATCCAGCGAGCTCAAACTGGCACCCAAGAGCCAATTGTTAAATTTTGGGGTTAAGCATTTTAAACCTTTGAAATCAATAAGCTTAAGTTGGATTTATGCATTGATTTATTATTCATTTATTAGTTCCTTGATTTTCTAGGTGTAAAAAAGTGATGGAGATAATTGTTAATAATAAAGATTAAATTAAAAGTGTTTTATGGAAGGCCAGGAGACAGGAGATTCTAGGTTCAAATCTGGCTGCAGACACTTTCTAGATGTGTGACCGGGCAAGTCCCTTGACCCCAGTTGCCTAGCCCTTATTTCTCTTCTGCTTTGGAAGCAACACTCAGTATTGATTCTAAGGCAGAAAATAAAGATTAAATGAAAAAGATAAAAATGTGTTATGCCTACATTTTCTGGAGGGATGGTTGTTAAACATTTTCCAGCACATACTAGAGCCAACCTTGCTACCAAAAAAGCCACAGAGAGAATGAATACAGCCAGCTTCTAGGAGCACTGCTTGCAGAAGGCAGCAAGGTAAGGGATGCTATTTCTTTCTCTCCTTTCATCAGTAATAGAGTACTATTATGCCATAAGAAATGAAAAACAAGATAATCATAAAAAACCTGGAAAGCCTTATATGAAGTGATGCAAAGTAAAGTGAGCAAAGCAGCAACAACAATGTATGATGCTCAACTGTGAATGACTTAACTAAATATTTAGGATCCAGGTTAACTCCAAAGAACTCCTAGCAAAAAAAGAAAAAAAAAGAAAAAAGAGATACGGCCTTCCATTGAAGGAACAAACTGACACCTCCTGTTCTTTATTTAATCTTTCCATATAAGTCTTTCCATGTTTTTTGAGATCATCTTGTTTTTCATTTCTTACAGCACAGTAGTATTCCGTTATATTATTATTACTTTGCTGCATTCTGCTAGAAGTGCTCCTAGAAGCTGGCTGGTTTGACTCTCTCTGGGGCTTTTTTGGTAGCAAGGCTGGCCAGGAAATGTTTAATGAATTTTTCTCTCATCTAAGTAATATGCATCTTCTTCCACAACATGACACACATGGAAATATGCATTGCATGATAATATATGTACAACCTATATCATATTACCTGCCTTCTTAGGGAGGGGTAGAAGGTAAAGAGAGAATATGAATTGCAAAATATGAAAAAATGGATAATAAGAAATTATATTGACGTAATCTGGAGAAAAAAAAAGAAAAACTTATTAGAAAAATAGGACACTGAAAATGATGAAAGAACAATAGAAATATGAGTAAAACAAAAGAAGAAGAAGAAGAAGCACATGGCAGAATCTTGTAGAGTAGGAGTCCTGCTGCAGCGGTCAGTCAGGTGGGCAGAGGTGACCAGAGGCTGCTATCTGGAACCAGAAGCCTGTTTCAGAGCTGGCAAACCCATACATTTTTCTCAGAAAATTCATTGCGGAATTCTAGGCCAGGATATTAGCTGAGCCAGAAGCATTGGGGACTACAGCCAAGCCTTGGAATGGTTTCTCCTGGAGCATCATCCATCATCTTGTGGAGTAGCATCCCGCAGACACGGCAAGACCAGGGTTCGTGGCAATAGTGTGAGGGGGTTCACAGCCCTGAAAATATCAGAGGCATTCATTGCTGCCCCTCCCTGTGGACTCCCACCACTGGCAGCAAAGCCAGGATCTGGGGTAATGGCTTGTCTCGGAGAGAACTGTAGAGGACCAGGGAGGAGGTCATCCCCTAACCCTGGGGGAGCAGCCCACATTGGACACTGCTAGCAGCAGCAAGGATCTGGCCACTGGGAAATAGCTCAGGAAGGGCCACAGCAGGAGAACTGGACAACAGTGGCGGCACTGGGGAGACAGCAACCTTGGCAATGGTGTCTGGTCTTCAAGAAATAGCTTTAAAGCATGACTGCAGTAAGACAGGGGAGAGGCCAGTGGGAATCTGGTCCGAAGACCTTTAAGAACACAGGTCCTGGCTGGTCAGAGACACAAATTATGTGTGGTGTGGCCCAACCAAGCTGGGAGCAGCCTTGGGGCTCAGCGTGAGGCAAGTCTGCCAGAAGTAGTCTGTAGGCCTCAGCCTACCCCACATGGGTCCTATTTGTGTTTATTATTATTTTTTATCATCATCATCATTATTATATTAATAATATGATTATAGTTAATGATTAATTAATATTAATTATATTATTATATTATTTATTTACTAGCTCGGAGGCAAGATGGTAGGGTAGATAGTTTTTTGGTTTCTAACCTATTCAATTTCATTATCATTGTGTCCCAAGACTCTTTTATTTTCTTGGTGTATTTTGGTATGTCTTCAACACCGTGGCTAATATAGAAATATGTTTTGTGTGTTATCACATATATAACATATCAAATTAATTATAGTTTTGGGGAGGAGGAAAGAGAAATTAGAATTCAAAATTTTAGAAAACTAATATTAAAAATTGTTTCTACGTGAAATTGAGGGAAAAGCCAATCTTTGTTCCTTTATTTAAATTGGTGATTCTGCATAATTTTCTTGTAATGCTTTTGCTTTGACTTTTTTATTCTTCTTTGATTTACTCATTTCTTTGAGTATTTTAAAAATTTAGAATTTCTGTTAATTTTACTTTATTTTCATATTTCTATTGCTGTGTTTATGGAAAAGTATGGCAGATATAGGTTTTTCTTTTATGATTTTTACTTTTGCCATCTTCTTCTAACTTAAAGTAATAAATTCAAATTATATGTTTTTCTTTAAAAATAGAATTTTTATTAAAACCTTCAGGCTTAAAATTAATTATACTTTAATATCATATTTTATACTATACAACTTATGGCAGAAGTTTTTTGGGTCTGTGAATTTGTTTTAATTTTTTAATGTATTTTGATAAACATGTTTCAGTATAGCTAATTTCTTTTGTAATTCTTTGTATTTTATTTTTTACATTTAAAAACATTATTGTGAGAAGTGGTCTACCAGACTGCCAACAAAGTCCATGACACAAAAACTAGGTTAAGAAGCCCTAATTTAAAGAAGGGTAACAAGAAACATAAAATCTAGGCACATTATCATTAACCTCTTATTGATTTTCATACAAAGCTTGAGCTAGTTTTAATAAATGTAGAATACTTTTTGAAGTCTTTTTTCTGACACACTTACCTAAATTTTTTACATGACAAAACTCTTATAGTTTTGTCCATTTTGAAGCTTTCACTATTTCATCAAAAGATCCTTCCAAGCCATGATCACTATTTGTTTGTTGCCAGCAGGAACCCACAAATTAACTAACTAAAGTTAAGGTTCATTAGTGGTTAAATTATATTGTTAGAGAATTTTTCTAATTATGCATTTGGAAGCAGCATTATGATGCAGACTTAGAAGAGGTGCCCTAGATCAGTGATAGGCAAACTATAGCCAGATGGGGCCCCCTGAAATGTTCTATCCAGCCTCCTAGTCTGACGAATACAATGAGAAGAATACAATACAATGAAACTTCGAAAAAGTTGCCTTAAGAAACAGACTGACAGATGAGAACATTTCCTTTCCTTTGGCCCCCTCTTTAAAAAGTTTGCCCATCACTGCCCTAGACCATATGACCCAAGGAGCACCTGGCCTCAAGAAAGAAGTCCAGCTTTGAGCCTCTGGCAATAGTCAGAGGGAGCAATTTCACCATAAAGGATGAGTCTACTACAAAATTTTGTTTAGACAAATCAGAAGATCATGGGTTAAATACAAAAAGAGCTTTCAAGAGATTCAAACCATCAACTTCTCAGAGAAAATGAGGGAAATGACTGCCAAGTTAGAAGAGACAATAGAATCTGGTTGGAATGGACCCTAGAAACCCTTTTGTTCAACGGAGTGGAATCCTTCTACAACTTCACTGAAAAAGGGTCATCTTAATCTTTGCTTGAAGACTTCTAGTTTGGGAGAATTTATTATAATACCTCATAGTACAAGTCCACTCCACTCATTCTGTTTTTAAATAATTGTAAATCACTAGAAAAGTTTTTCTTATATTGAGTCAAAATCTGCTTCTCCTAACCTTTCATGCAGTGCTCCTAGTCATAACCTCTGGGGCCATTCAGAACTAATTGCTATTCCAGATGATAAGCCATTCAGATATTTAAAGACTGCTGTCATGCTCCCCAGGAGTATGCTCTAGGATAAACATGCTGAATTCCTTCAAGCCCTGAAGGTCTCCAGTTGTCTTACCATCCTGCTCATGGTACTCTGGACATACTCCAGTTTGTCAAATGTCCTTTCTAAAATAGGCTGCCCAGGCCTGGACATAATAGTCTAAAAATGATCTGACTAGGGACTTTGGGGGCTAAGTAAAATAAACTGTATATTTCTTCAGCATGATAATCCTTAGAATACTTTAAAAAGAGTTATCATATGCAAAGTGAAGGGGGAAGAACTAGGAGAACATCATACACAGTAACAGTAATCTTGTACAATGATCAGCTGTGAATGACTTAGCTATTTTCAGCAATACAGTGATCCAAGATAATTCCAAAGGATTCATGATACAATTTCTATCCATCTCAGATCAAAGCATACTATTTTTCACCTTATTTTCTTGGTGTGTTTTTTTTATGGCTTCTTCAACACCATGGCCAATATGGAAATATGTTTTGCACATTTCACATGTATGATTTATATCAAATTGATTACAGTTTTGGGGAGGGGGAAAGATTTAGAACTCAAATTTTTAAAAAACTAATATTAAAAATTATTTTTATGTGAAACTGAGAAAAATTAAAATATTTTTTAAAGAAGAGCTATCATTATTTCCCTAAGGTTTTTCCTTATTCTTAGATTTTCCAGAGTGCTTTAAGATTTTTAAAATACTTAACAATTGTCATCTCATTTTATCCTCACAATAAGTCTGGGTGATAGGTGCTATTATTATTCCCATTTTATAGATGAAGAAACTAAGGAAGACTGAAATTAAGCAATTTACCCAGAGTTATAAGAGCTAGTGTCTGAGCCTATTTTGAACTTGTCTTCCTGATCCCAAGTCCTTAACAAAACACTGTATAAACCAACTGCCTCTAGCAAAATATAATACAATAATCCTGTATTCCTTCAAACAGTTCTCAAGAGACAGAATTTCTGGTCCCTTTACTATCTTGTTTACCCTCCTTTGGACTCATTTACTTCAGTTTTTCAGTGTCCATCCACAACTGAACTTAACTGTTCAAATATTTTTTCACAAGAGATGAATATATAAAGAATAGAACTTTTGTTTTTCTGCAATTGAACTTCTACTAATGTAGCCTAAGATTATATTATGTGATTGGCACTGGGCTAATTGCTTAGGATTCAGAGACAAAAGAGAAACTGGTCAGTCTCTATCCTTAAGCATTGCATTCTACTGGGGGAGACATGTACATATATAACTATAGAGAAAATTTATATAAAATAAATTCAAAGTGATTTTGAGAGAGAAGCACTAGAAACTTGGGAAAATCCTTCAAGTCAACAAACATTTATTAAATGCCAACCGTATGCCAGGCAAGAGCAGCTAAGAGGATCAGTGTATTTTAATGCAGTTTAATGCAAAGGGACAACATGCAAGCTATGTTCTAAAGAAATATATCCAGGATAAATTGAGAGATAATCTCACTGGGGTGGTACTAAACTTAAGAAGGGCTGAGAAAGGCTTCCCTGTGGAAGATTGGACTTAAGCTTTCCTAAGCAATACTCTTAGAGGCAAGGGTTGAGCTAATTTGATCTTTGCCCTGCATTCTTGCCACTTGCATATCCCTCCCTGCCTCTACTACCTTTCTCTGAAATTCATTTTCTTCATCTGTAAAACGGTTCATTTTTCCTGTGTCATTATTTTTTCTTCTTTTTCCTTGTCTTTCTTATTGTCTCCTCTTCTTTCTCCTTTTCCTCTCTCTTATCTTCCTCTTCCTTTGTTGTTATCTTTCTGTATGTTTGCCTTGTAAACCCAAGATTAGCAACTTAAAAAATCTATTCTTGGTCATAACTTAGTTAATTTTTTTTTGTTGTTCATCAATATAACCTTCACATTTCTTCTTACCTCTTACCTAGACAGTGGAAAGGACAGAAAGTCAAAAAGCCGGTGTTATATCCAGTTTCAGTTTCTGCCTCTGACACATACTAGTTGTGTGACCTTGGGCAAATCACTTAACCAGTAAGTGTTGGTAAATTAGGGCAACTCTCTAAGACTATGAATTGAAGAGGAGTTTCTGATCTGCATTCATAGAGGGCATTTCCTTACTCCATCAATTAAATCACTTTTCATTAAAGTCTGCCTCTATTCCCTTACCCCAATTAACTAATAATTTTCTATATTGCAGAGTAGTGAAATTCTTTAAAAAACACTTAAAGAAGGGTAATGTCACACAGTGACTGATATGCTGGGGCAGGCTTGTCCTGGCTTAACTCTTAACTCTTGTTAAATTTTTAGTATGACTATTCACACCTCCAAAATCAGCAAAGGCTACAAATCAGGACTTGATTTATTGTTTTGTTGATTGTCTAGATTTAAGAATGTTATGGAGAATATATTAATAATTCAGATAAAATTTAAAAGTAGTATACTACCCCCTTCTCCTTTACCCAGTTGCTAGATAAAAGGAATGAGGATTTCTCTATAATTTCTCAATAGGAATCAATCTTAATTACCAACAATTCCCACATTTTCAATATGATCCAAAGATTTAAAGCTTGAAGGGACTTACAGATCTAGTTCCCTCCTTTTATAATGAAGAACGAGAGTCAGAGGTTAAATCAAATGTTCAATTCCAGTAACTTTAAGTCCGTGCTAATTTCTTTTTCTTTTTTTTAAACCCTTACCTTCTGTTTTAGAGTCAATACTGTGTATTGGTTCCAAGGCAGAAGAGTGGTAAGGGTAGGCAATGGGGGTCAAGTGACTTGCCCAGGGTCACATAGCTGGGAAGTATCTGAGGCCAGATTTGAACCTAGGACCTCCCGTCTCTAGGCCTGGCTCTCAATCCACTGAGCTACCCAGCTGCCCCCTATGCTAAATTCTTAAACCAAGCCGATTCTTAGTTTAGTTTAAAAAAAAAAAAATTTCAAGGGTAGCTCTGTGGTTCAGTGGACAAAGAGCCAAGCCTAGAGATGGGAGGTCTTGAGTTCAAATTTGAATTTGGATATTTCCTAGCTGTGGGACCCTGGGCAAATAATTTAATCCTAATTGCCTAGCCCTTACTGCTCTTCTGCCTTGGAACTAATACTTAGTATTAATTTTAAGAAAGAAGGTAAGGGTTTACATTTTTTTTTCAGAATCAGTTCATTAGGTAAAGTAACATGAGGGGAAAATGATGGCTTAAGTAAGTCTAATGATATTAAAATTATCGATAAGCATTTTGATTTGATTCGATGTGACAGGGGATTATAGGATAATGGGATTTAGAGCTAGAAAGCATTTATGAGATCATCTAATATAAACCTTTTACTGTAGAGGTGAGAAAATATTACCCATAAACACATTAAAAAGTGCTAGAGAGATGGTAGAACATGACTAAAATGAAAAATCATAGGAAAAAATGTCTGTTTAAGTAGTAATTATCTTTTCCTGTTCTAATCCTAATAAGAAAAACAAACCTATTTAATGACCCTCCAATGAACATAAGGAGAGTCATTAAAACAGGGAGTTATATGCTCAATGTATTTGCTATTCCAGTGGAAAAGATCTAGTATAAAGTCTAGGTCCAAGAATAATTCACTAAACTAAGTCATATCCTCTAGATTCTTCTGTCTGCAGATAAATTCAGGCTTCAAGACACTGTATAACCCACATTTCAACATGCATCTGAATGAACACTATAGAACTATACACAATACATATTCTGGAAATATACACTGTAGGCGACACTGAGCTAGACTCGGTTAAAGAGGATAAGGAGTGAGGGCTGGATTGCTTTCAGGAAACTATAAAGCATTTTGACTAGTTCCAAGTTTCCCATAAGAGTATAGATCCCACTTAAAGAATACATTTTTATCAGAATAGCTAGATAGCAGCAAGATTTGGAGTACCAATGTTCAAAAAAAAAACTAAAAAGAGCATCACAGAGAAGGCAATCAAGAGGAGAGTGGCTGGTTTGAGCAGGCTGCAGCAGAATTCTGTCAAATAATGCTGAGCAAGAACAAGAGTAAAAGATATCAAAAAATTTGACAGCAAGAAGAGACAGGATGGTTGTATGATGATGAGTGAGTGATGGCAAGTGGATAGCTGGAAGCTCTCCATTTGTATCTTTGTGATGTTGGGATAAAATGAGGAAGTCTTCCAATATGATGGATGGATGGATGGATGGATGGATGGATGGATAAATGGGTGCCCTGTGGCAAACTTTGGAGAGGAAATAAATGAGAGTGACACAGAATGGTCAAATATAGGTGGGTTGTAGATTGTAATCTATATCACTGAAGAGAATGCCCAAATCTATGAAAACACAGATTCATTTGAGTATTCGAGAGAATTCCTAACACTATGTTCATTTCTTTTGCTGCAGTTTATCTGGTTAAACTTCGTGGAAGAATAGTAAGGAATTCTTGTTGTGAAGATAAAGCAAAGTGAAGTGTTTCCTGTTCCCATTCTTTTCTAGTTTTTATCAAGTAATGATCATAAATGGGTTTCTGGATATTCATTTTTTGCATTTATTTTATGTATTTCATAGCCTGAATGCATATCTTAATTTTTTTAAAACAGCAAGGGATATCTGCGGGAAGCCGTTCTATGTATTAAAGCCTTTGGAGAAATAGGATCAAATTTAGGGCCTGTTATCTGGATTCCCTACGTGACCAATCCAGGCTGAGGCAGTCTTTGTGTTTGGTCTTGGTCACCTGAGCCCCAAAAGGCTCTGGTACCAGCAGGTAGGTAATCCAAAATCAACTTGATCCCTCCAAGAAGGCTATTAGGAGTCATTTAGAGAAACAGAGTCTGTAACAGATATTTTATCTGGATCCCATTGCAAAATCATCGGCAAGTAAAACTGTGTGTATGATTTTCTGCACTGCATGTCAGGATGCAGACTGAATGGGCCATCTAAGATAAAAATCTGAGGCTCCTCTTTTGACTCAGTCTTTGATCCCCACCTTTTTTACAATTCTTATTGGAGAGCTTTGAAGTGGCTGACCAGCATCTACTGAGTTAATGATTCCTTTCCTAACAAATGTTAATTAGATAAGAGTGCATATTCAGATTAGAACTGACTCCTTTAGGATTTGACTGGTGAGCATCTCCCTGGGATATTTCCTCTCCCAGAATTATCCCTACTAATTGATGGTTGGAATTTGGCCATTGTCTTGGTACTTATACCTTTACTCTTTAGACTTTAATGGGTTATGTATGATCTGTTACCCCTTCATAGCTGTGTTCTTTGTTTGAAACCAGTATATAATAAACTTCCAAGCCCACAGACTTTGGGACAGCATGGGCTAACCACTAGTCTAGTTGTTCTCATTTTCTTTCTCCTGCTTTAACCATCCTATGCCACCACGCCGCTCAGGACCCCCAAAAATCATATAGAGGCATGGCCCCCTATAGATATCTTAAAAAAAATTTAAGCTCTGCCTAAAATTCATGTCACATCATCTCTTATTGCAATAATTTTGCTGGATCCTTGTGTTATATTAGCTGGTCTCTGAATGATTCCATTTCCTAAAGCATCCTTAGCCTCTTGTCTGTAATTGAGAGTAAGCAGGAAAATATTCACTTGCTCTGGAGCACATCTCATGTCTCAGTTACTGATTAAGTGCAGCCTCTGATTTAGATTCTCCTTTCCCAAGTTTCCACCCTTTAAATGTTTACTTAAGAGGTTAATTAATTGTGGTTGTGTAGATTTGTATGGAAAGTCCTTCAGCATTTTTCCTTGATCCACAAACTTATTTTGAAGTTATCCATGCTTCTACTTATTCCTTGACTTCAAGTTAAAATTGTTTCTTTTTTTTACCCTCCTTCTTTTTGGGGGCTGAAGTATATTCGTGAAGATCTACTGGTTGATAAATAGTTATCAATATTTTAATGGTCTAAGCAAAACAAAGTAATGGTGAGCCAGGAAATTACATCAGGGATCCTGCGGTCTAGTGAACCAAACAGGATACTGCTAAGTCTTAGTCAACGAAAATGGATGCCATCACATGAGAGAAGATAAGTAGATACTGTTCTGGTCTCTAGGAATTGCCTGTTGTCCCATCTCAAAATGAATGGCAATCCAATCTACAAAATACTGAACAAAAATCCCCAAATGAGTATTAACTTGTTTACTGAGTCTATAGGATGAAATCTATAGAGACTGGAGACTTTTTAAGGAAAATTGAGCAAAATCAGAAATCTGGACAATTGGCAAACTTAATAGCACCTTGGGTTTTTGGTTTTCACAAGGAGTCTTTTATAAACTAAAGACCATCTTTGTGTTGCTTTGAGTCCCTGAGCTCTAGGAAATGTACAGATTAATGTCACAAAGCAGACCACCATGATGATGAGAACTGACCTTGAATTCTATGAGAATAACTCTGCAAAGCTAGCCATCAGGTAAATCTGACTCTGTTTATCCCTCCTTCGTCTCATTAAAATATTAAGGCACCAAAGATCCCAACATGTAGATCTGGAATTGTAGGGACACCTTGATTCCCTACTAGTCTTGTCCTAGAATCTCCTGGGAACTCTGAAACCCAGGGACAATCATTAATATTATTAAAATGGGACTTTTTTTTTTAATAAAATAGGAAAAGGAGGAAGTCACATGTGATGTTACTTCATTCTTTACTGCTCCTTCAACAAGAGCTGATAGAGGGGCAGCTGTGTAGCTCAGTGGATTGAGAGCCAGGCCTAGAGATGGAAGGTCCTAGGTTCAAATCCGGCCTCAGACACTTCCCAGCTGTGTGACCCTGGGCAAGTCACTTGACCCCCATTGCCCACCCTTACCAATCTTCCACCTATGAACCAATAGACAGAAGTTAAGGGTAAAAAAAAAAAAACACCAAACAAAAAAAAAAAACACCAAAAAAAACCAAGAGCTGATAGTGAGGCAGCTAGATGGCTCAATGGTCAAGCCTGTGATGGAAGGTCCTGGGTTCAAATCTGACCTCAGACACTTCCTAGTTGTATGACATTGGGCAAGTTTAACTCTTATGACTCTTCTGCCTTGGAAATTGACACTTAGAATCAATTCTAAGATAGAAGAGAAGAGTTAAAAAAAAAAAGAGCTAATATTTTACCATAGGAAGTGCCCAGAAAGCTAGCAGAGACCCATTTTCAGATAAAGATTTGAAAATCTGTAGCAGTCTCTATTTTCAATCCTCCTAAGGTTTCTGTCGGCTCTTAAGAATAAACTTCAATAGATTTCATTTGGATATGTAAGTTTGATGTTTAGTTCCTATTTTCCATTTTCTATCATGGATGCTGACTAACCACAAAATCATTCAGACAGGTATGTGCCACTAAACATGGGAAATCATCTAGACAGGATAGTCACCTTTCCTTTCCAATTTATCCCACACAGACCTAAAATAACACTAATTCAGAAGGCCTGGGAAGCACCTGCATATCCAACCTATGATTTAATGTCACTTTCTATTTTCACATAGGCAAGAGAAGTTGTGTTTGGCCCCAGTCTCCTCTCCTTTGTTCTAGATTTGAGTTTTAGCAAATCTGAAGCAACAAAGAGAGGCAGGTAATACGGCAGAGTGGAGAGGGTTCTTGCTCTGGAAACCAGGAGATCTAGGTTTAGTTCCCACCTCTGACTTGTAAACTAGCTGTGTGACTCAGCTTAGCCTTTCAGTGCTCCAGGCAATTCTTTAAGACAGTAAATTACCAAAGAGTTGGTGATATACCTTGGTGGATAGAGTTTTCTCACTCTGGAGTTCCTTCTGCCAACAAAACACTAGAATCACAAACCTGAACGATATGGATGAGAAAGAAAACCCTGGATATGAGTGATATTAAAACACCTATAGCTTCAGTGCCCCAGTGGATTCACCCCATGAGTTTTTTGATTTAGGTATTTCTTCTATCAGTATGGCTTGAAACCTATTCATGCCTTCTTTATCCCAAGTGTTCCTTTTTTGAAATGCAAGGGACCATAGAGATCTAGTCTACCCTGCTCCCATTGAACATAAAAGGAAACTGGTCTAGAGCATTGAATCCAGTCCAAGAGTCTCTAGCAGTGGCAAGACTTCTGATTCCTACTTCAAAAACCCTTGACTCAGCAACTACTCTGACATCAATCAATCAATAATCATTTCCTGAACACCTACCATATGCTACTTGCTGTGCCAAGCCCTGGGAATACAAAAAGAGGCAAAAGAAAGTCCTTGACCTCTAGGAATTTACAATCTAATGGATTTACTTATCACTTACAATCTCTACTAAGTTGAGTAGTAGTAGGTGCTTTACCATATAAACTGGGTGTTGATGTTCACCAAATTCTTTTAGATCTGCAAATAACTTAATTTTGTAAAATGAAAGGATTGGGCTAACAAAACTTCAAGGTTTTCTCCCAACTTCTGGGATCCTATAAACCTAAATATTTCAATTTTTTTTTAACTTTTGTTTTTTAAATTTTTCTTCCTCTTTCTTTCTCTCCCACCGTCTCTCTGTCTCTGTCTGTCTGTTTGTCTGTCTGTCTCTCTCTCCCCCTTCCCTCCTCCCTGAAATGGTAAGCAATCTGATATAGATTTTGCATGTCAAATCGAGTAAAATATTTTTTCATATTGGCCATTTTGTGGAAGAGATCTCAAGCAAAAAAGGAAAAAAAGAATCAAGAAAGTGATATATAGTCTGTTTTGGACTGTATTCAGATTACATCAGTTCTTTCTCAGAGGGCAGATGGGCAGATGGCATTTTTCATCATAAGTCTCTGGGATTGTCTTGAATCACTGTATTGCAAAGAATAACTAGGTCCTTCATAGTTGTTCATCAAAAAATAATGCTTT
The DNA here is from genome assembly GCF_016433145.1 of Gracilinanus agilis. Classification (NCBI taxonomy): domain Eukaryota; kingdom Metazoa; phylum Chordata; class Mammalia; order Didelphimorphia; family Didelphidae; genus Gracilinanus; species Gracilinanus agilis. The sequence continues at coordinate 406,515,370 of NC_058133.1, read as the reverse complement.
TACCTTGTACAATGTTTTTTTAAACCCTTACCTTCCATCTTGGAGTCAATACTGTGTACTGGCTCCAAGGCAGAAGAGTGGTAAGGGTAGGCAATGGGTGTCAAGTGACTTGCCCAGGGTCACACAGCTGGGAAGTGTGTGAGGCCAGATTTGAACCCAGGACCTCCTGTCTCTAGGGCTCGCTCTCAATCCACTGAGCTACCAAGCTGCTCCCATGTACAATGTTCTTTTAGTTCTACTCACTTCACTTTGTATCAGTTCATGGACGTCTTTCCAGGTTTTCCAAAATCATTTTGCTCCTCCTTTTATGGCACAGAAAATTTCAATGAAAAATTATTCATGTTACAAATTATTACATATTATTTCAGATGTTAAAAATTTCTCCCATTTTACACTTTATACATTAAACTTGGCTGATACTTCTGTGTCAGAAGCAGCTGGGTGGCATAGTCAGTAGAGTGCTGAGTTTGGAATCAGGATGACATGAGCTCAAATTTTTTAAAACTCTCCCTAATAGATTTTCAAAAGGTTAAGTGTTGAGTGAAAGGACAAAATGCTTCTTTGATTCTTTAAGTATGCTAATTGTTCAGAGTTTCTTTTAAATGTAATTCTTGTCATAGTTGGCAAGAAAATAGTTATACCTATGAATATCCTGTTCTGTTCCCTAATCATGCCCTGGAGGTCAAGATGGCTGTCCAAGGATGTACCAGTTGAGCACAGGTCCTGGCAGTTTCTATCAAACTGGAAAGGATTCCATTAGAGCCCTGGTGACAGATTTGTCTGCTGCCTGAAGTCTAACTTTGTCAAATTCAGAAAAGTTCATTACTAGTAGACTGATTAAGAGGTGATGAATTCTTTGCTTAAGTCAAACTCTGAAAGAAAAATACTAAATGTTCCATTGCTACTATAGCTACTCTATTCATAGGGAACAATATAAATAAATTGTTCCATATGGTCCACTTCTATTTCAGTGATGAAGGTAGAATATTTAGAAAAGAGGGGAGAGGGTTCTAACAATCACAGTATTTAGACCATCAGTAAACACTAATTTATCCATTGCTGCTCTAATTGTGAGATACATGTCCAACAACCAAAGAGTCAATATAATACTGAAGGCTAGCAATAATATAGCATATCAATATTATAGTATTTTCAACAATGACATCTTCATTACAAATGAAATCATAAGACCTAAAGATGAGCTAAGTGGAAGGATGCAATCATAGATTCTCCATAGAGAGGTAGATAAAAGAATCATTGATGTTGGTTGTATCATGTCCCAAATGGCAACAAGAAACTTCATTCCATGGGATGCTTAATCATACTGACTTGTAGTGCCCAGAGGAGCAGATCACTAAAACAGGAATTGCAATTTATAGAGCCAACTTCTGCTGTAGAGCATAAAGGAGTGGAAAAATTGTGTGAAGAATTTGACAAGATCTTCCAAGCCAAGTCAACACTGATAACTGGTGACATCAAGGAATATAAGTAGGTATAGAATATGGTGGAAAATATGGTTCAGTAATGAGAAATGAAAGAGGCCAAAGGATTAAAGACTACTTTTGTCAGTTTATTTGGAATAGTTTCCACCATAATAAAATTAGAATTATATAGACATGGTGAGTACTGAATAATACAAATAAAATGGACTATATATTGTGATAGGAAAATGCTAGTTATTGATGTGAGAATCACTTCACAGTAACTTATTATGTGAAATCAAACCGCTGTAAAGGTGAAAATTAATGGTTGGACAATAATTTTATGAAATTATGTGGTCACCAATATTTATTATATCTTGAGTCAGAAATTTATTTACAAATATTTACAAAATGGAGAGGAAAAAATAAAGTAGAGAAATGTGAGGAGGTTAGAGAGGTTATCTCTCCTATCAACCTAAATTTTTACTCCGGGTCTCCTTAATCCAGGCAGAGATTAATTAGCTCTCAACCAGGAAGGCTGGTGGTGAGTAACCCCACGGCCTCCTCCAAGATGGAAGCTAGTCTCTTAGGAAACTAGGAAAGGAGTCAGCCTTTCACTTATCCAAAGAAGTGGTCCAGGAGTCAGAGTCCAAGTTGAAGCTGAACTCTAAGCCACAGTCTCCAGTGAAGCTCCCTCAAAGACTCTCCCCAGTTAGAAGACTATCTCCAAAAGACAATCTCTTCAGACTATCTTCTCAAAGACCATCCTTTTGAGGGAGTTCGGGCTTGCTTTTATGGTGATTTCTTGTCTCCTCTTCTCTTCACAGGAATCAATCACAGTTTCCAAATTGTCTAGCACTGCCCAAAGGGCAATGTCTGTGGGATCGACTTCTCACCTTCTGAAGCTTAAGTTCTCATCTAAGGGTGTGAATTTTCTAAAATCCACCTTCTGGAGAGGTGGATACTCATCCTGGCTGAGTTTCTGAGGGTGTGAATTCTCTAAGTGGTTTTCGAGCTCCTCCACCTAGTTCAAGCTTGTATTGATTCAATCAAAAGGTAGACAAAGGAGAATTAATCCTGTCTTCACAGTCTAGTGAGGTACTTAAGTTAGTGTTAACTCAGGGTAAGCAATAGAGTAACGAATTCTCTTTCACACCACTTACTAGTTAAATGTTGTTCAGTTGTTTCAGTTGTATCTAACTCTTTGTGTCCCCATTTGGGGCTTTCTTGGCAAAGATTTTGGAATGATTTACCATTTCTGAGTCTAGTTAAGCATATTTCAGAATTATAGATAGCAGTAATTACAGCCTAAGAAAGTCACCAAATTGTGAGAGCAATTGGCACATTGGAATCTACTCTATGAGGTTTTCCTCCTAGACTTTGTATTTATATCAACAGCGGGAAGTCTGACAGACTGTTGTAAAAGGATGAATGTTAATCTTAAGACATTTCCTGGTGCCCCCAAATAATACTATAGCACATTAATGTATGAAATATCTCATACTTTATCTTTTCTAAGATTTCTTAAATAGTAATAAAATTATTGAAATATTTATATGCAAATTGAATAATGATTTCTGGGGCTAGAGGATTCATTGGAAACAAATACTCTTCTCTCTTCGTTTCACTTTGTTTTCCATGCTTTTTTAGCAACTGACAGACTTTTAAAAAAATAATCTTTTCCAAACATTAAATGACCGCTTTGGATTTCAGCTCGTTCCTAAATTTAAGATTGAATGTGCAATCCCTATTGTCCTAGATAGCCTCACATTTGAAGCACCACCCATATTTCTTCATTGCTCCTAAGTACCATGTGTTTTGACTTTCCAGTTTTGGAATTCCATGAAGCTCTGCTAGCTAGACATGGCTAGCATGCATAATTAGTTTCTAATAAAGTCCCTGACACTGGGATTTGTAAATAGCATGTAGCTAATCCTCCCTCTAATACTCAACATTGGTCTGGCTTTTATTAGAATGTCCTATTTTATTTGGGGCTCCACAAATAAAGTGTTATATGAAAAATTTGGAGACAGTCCAGAAGAGGGCAACAAAATAATGAAAAGCTTGTAAAATAGGCCCTGTGAGTAAGAGGCTCAAGGAACTGGGTTTGTTTATTTCTAGATGAAAAAAGGCAAAGGGACTAAGTGTTCCTGTATATGAGGGGCTACTCTGTGTGATGGGAAGCAATAGCTTTTCTTCCCTTCTGAGGGCTTGTAGGACTGGAAGAAACATAGATAATAATGTTTGTGTAATGTGGGCCTTCTCTATCCTTTGAATTTTGGATGATATTTGAATATATTAATTAATTTGGATAGTAATATAATAATGTTAATGGAGATAAATGAATATCTCTAATAATGCTATGCATTTACTCTTTTGATAATCATATCTCAAATGGTCAAATAAACTTTTTTTTGCCATTCATGATTAAGAAAAAATGATTACATGTAATAATTAACCAACAAGCATTTATAAGTGCCTACTATCTCCTAGGGGGCGCAGTGAATAGAGCACCTGAAGTCAGAATGAGATTCATTTTCATGAGTTCTAGCCTGGCCTCAGACACTTATTATCTATGTGACCTGTAGCAATCCAGGTATACATTAATTGTGATATTATTTTAAGAAGTATTCAAAAACTTAACTCTTATACTGCTAATGATTGATCTCTGCAATCCTGAGTCAAATTGAATGTTGACCTTGCCAAATCCCTAGCCCTTCCCTAAGGCTACACCCCAGAAGAGAGTCAGTTATCTCAGTCTCCTTACTTTTCCTTCAATGATCAATTAACATAGGTATCAAACATCAGTAGATGCCTTAGGCCCTATCCACCCTGGATCCTGATCTTAGCTCTACCTATTGTTTCAGATTTTGGTAGTTTGCATTTTATGATGATTACCTCATAATGTTAATGTATCAGGCCACCAGCCTCTCCCCTTCCCCCCATACTGTTGTATGTAACCCCAATAAAAGTGACAAGACATCAGTTGGCAAGAGAGCTCTTGACCATCAGAGCTCCTAACCATGAAGCTCTTGACCATCAGAGCTTACTCGCTGTCTGTCTACCTTATGCCAAAACTTTCTGTGTCTGCTTGTCTTTATTCTCGCCTTATATTCTCTTTCCATTAATCCTTAAACTGTAACCCATTTTCACTCAGTCCTTGGTTCCCCTTTCTGAGTGTCCAACCCACTAGGAATCTTCGTGGAGTTGGTGGACGGCTTCATGACCCTGGGCAAATTGCTTAACCTTGTTTGCCTCAGTTTCCTCATCTGTAAAATGAGCTGGAGAAGGAAATGGCACTCCAGGATCTCTGCCAAGAAAACCCTAAATGGGGCCATGAAGAGTCAGACAGCCTAGGCTTCTCTGCCTTTCTAACCTCTTCTGTTTGCATGTGCTTGTAGACAATAGAAATAATTGAATTAGATCCCTAATAATGTTGAACATTTACATGAGTAACTTTTCTCTGGCATTTAAAAAGTGAACCATGCTTTAAAGACTTCTCTAGAATAGTTGATTAAATGGAATTTCCACAAGTCCAGTAGTTTTTGCAGTTTTGCTTAAGTCCTTTCCTGACCACCCCTGTTGCCTTGTTTTCATCAGGGGTTTTGTCAGCCCAGCAGGTGTAGCCCAGATTTCTGATATCTGATGGAAAGGGGTATTTTAGTGACCCACATTACTCCTGTATCTTTCTCTCATTACAATAGTGACACTCACTAGCAAGGCAAAATTAATTAGCTCTATTTAACCTGCAGGTTTTCTTACTTGGACACCTTGATTATAATGAAAAAGGGTTGGAAATCATACTGGGTTGGGTTTCCCAAAGATAAAAAGACTGGCATTTAAAGTGATTAAATGTGTGAAAGGCCCTTTCCCTGCACCATTTCATTTGAGCTTCAATCCACCACCACTTCAAGAGGAAAGGACTCTGGGAGTTATTTTACTCTAGGTATTAGCAGAGCCAGCTAGTGATACAGAGTGTGAGGCTTGGACTCAGAAAGACCTGGGTTGGGGGCAGCTAGGTAGCTTGAGAGCCAGGTCTAGAACTGGAAGATCCTGAGTTCAAATGTGACTTCAGACACTTCCTAGCTGTGTGATCCTGGGCAAGTCACTTTAGCCCTTACCGCTCTTCTGCCTTAGAACCAATAAAGTATTGGTTCTAAGACAGAAGATAAGGGTTTTTTTTTTTTTTTAAAGAAGTATGAGCTATCACTCAATGTAAATACTGTTCATTTATTTCATCCTTATTGGAGCTTGCCTTTATGTTACTAAAATGTATAGTGTAAGTACTGCTGGTCTAGACTGTCTAATCTCATCCTCTCTAATCCAATCCCATCCAACTGAGCAAGCACTTATTAAGCCTCTACTACATGGATGAAAGTGAACTGAATGCTGGCTATAGATAATGAAGAACAATCCCTGCCCTCCAGGAGCTTACAGGCTGTGTCTGTATGGTACCAAACAATAGATCTAGTTGTGGTTTATTTCATAATTTGTCCATTTTAGTGCCCAAATGAATCAACACATTCATGTGACTGTGAAGAAACCATTTATTATATTTGAAGAAAACAACAACAAACCATTTCAACTCCAAAACGACTGAGTGAATTGACTGTGTGTTTGACAAAGATTGTGAATTGACATAATAACTGAGCTACTGAGTTTGAGGGGAAGGATAAATGAGAAAATGTACTTGGCTCAAATGTGATTCTTGGCTTCCATTAAAAAGTCTGTTTCATAAGAATGAATGCCAATCAGATATCACAGAGACCTGTGGATAAGAAGTAATGGCATTTTCTTATTAATAGTAGCAGCATTTGAAATGTAGTTTAAAAAATAAATATTTAGCAGATGAGGAAAAAACCCTGGCAGAGGAATGGCTTTTTTGTGTTTTTTTTTTCTTGTTTTTAAAATTTTTAAGCTTGTAGAAAGAGTAAAATAATAGAAGTATAAGATAAGGTTCAGGGCCCTTTGGTGGTAAAATCTCACTACTGTACACCGAAGTATTTATTTATAAATTAAGGCTGTACATAAGCAGAATGAGCAGTCTCTTAGTCAACATTATGAATAATGCAACTTATAAGATATCCTTTTTTGATGTAAAATTAAGGATAGTTTAAAAATGGTAACCAGAACCTGGGGTTTTAACCACACCAGAGTATTTGGAGCATGGCTACTTGCGGGGCTCTTCAGAACATAATTGAAAAATGGTCCTACTTCTATATATAGTTGCTTACATTTTTACAGGCTCCACAACTATTCTGGGGACTTTACTGGTAATGAAATCTCACCAGGGGCACCAACAGAATGCTTAATCAGTCATAGTATAAGGAAGATGAGTTTATTAGAAAAATAGCATGAAGATGAGTGCAAATCGGAATTATCGAATTATCAATGCTGGGTCCCAGTGTCCCACTAATACCTGGGCTCCTCCAACAGCTCCCTCTAGTCTGAGGTACATTGTGGATGTGTGGCATCATTGTTTACAATGACAGCTCATAATCCTCAATCAGTGTGTGTGTGTGTGTGTGTGTGTGTGTGTGTGTGTGTGTGTGTAGGTTTTATAAGCCAACCTCTAGACAGGTTAATTAAAAGCTCAAGATTTTTGATTAAGCAGCAGATTAAATGACAAGAAAGATTCTGTCCCCCCTACCACCATTTTCTCCAAAGGAACTCTGCCTTAGATTGCTGCTGGGGAAGGAAACATTCAGGGAAGACTCAGGGTCAGGGGATGGCCATGGAAAGACAGATAGGGAACACATTTGTCTAGGGCTCTGGAGGTTATGAGCTGCTCATGAGTGATCCTACAGGATGATGCTGAGCCTTCTGTCTTCCAAGGACCTGCACTAGGTGCTCTTTTGAGGAAAACCTTCCTTCAGGACTGGATATCCCTGTTGTAGTGGGCTGATCTTCATGGATCCTCTGTACCTCTGTAGTGTTATCTATTCCAGTGAAGCTGGAGTTAAATTGTCATATCTTCCTCACAAACCTTGATTCTTTGGTCATAATCACAATCTATTGTTTAGGGTTGTCTGTTTGTTGTTCCTTGGTTTCAGTTGGGACCCCATGTGGGATTTTCTTGGCAGAGATACTGATGTGGTTGGTGTAAGAATTAAATTTTAATGGTTTGACTAAAATATATGAAAATTATAAATAACAATGGTGGTTGCTGATTCAAAGTATTATTGCTCAAAGTCAAAATGACTTTAATAGCTTTTATTTACAAAAGACGTGGAAAAAGTGAAAGCAGAGAAATACAGAAGGGTAGAGAAGACGTTAGCCTATCTAACTAAATGTTGCTCTGGTCCTAGATTCAGCCAGGACTTGTTGACCTTCAACCAGAATTAAACTCTCCAGAAGACAGGAAGGGAAAGCCAGCTATCCACTCACCCAAATTCCCTCCAAGAGGCAGGTCAAGACAATGACTCAAGCTGAAGGTGACTCCTGAGGCCAACTTTCTTCCTTGAGCCCGCCTTCTTCTTGAAGCTGACTTCCTTCTTGAAGTCCAACTTCTTTTTGAAGTTGATTTCCGTAGTCCCAGAAATTTAGGGCCTTTTATAGTGGTTTCTTGTCCCTTTTCTTCTTCACAAGGGCCAATCACAGCTTCCAAATTGCCCAGCACTGCCCAGGAGTCAGTGTTTGTAGGAACCAGTTCTCATCTTCTGGAGAGGTGAATATTCATCAAAAGGGTTCACAGATTTCAGGCTGATTGAGGTGTGAATTCTCATTTCCTGGCTGATTGAGTTGAGTGGAGAGCTCCTCCACCTAGTGCTAAGTAGGGTGTTCAAGCTTTTGTTGATTTAATTCAAAAGTAGGCAAAGGAGAGTTAATCCTGTCTTCACAATCTGGTGAGGTACTAAGTAGGGGTACTTAAGTTATTGTTAACCAAAGTATTAACTCCAACTAGGCAAAGAGAATAAAGGATTCTCTTTTCATAAGTGTAAACTCAGAATAGACAAAGAGAACAAAGAATTTCCTTTCACACTGGCCATTTCCTTCTCCAGTTCATTGTACAGATGAGGAAATTGAGACAAACAGGGATAAATGATTTAGCTAGGGTCATACAGCTAGGAAGTGTCTGAGGCTGGATTTGAAAAATTTTTTTAAACCCTTAACTTTTGTGTATTGGCTTATAGCTGGAAGAGTGGTAAGGGTGGGCTATGGGGGTCAAGTGACTTGCCCAGGGTCACACAGCTGGGAAGTGTCTGAAGCTGGATTTGAACCTAGGATCTCCCGTCTCTAGGCCCCTGACTCTCAATCCACTGAGCTACCCAGCTGCCCCCTGGTTTTGAAATTTGGAAGATGAGTCTCTCTGCTGAACTACCTAGGGGGGTTTTGTAAGTCCCATACAAATAGATGAAATTGAACAGTGAAACTCCTAATAAGAGGCAGTATAGATCCAAAGGAAGGTTCACTAGATATCAAATTGGCATTGTTAGGTCCACAATCCCAGCCCAGCCACTTAATTCCTATGTGACTTCATTCTAGTCCCTACTCCTTTTTTATGGGCCTCAGGTTCTTTCTACCATACTCATGTGTAAAATCCGTGGGTTGAATTAAAGGCTCTCTATAGTCCCTTCCAAATGTAAAGCAGATCCAAAGACAGATTCCTCCAGCAAAGAGCAATAAATACATCAACTACCATGCTGTGAATTTGTAGGTAATGGTAGAAACATAAAAAACTACCCACAGAAATTGTTTTCCATATAGATGTCCAATGTAAGCAAATAATGAAAATATAACTTGTATAGTGAGTGCTTCATTTTCCAACTCAAATAAAATCAAAGGGTACAGTTATTTGTGAATTTAAAATCAGTTGTAAAATAATAATCACATCTGGATTGGATTTCTTACCTTAAATTATGCCCTTTGGATGTGGTTTCTCTAGAATCATTCAAATAGAGACTGGAAGTTGTTGGTTAAATTTTCTTCCTAGGGCAAAAACAATACAAAATACCTTACACCTATCTTACCAGGCTCTCCATTCACTTATTGATGTTCATGGTTCTCTCATCATTCCAGATTTAGTAACTCTTGTACCCTTCCACTAGGATTGCCAAGGCCAAGTCCTCCATATGTATCCTTGGTCACACCTTTTCACTCTTCTCTAGCACATTTCCCTCACTCTCTCTTTAATATTCAGTCTCTGCTGATCTTTTGGTTCTGCTATTACAAATTTAACAACAACAGCAAAAATAACAATAATTTATTGTTATAAATAAAATATATTGTTATAAATAAAAAAAAAGCATGACCATCCATCTTCCCAGTCTTCCAGATTTATGACCTACAAGTTACTCTTCTCTCTCTCCCCAATCTATAGCCAAATCTTGTAGTTTCTACCTATATGACATTTCTCACATATGTTCTTTTCTCCACTCATTCAACTATAATTCTAGTTAGGGTCTTCATCATCTCTTGTCTGGACTATTATAAGAGTTTAACTATTGCCCCCACTTCAAGTCTTTTCCCTACTCTCATCCACTTAAAGCAGAGAGCTGACTGCCATCCTGCCCTCCATCTATACCCACAAAGAACACGAATGATTCCCTATGCTCTCTGGAAACAAATATAAAGGACTCTGGCAATTAAAGTTTGTCACATTCTTGTTCTTTCCTACCTTTCAAATATTCTTATATTTTGCTCCCTGCCATGAACTTTATGTTCCAGCTACAATGGTTGACCTGTTCTTTCTCAAACAAGACACTCCATTTCTTGACTTGGTGCCTAGCTGTGGCTATTCCTTATGCTTGGAACACTTTCCCATCTTGCCTTTGCTAGGTTTTCTTGGCTTTCTTCAATATTCAGTTTATACTGTGCCTTCTTCAGGAGTCCTTACCTAGTTCCCCTAGCTCCTAAAGCCTTCCCCCTAAGACTACCTCTTATCTCCTCTGCATTTATTTTAAGTGCCAAGTTATTTGCAAATTGCCTCCCTCATTAGAATATGAGATTCTCACAGGAAGCAACTGTTTGTTTTTGTTTTTGTTTTTAACTTTCTTTGCATCTCTAGTGTTTAATATAGTGTTTGGTACATTGTAAGTTCTTAATTAATGCTTGTTGACTGACTGACAGTACTGCCAGAGTAGTCTTCCTTAGTATCTGTCAGAATGTTTGTCTTTGTGTTCCTAGCATTTAGCACAATTCCTAATACATAGTTGGCACTTAATAAATGCTGGTTGATTGATGAAAAGGTAGGCTGGAGCCAAATTATGAAGAACTTTAAATGCCAAGCCACTGAAGATTCATGAGCAGGGGAGTGAAATGATTAGTCTTGAGTTTTAAGACGACTAATTTGGCAGCTGGGCGGAAACTTCCCTGACCAAAACCCTTTATGGGTTTCTCATTGCATTTTGAATAAAACACGAATTTCTTAGTCTGAAATTCAGTACTCTCTACAGTCTAGCTCCAGGTTAGATTCCCAATCTTATTTCACACTACTATATTTCATTTACTTCTTGGTCTAGCCAAATTGGTCACTAGTAATTCTCTGATCTGATCTTCCTTTTTTTTTTTCTTTGTACTTTTGTGTACTTAAATTTTGGCAGTTGTTTGGATGGGGAGGGGAGAGGGAAAGGAGAGTAAGGAGCTGAGGATGATGTTGATATTTCAAGTCTGAGAGACTGGAAGAAGGGTGGTACTTTTGACAGAAATGGGGAAGTTTGAAAGAATGGAATGTTTTGGTTAAAGATTTTGATTCTATTTTGGACATGTTGAGTTTGAAATGTAGGATATCCAATTTGATATGTCCAGCAGTCAGTAATGCAGAACTAAAGCTGTGGGGAGAGCCTAGTGATTTATCTATATCTACCTTATCTCTCTCTCTCTCTCTCTTTCTCTCTCTCTCTCTCTCTCTCTCTCTCTCTCTCTCTATCTCAGTTTGTCTCTCTCTCTACCTATCCCTACATCCATCTATCCCATCTACCTCTTTTTGCCACCTTATCCATTCATCCATTCATCTAGTCTATCTACCTATTTATGCAATCTTATCTATCCATACATCCCTCCCTCTATCCTATTTTTGCCATCCTAGCCATCTGTCTATCTATTGTAAGGGGACAAATGGGTTTTTGGTTGAATATTAAAATATTGGTCACCAGGGGAAGAATCCCCAATTAAGGAATAACCTCTAGTCAAAATGGACTTTTATGGAAGTTTATTTACAATTAAGAAGAGAGAGAAAGTAAGAAAATTAGAGAGAGAATAAGATAGGATAAGTGATCTAACACACTGAGTAATTTGCTCCGGCCCCTGGCTCAAACCATGCAGATTTAACTAGTCCTTAATTGGAAAAGATCAAGCCTGGAGGCCCAAAGGCCCTGGAGGTATATGAAGCAAAGCTTCAGTCACAGAGTCTCTTTGAAAGGAAATTTCCTTAAGAGAAGTTCAGGGATCATTTCTAGAGATAGGGGGTTAAGATGGCAGCAGAGTAAAAAGCAGCTGCTTGACTTCTCCTAACCCACGCATATAGGACTCCTCAAGAAGACATAAAAACAAATCCAGAGGAAAGAAGGGACCCCACAACAGGGTGCAGCATTGGAGGTACGTGGAAACGGGGCATTTCCATGCTATAAAGGGGTGAAACAGCTCCCACGAAAACACGAGTGGAGAAACCCCCTCCCCCACCCCACACCACCTACCGCGCCAAAGCCAGCGCACGGGAGTTGGAGCAGGTTTGGGGCACCCATCGGGTCACTGGCAGCTCACCAGGGCTTGTTCCTGGGAGCAGCAAGACTTGGGCCCCCCTCCCAGAAGGCTGAGGAACTCGAGGTCTCTGAGCCCAGACCCTGAGCCCAGGCACAGGTGAAGGGGCTGACACAGGCGCAGCTGAGGCATGGATTAAAGCGCAGACTGGGGCGCGGAGGAAGGGGCTGATCCTGAGTGCAGGAGCCGACCTTGAGTGGGGACCCAGTACAGAGAGGTGCTTGACTGTGGAAGCAGCTCCCTGAGACTGTTAAAGGAGCTTCAGGCAAAAGAATGAACAAGGAGACCACCAGGAAGCTTGTCCCAAAACAACTATACCTGAGACCTCAGGAATCTCTAAAGAGCCACAAACAGATCCTGGGCACGAGCATAAAGCTGAGAGGGAACGCAGCCTAATATGGCAAGCCAGAATCATCAGGAAAACCAGAAGAGAAAGATGAAGAAGAAAGAACCTTTAACACTTGACAACTTTTATGCAGAAAAAATCCAGACAACAGAGGAAACAACTGAGGAGAACAAACAATCCAAACCTTTCCAAAACAATGAAAACGGGTCACAAGGTCATGAAGAGTTCAGATCTGAGATCATGAGAAAGATGGAAGAGATCTGGCAAGAAAATAACAGTTTAAAAGGCAGAATTTCACAATTGGAAAGTGAGGCAAGTAAATCAAAGACCAGAAATGACCATATTGAAAAGAGAAATTCAGGAAGATTCAATCTCAACACTCACCAGTGTATCAGTCTTGGTCACAAACCAGCAGAGCTCCCTCAGGTCCCCTTCACAAAACCAGAAGACCAGAAGACTCACTCGACTCTCTCTTTTTAAAGGGGTCACTTATGCATCACTTCTTGTGCCTCCTTCCTAGTTTGTGTGTCCAATCACAACAGAAGCTTCTCTTAGGACTGCCTAGGGGGCAGTCAGTTGATTCTGATTCGTTACTCATATAATAATAAACAGAGCCAAGTAACCAATGTTATGATAGAAGGGGGGAGAGAGAGAGTGTATGAGGTGTGCCACTATCTTCTAGCTCTCCCCTCCTGGGCCGAATATACACTCCAGAGACTTTGAGGGGGTGTCACTCATTCTAACACATGTGGGTTATAATTTGATTTGTGAATCAAATGGTGGTGTTTACATCTTTGGTGATTAAATCTAAGCAAGGGCAAGGTAGATTTAATCTCATTATCACAATCCCCCCTGTGATCATTTGGGAGACTGGTCTCCCCCACTGATCATTTGGCATAATCATCTTGTACCCCTAAAATTCTAACTACAATAGTTAGAGATAAGAGGTAACTAGAAGAGATAGAAAGAGCAAAACCAATGTTTTGCTAGATGCATTGACAAAAAGCCAGTTGGGGGCTAATCCCCTTTGGCATAAGAGTTTACAATTCAAATAATTGTGTTCAATCCCTTCAAGTTCAATTAGTTGCACCCCAAAGTTCATTTTGGATCATCTTGATTCAGTGTAGATTTCTGCACCATCTTGATTCAGTGTAGGTTTCTGCAGGCAAATAGTCCATTTTCTGGTTTCAAAATGTTAGCAGACTTCTTTTCCTGAAAAATTTCTCAAACATAATTTTAAAACTTGGATTTTTATAAAAATACAATCCCACCTGAAGAGGGTATTTGACCAACACCTGGATCAACTCAGAATACATCATTGAGTTATGGGGTGTATGAGTCAATTATCAAAAGAAAAACCAAAAACATAAAAAGAAAAAGAAAGAGAAGAAAAATTTATGTTTGGAAGACTGAAAGAATTTCAAAATCAGGATCAAAATATCAAAAATCTATGTATATAAGATTTTCTGATTAAACAAGAATAAATTCATAATAGGCCCTTGTATTAGGGTCCAATTAAAGTAAATTCTGTCCCATAAATCTGTAGGACAAAATGCAGTAATATTGTACTTACCCATTGGCAGCCAAGATTACAGCAAGTTGCCATATCATAAGAGAGAGAAGGACTAGATTTTTATGTAAAAGGGAAGTGTACATTCCTTGGTCTGATTAACTTCATTCTGAGGGATAGGGGAGCCAGAATGAAGGCCAACCTTTAGTACTTGACTGGCAGTGTAGTACAAAGTATCCTATGTCTTCACTTATGTCAAGCGTCGTAACTTCGAGTCTCACACTAGGTTCAAGTCCTTTAGTATTGGCATAGAAGTTCAACAATCCTACTTGGATTGGTATGGCTTTTTCCTGACCTTATGCTCCATGGCACTATTCAGTTTAAGTCTGTGCTTCTATGGCACTATGCAGATGAAGTCTGTGCTCCTTTTTGATCCCATTTCCTAGAATCAGACATAAACATTAATCATAGTCCCATAACATTTATCAATAAATGACAGGTTACCATAGTCTAAAGCTTTGGGGTATGAATTAATATTATAAGAAATATATTTTAAACTTATATTACTGCAGAATCAAAAAAAGATTAATATTGATTATATGTACTTTAAGAAATAAAAAAAGGGAAAAAGTCAAATATTCTATTAGAAAAGTAAAAGGCAATAGCAAAATAAAAATTCAGGAATTCAATGTGTTCCCAAAAATGGTGTCCACTTTTCTATGGACTATTATCTCCAATGCTTATAATAGGATACAGTCAATCAGTTTCAATAGAAAATGCTCTCTTTACATGTGAGCAATGAATTCAAGAGTCTTTTTCTCCAATTTTTATAGCTGTTGGAGTGGTTAACAATATTTGAAATGGACCTTCCCAGGAAGGCTGAGTTGCTCCAGTGCGCTGGAAATTCTTCATATACACCTTGTCTCCTGGGTTCAGGACATGAAGTGAAAAATCTATTGGTCCTGCTTGTACTGCAGTTCCAGATTCATGGAGTTCATGCAGTTTATGCTGTAATTCCTGTATATAGGAAGCAATAGAAGTATCTCCTACTAAAGTGATGTATATGCAGGAGAAAAAGGCTTAGCCTGTAAAGGGGGATGTCCAAAAAGCATCTCATATGGTGAGATGTGTAAATTTCCCCTGGGCCTGTTTCTAAGATAAAATAGAGCCAGAGAGAAAATTTCAGGCCATTTTAAATGTGTCTTGGTGCATAATTTGCCAATCATAGTTTTAAGTTCTCTGTTCATCCTTTAGACTTGGCCTGAGCTCTGGGGGTGATATGGGACATGGAATTTGGGAGTTATCCCCAAACAAGGATATATTTCAGATAAAAGTGAATCAGTAAAGTCAATACGTGCAGGCAGGCCAAAACAAAGAATGATTTCTTTTAAAAGCACTTTGGCAACAAACGTCGCTGTGGCTCGGGCAGTAGGAAATGCTTCCAGCCATCTGGTCAGTTGATCCACTATGACTAGACAAAATTTATATTGTCCAGCTTTTGGCATTGTTATGTAATCAATATGCAGGTGCTCAAAAGGTGTGTAAGCCAGAGGACGCCCATCACTTACTTTCCATCTACCTATTTATGCTATCTTATCTATTTATCCATTTATTAATCCTACCTTATCTACCTAATCTATCCATATTTCTAACCATCTCTCTCTCTCTCTCTCTCTCTCTCTCTCACACACACACACACACACACACACACACACACACACACACACACACAATGTGAGTGTGACATAGAGATGATCTGCTAGCTATTTCCTAGGCACATTATTACATCAATTTCTTCCATGCCCTTGCCCAAGTGGCTGCCATCTTCTTCTTTCTTCCCTACCTTTACCTTCTTTCAAAGCATGTCTCAAGTACTCTTTCATCCATGAAGCTTTCATTTTCTTACCATTTTTTCCTTTGCTTCCTCACCTGAAAAATGAAGAGGTGGGATTAGATCACGTCTAGGGTCCTTTGCAGCTCTAGGTTTATGATTCTCTTGAAATAAGTTTGTGCTGTTTATACTTTTTTGTGTTTACTTCTGTGTTGTACTATCCCATCTAGAAGGTTTGCTTCCTAAGGGCCAGACACTATTTTTTCCCCTTCATATTTCTATAGCTTACAGGAGACATTGGTTTCCTATTGAATTTAGTATATCACTGTTGCCTAGTACAGTGCAATTTAATTCAACAAGCATTTGTTAAGCATGTACCATTTGTAAGACACTTTGCTAGATACTGGTGATACAAAAATTAAAAAAAAAACAAACAACCAAAAACACATTTCTGCTCTCAGAGAACTGACATTTTACAAGGGGATTGTAATTTGTAAACAGATAAGAAAATAATCAATCAATAAACATTTATTAAATGCCTATTATATGCCAGGCCTGGGCTAAGCACTAGGGATATAAAAAGAACTAAAAGATAGTCTCTGCCCTCAAGGAGCTTACAATCTAATAATAATAACTATAAAGTAATTTGAGAAGGGAGAAAGTAATAATCATTAGGGGGATGAAGAAATGTTTTCCATAGGAGATTCCTGATCCAAACTATGAAGGAAGTGGAGGAATCAGTTTAAGAGCTGAAGAAAACATTCCAGGAACAAAGAACACATAGTCTGTGCCCAGGCTTGAAGGCAGGAGATGGGAATTTAAGAGTCAGCAGATCAGTTGGCCTGGAAGTTGAGTTGCAGGGCAGTCCAGGAAATGTGTGGAAATAAGTTTCCCCCTCCCCCTGTGTATGTAAACTCTTTGAGGGCAATAACCTTCATTTTCATCTTTGTATTCCTATCACTTAGCACAGGGCTTGGCACATTATTGATACTTAATAAATGTTTGTTGACTATCTGCTTGATGGATTAAAAATAGATTTTTAAGAGCTCTAAATGCCAAATCACTGAAGATTGATGAGCTGTGTATGTAAATGAATTTTAGTATGATTATTTTGGCAGCTGTGTGAAAAACTAATTAGAGAGGAGAGAAGATTCATTGGTTGGCGACCAATTAGGAGGTTTTTACAGAGGTGAGAAGTGACTATGGTGTGAATGATGGTGACCATGAGTGGAAAGAAAGGAATGAATGTGAGATATATTGTGTAGGGGTAATTGATACTACCTGGCAAAGTCCTGGCTCTGTGGGATTAAAGAGAGTGAAGGCTAGAGCCAGAGTCTGGGAACCTGACGCCAGAGTTTAGAGAAAGGGAAAAGCAGTTCCTTTTTGATCATGATGAATTTGAGATGCCAATAGGACATTCAGGGTCACTGTGCACAGTAGGCACTTCATGCATTCAGCTGAATTGAATTGGGGAGTAAGGAAGCAAATTGTCCCTCAGGAGACGGATGTGATGATTGGAAATGGGTTGGAAAGACTTGTTCTGCAGGCTCATTTGGTTCTCTTGATGGTTTCTCTTCCAGAAAGCAAGGATGAACAGCTCTTGTTCTTAAGGCTAAAACTACCTGGGGAGGGTATTATATTTTAGAGAGAGAGATGGGCAGAGGGGAAAAAGAAAGAGGAAAGAGAGAAGAGGCTTTTAAAAATAGCATCTCCAAGGCAAAATACTCTCTCAGCATACTATTACAACCTTAAAATGTTTCTAATCTCAGAGATTTAAACAAGTGGAGAATCAGATTACATATGCTGATAGATACTGTACCATTACATTCCAAGAGGAGTGTGTCTATAAAAACAAAAACAAGCAACACCTTTTTATTATTCTACACCAGCAGATTACCCCTATGGACAAAATGCCATAATTATTTTTGAAGTATACTCTTCGAAAATCATTTTTCACTTCTCTCTTGAGGACTGTTGTTTTTTATGATTCAGATGGATACTATATCACTAATAGCATTCAAGGTCTCAAGACAGAAGTGCTACTTATGCAGAGCTAGACTTTTAGGTATTATCAGGAAGAATATTAGTAACAATAAAAAGAAAACAAAACAGAAACAAAGCCTTTTACAGGCAACATGTCTCCTTGATGGCTTGTTCTAAATCTACTAAATTGACTAAATCTAGACTTAGTTGAATAAATAAGTACTAAGCCTTTTAAAATACTTTTATATTGTATTTTGGCTTCTCCATTTCTAAAAGGAAGAGGTTGAACCCAAATATCCCTTAAGTATCCTCTCGTTATAAAATGTGGTCATTCAAGGTTGAGTAGTTATTTGAATTTTCTTGCATAGTTAAATGATGTAATCGATAAATTATTTCAGCAAAGTAAAGTATGCTTTCATTCAATTAATGAAAGAATTCCTAAAGAATGTAAAAAATAGCTATTCCATCGTGTGTGTGTGTGTGTGTGTGTGTGTGTGTGTGTGTGTGTGTGTGTGTGTGTGTGTTTTGGGGGTAGCTAGGTAACACAGTGGATAAAGTACTGGCCTGGAATCAGACCTGAGTTCAAAGCTGTATGACCCTGGGCAAAGCATTTAACCCTGTTTTCCTAAGTTTCCTCACCTATGAAATGAGTTGGAGAAGGAAACAGCAGACCACTCCAGTATTTTTGCCAAGAAAATCCAAAATGGTGTCACAAAGGTCAGGCATGACTGAAATGACTGGTTGAAAACAAATATATATATAAAAACATATATTTTAGATACTTATATATTTAACTTATAGGAAAATACAGTAAATATATACAATACATACACATATATATAACTGGATATTTATGTAAATATGTATGTATATATTATATGTAACTATGCATGTATCCAAAGTTAAACTGTATTATTTTTTCTTCAATGACTTTAGTGATCCTGTGGTGTTTGTGTCAGAGCTAGAGATTTATAGAAAATGATCCTGGAAAATCAATCCCTTACTCAGAGAACTAATTAAAAAGGTCACCACTCACTAAAAAGAATGTCCCTTCATAAGAAACACAATAATTTGCAGAAAAAGCAATCTCACAGTTACCCTACCTGATTGAATCCCACAGAAATCTCAAAATCTGAGGGTGATTATGAAAATGCCTTTTGGCATTGCCAGAATTGAGTTTGCTTGGCCTGCCTGAGTGAACATGTATACATGCACACACGAGGATGGAATAGCTGAGCAAAAAAAAAAAAGATGCATTTTCTAAATGTCCTTTGCCCTACCAGGAAATGACATCTAAAGCAACTAATCAGTCACCAAACATTTAGTTGCCATTAGAGGCAACTAGGTAATGCAATGGATAAAGTCCTGGGCTGGGAGTCAGGAGACTAGAGTTCTAATCCAGCCTCAGGCACTTAATGGGCAACCTTAGGAAAGTCACATAACTATTGTTTACTTTCATTTCCTCATCTATAAAATGGCTTGTGAGGGAGGTATTCCAAGCATTATTACTTATTATACAGATGTGGAAACCAAGGGCCACTAAGGTTATGTGACCTGCTCATAGTCACAGTGACCAAAAGTTTTGTGGGAGATTTGAACCTAAGCATCATCTGATTCTGGTCTTGCACTCACTGCACCACACATCTGAAGTCAAGTACAATTTATATACATATATCATGGTGTGGGACTGACTGATAAGGTTAAAAAAAAAACCCCGAACCTTCAAAACCAGCAGCCACTCAAATCTGTTTTATTGTTACTAGTGGTAAAATTATTTTAGGAACAGGAAAAAAAAAGTCACTCTTTCTTTGCTAAATTACTAGCAAATAACTGTTAAACATGATGGGTTTCCCTCTCTTTATTCTATAAATTGTTTTCTTTGCCGAACTTAATTTTTAAATATTGCTTCAATTGAGGGCAGCTAGGTAGCTCAGTGGATTGAGAGCCAGGTCTAGAGATGGAGGTCTTGGGTTCAAATCTGTCCTCAGCCACTTCCCAGCTTTGTGACCCTGAGCAAGTCACTTAACCCCCATTGTCTATCCCTTACAACTCTTCTGACTTGGAACCAATACACAGTAGACTTCTAGAGGGAAGGTAAGGGTTTAAGAAAAAAAATTACTTCAATGGCAAACTAGCCATAAAACTTTAACCTATATTTATGCCTGACAACAAAGCAGTTTTGAAACATTTTTCCTAATCTAAATATTATTTTCAAAGCTTTTGTCTCTTAAACCTAGCCTAGATTTTTACCTAGTATGAAATATTGTATCCTTAAGTATAAACTGTAAAATCAAATGCTTTGTATCTTGTTTAGTTGCTATATAGTTCACTCATGCCAACTTTAAAAAAATCCCTATTAAAATATAAGCTATTTGGAGGGGGCAGAAAAACTGCCTGTCCACTTTATGGTTGAATGTGAAGGGGTATTTTTTTCTTATACAAACTATTCTTAGAATATTTAATCTGAATGCAGTCCTTAACAAATGGAAGCAGAGGGTTGTTGCTTAAAGTTGGCCTGTTTTGCCACTGAAGAGGCCTTTGTTTATCTAGTATTGCACATTGTTTTTAAAGGTTGTCCCTATGCTTAGCAACCAGCTAAGCTTTTCTTGGAGTATCTATATTTCAGGGTGAAATGCTGGTTTACTGGCAGCTCCCTGGAAAGGTTGAGAATTTTTTATCTAGCTTAAATTATTAGACTTCTTTCAGTTATTTGATGTTTTGAATGCATGAAACCTAGTTCTTTTACTGTCTCAAACTGGGTCTTTTTTTCTGGGTTGTTCACATGCTCTCAAACATTTAATAACATGTCTCTGTATATGTTCATGCTTAGTTTACATGAAAGGTTTATGTAAAATTATGTTCAGTCATATAAAAGAATAGAAATCAAATACAAGAATAGAAACATGAAAAAAAATAATTTTATTAGGGAACCAACAAACAAGATTAATATAGAAATAGCAATTTTATTTTGGAAATGACAGAAGTGAAAATCTTGAGAAAAGGTGTTTCTTTTGGCCAACTGTTTGCAATATGGCCCTGCTTTCTTAACTATAAAAGTGTTTTTCTATCTCCCAACACTTCATTTAATCTACGATCTCATCCATGAAGTTGTTCCCTCTATTGGATTGACAGTGACCCATCTCTCCTATCCTTTCCTATTATTTTCCCCTCAATTCTCTCATAGATATTCTCCATACAGCTACCAGGTTTGCTAGAAGCATTTCTCAGATTTTTTACATTTTGTGGATACCAGTCCATCACTTACTCTTTCTGTTACTCCCTGATGCTTACCACATGGCTGGTCCATCCATAGTTTTCTATTTTATACCATTTTTTATACATAGATGAATATAGGCATATTTTTACCTAAGTGCTCATTTGGCTTTGGATTTACTGGAAAGTTTTGATTTTTCAGAGATCTTGGCTTTCCAAGATTTTGACATAAGATTTCTGGGAGAACATTTGTGTTGAAAAGATGCTCATATTTTATATTTCAGAGAGGGGAAGATAACACAAAACGGAAAAAAAATGGCTAATATCATCTTCCTATCCCCAATATGGTCCACAGAACATCAAAAGCTCTTAAACTATATATCTGCTCTCACATCTTTATGCTTTTTATCTTTTATTACAAGAAATAAAATACTCTTCCATTTATATTTAAAGGTTAAGCTTATGTCTGGCTTGGAAATATATCTCCAAAAGGTACAATCAAGTATTCTATTTTGGTTTTTCTTATAATGAAGAGATGCTTAAATATAATCTAAATCAGATTCAAAAGGTTCATCTTCAAAAAAGTCCTAAGGTGCAAAAAGGCAACTGAACATAGTGCATTCCTTCAACATGGACCTATTCATGTCTAAACATAATAAACTCCAAACCTGCTCAGAGGGAATGTCTATCCTCCCCAATCCACTATACCAACTACACGAATACCAAAGAACCATCAGAAAGCAACCCAAGTTTAGTTCTCTGTTTGCTAATACAAAACTGTTCCCTGTGACCAATCTTGATATCAACTTTTTGAAGTCAGGACCTATTTTGGTGGGTCAAATCCAGTCCTTAGAAAAAGCAAATGTCTGTTTCTCTCTGGGTGGCCTGAGGACCATTAAGGGATTTCTGTGTCCATTGTGTAAATCTGAATTAGGTCAGACACAATATTATCAATGACTGGCTTGGTAAGGTCTTCACTAAAGACCTGCCACCATGGCTTTTCTGCCTCAGAATCGGCAGGCACCTCCACTCCATAGCACTGCAAGGCAAGATAGAGCACTGCCACAGCTATGTGTGGGGCTGGGTAGCGAAGGCACAGCACTCCATGGTAGCTGTCCCGCAGCAGTGCCCAGGCTACCAGGGAGAGAGGTGTCCTCTCCCAGCTGTGGCGGTTCATCCAGTTCTTTAAAGAAATAAGGTAGTGGAGCAGGTATTTGTGGGGGTGCTGGAAGGAGACACGGAAATGCAAAACTCTCAGCATGAGCAATTCACACTGAACGATGCTGTCTCTCAGCTCCCAGAACCAGGAGTCCAACTCCAAAGGTTCGCTCTTGGGGTTTAGGTACCTGTGAGAGACATTGATGATGTCTCTAGTCCTGAGGTGTTGCTCCTCCACCTTCCCTGCCAAGTAAATGGCAGACATGGCTATGAGGTAAGGGTCATACGCATCTAATTTAGTCTCGCAGAAAAATTTATGGTAAATGGTACAGGCTGTGGCAATTGGAATGGACTGCATACCCAGCTTGACACCTGCCTCCATGATGAACCGGGTCACTTTAAAGTGGACTTTGGCCTCGGAGACTAAGTGTCCCTCTTTCTTCACTTCTTCACCCCTGGCACCGCTTTCACTCTGTCTGGACTCCATGGCTAACACCGTCGCCTCCAAGGTATTCCTGGCCCCTCAATGGCAAACAAAAATCCAATTCATGTTAGGAGGAAGGCCAAAATGAGACAAACTAAAAAAGGAAGAAACATGTACTACTCCTAGGATATCTTTGCAGGAATGAACCTGTCAGCATTCATAAAAGATTTCCTACACTGTATCTTCACAGGCACACGTCTGCCTGAAAGGCACAAGTCAAGATTCTGCTGTATTTAGTGTTTTTTGATACTTAGTGTTTGATTTCAGATTAAAACACTAGTGCTTAAGGGCTGTCTTCCAATGAGGAGTCTCTCATAAGTATGTTATGATAATGCAAGATTCCTTGATGAATGCAACCAAGAATAATGCTGATAAATAACACTTTGATAATGAACATCAAACATTAAAAAAAGAATAGGGATGCTCACCAAAAGTATACTTCAGTTTCGTGGAAGATATCTTGTACAGGGTATAAGTGGAATGGATAACGTGTAGTGAGGTCCTCTGATGCTCCTCTTTGTGGATAATATGTGTTGATTATGTAAAGCCCTATAATATTTTGGAGGTTCTGTACAGGAAAAAAAATGGTTCAAAAATGTAGATATATGGTTGAAAAGCCAGGCAAGTAAATCAGTACATCAGTTTATATACCTGAAATAGATATTGTTGACAGGCAAAACAAGTTGGGCTGAGAATCATTTAGGTAGAAAGTAGACCAGAACTGTATTTGGGAAACTCTGTAGGGCAATTGTTTTGCCTTTTCAGCATCAACAGCATCCTCTGAATAGGGTGGGTTGAAGCTGTTTCAGGTAGTTTCTTAAAGAAAAAAAAAGGGTTATTAGTCTTAATTAAAAAGAAACAGGATCAAATTATAAAGATATGGCTTATACATTTTCTCACTGCCATTTTCATACTTTCTAAAATAACTCAATCTAAAAATTTTTTTGAAAGGTATCTAAATAAATTTTAAAAATGCCCTACAACCATACAAAATCTGAATTGGTATTTTCTTTCTCTCTTTTTTAAATTCTTACTTCCTATCTTATAAGTTTTAAGGCAGAAGAGTGGTAAGGGCTAGGGAATGGGAGTTAAGCTACTTGCCCATGTCACACAGCTAGGAAGTATCAGAGGCCAAATTTGAATCCAGGATCTTCCATCTCTAGACCTGGCTCTCAATCCACTAAGTCACCTAGCTACCTCTTATGGCTACCCCTTAGAAGTGGATATTTGTTAGATATTTAAAACTGCACCTGAGTCAAAAGCTAGTACTATATGGAACAGCTCTCCCAATGACAATTTCTGCAATATATATATCCCTTCTCTGTAGGCCCTCCCCTTCTGGCTATCCATTGAGCCACTTAGCTGTTCCCAGTACTAATACTTATCAACAACTTGCTGGAGAATACTTTTAAGAAGCATTTTATCCTAAATTTAAAAAAGAAAGAAAGAAAAGAAAAGAAACACTTTTTTTCTTACCATGTTCTATTTATACTATCCAGTTAGAAAGTTCACAGCCAGAAAATAAAATTTATAGCTATACAGCATATTTACAAGCCAGTTAGAAAGGAGCTCGGAGCCAAATAATGGCATTTATAGCTATTTGAGCACCTACACAATACACCCCAGTTAGAAAGGAACTCATTGATAATACCACTTGTAGCTATTGTAACATATGAGCAATCCAGTTAGAAAGGAGCCCACTGTCAGATCCCATTTATAGTTATTGTAACATACATGCCACCCAGTTAAAGGGGCTCACAACCAAATAATAGCACTTGTAGCTATTACAGTACATACACAATAGTACTCGGTTAGAAAGGAGCTCATAGCCAGGTAATACCTATTGTAACCGTTTGAGGTACAGGTAGAAGGCAGTTGGAAAGTCGCTTACAGCCAAATAGCATTTACAGCTATTTCAGCACACACAGACTACAGCCCGGTTAGGAAGGTGCTCCCAGTCACACGGGTGCATTTACAGCTATTTTAGCAAAATGTCACAGTATTTTAGATTTAAAAGTGGTCCCTCCGGTCTGTCCACCCACTGGGAAAGGGAGCAGCGTTTCTCTTCCAAGTGAATGGGATAGGGGTCCTTCGTGGGAGGGGCCAAGGACGTCCAGGTAATTATTCCAGAGGGGTAGTGGGGGTGTAGAAGGGGGTCGGCTCCGGTTCTGCCCCGGGCGCTCCCTCCCCCGCCCCGCCCCCAACATCGGCAGGTGGTAACAGGATCCTTGGCTGACATTTACCCCGCAGTGTGCAAAGCCCCAGAACGTCCTCAGGGCCGGGCTGGCCCAACCCCCGGGGATCCTCGCGGCCTAGGAGAGGAGAAGGGCCGGAGCTGGTCTCAACCGGGGCAGTGTCTCGGGGGCCCAGCAGCGATGCTATTCCGATTCGGCGTGGTTGTGCCTCCCGGCGTGGCCCAGGGTCATCCGCAGCTGTTGCTGGTAGGCTCCCGGCCCGAGCTGGGGCGCTGGGCGCCGGAGAGGGCCGTGCCCATGAAGCGGGCGGCCAGCGGGGCCGGACCCGGCGGGGCGCGCGGGCTGCAGGAGCCGGGCCTGTGGCTCGCGGAGGTGGAGTTGGCTGGCGTGCCGCCGTCGCCGGAAGCTCAGGAGCAGCAGCAGCAGCAGGAGCCGGAGGGGGCGGGGCCCGGCGTCCCCGAGACTTTCTGGTACAAGTTCCTAAAGCGGGAACCTGGAGGAGAGTTCTTCTGGGAAGGTACCGGCCGCGCGGCCTCCGCCTCCACACCCC
>NC_058133.1:406334851-406455183 GCF_016433145.1 Gracilinanus agilis | reverse complement strand
TCCTTTCTCCTTTCTCCTTTCTCCTTTCTCCTTTCTCCTTTCTCCTCTCCCCTTTCTCCTTTCTCCTTTCTCCTTTCTCCTTTCTCCTTTCTCCTTTCCCTTTTCCCCTTTCCCTTTCCCCTTTCCCCTTCCCTCCCCTCCCCTCCCCTCCCCTCCTCTCCTCTCCTCTCCTCTCCTCTCCTCTCCTCTCTTTATCTCTTCCTCTCTCTGAGTCTCCCTTTCTTGTCTAGTCCGGAAGTACAGCTGCCATTCATACGACCAAATTCACTGCTGGTCAGCCAGCCAGGCAATAAGCATTTCTTAAGCACCTACTATGTGCCAGGTGTGCTTTGACTTGCTCTGCTTCTGAACCTGTGCCATTTTGCCCCTTCTTAGGCAGCCTGAACCATCATTCCTCCCCTCTCCTCCTACACTCAGGGGCTCACCATATTGATGCTTTACTTAGCACTGATACCAAACTGGGTTTTAGCCCCTCTACTACTCAGATCTTCTCAGCTCAAGAGATCCATCAGCCTCACTCCCACAGTAGTTAAGAATTACAAGCATTGGCCATAAAGTCAGGCTAACCTCTTCATTTATTTCTTTCATCTCTTTCCTTCTTGTTTCTTTCAGAAAATTCCTCATAGACTGTTTCTCCATAATGTCTAATCTTTCATTTTTAAATTTACACCTTTTCTTGCTGCCACAAATATTCTCAAGTACTGGCTAGTCTTAGAACTGGTTTTTGTATGGCCCTGCTCTCTTGTTATAATCCTATATCTTTCTTCTCTTTCAATGCAAAGTCCTTATGTAACCTATAGGCTTTCCTTGATCTAGTAGAAATGATGAGAAAGAATTTGCAAGGCCAGGATAAATTAAGAAATGTGTGAGGGCATTTGCCAGAACCCTTTGGTTTCCATTTTCTTTTGTCTGATAGCCAGATTTTTCTCAGACTTATGTATATGTGAGTGAAAGTGTGAGAGACACTAAGAGAGTATATATGATATCCAAACTCCACATTGGGTTTTCCCCACAGAGGAAAGGGGCAGGCACCCTGTGCCACTCTCTTGGTGACCTAGGAGCATGGGAAAATAGAGTCAGAGCTGAGGTCAGTTTGGGAGCCCAAGGCAGGGAAGAGGGTGGGTAGTAACAGAATGGCTCTAGCCTCAAAAAGCCTTGAGAACTATGGCATGGGACACAAAGCCTAGAATGGGCAAGCTCAAGTGTTGTAGGTCACACTAGATTGGTGAGAGTATTATCTACCAGGAGCAGACATTGGTGACATGAAGTGAAATTCAACTCTACTTTTTTAATCTTTTTCCTTAAAGCAATTGCTTAAGAATGCTCTATGAATTCGAAAACTTGGTTAACCCTATACTTTTTGTTCTTCTTTTCAAAGATTAAATTGATTGAGATTGTGCTGGTGGGGTGGGGCAGAGAGGGGTTTATCCTAGCAGTTACCACCCTGTGGTTTGTTTCTTCAAAAGCCTTTGACTTTGGGGTTTCTCTGCTAACTGGTTGTTTTAATTAGTTATAGAACAGTGATTCCCAAAGTGGGTGCCACAGCCCCCTGGTGGGTGCTGCAGCGATCCAGGGGTGTGGTGATGGCTGCAGGTGCATTTATGTTTCCTATTAATTGCTATTAAACTTTAAAAAAATTAATTTCCAGGGGCGCTAAGTAATATTTTTTCTGGAAAGGGGGCGGTAGGCCAAAAAAGTTCGGGAACCACTGTTATAGAGGTATTTATAGCTTATTGTCCATTCTAATGAACCACAGAAACTGATTGAAGGGAAATGAATCCAATTCATGGCTTGGGACTTGGCAGGTAGAGAGGAGAGACATATTGTATTTTGGGTAACTTTTGGACGTATTCCTGATCATATTACTGGATTTCTATTGAGCCTGGGAGATGGCTCAGTAACAGGTAGGTTCTTGGAGCACAGAAGAGGTGAGAGGGAGAGAGCATTCATAGGTAGTTGGAGTGCCATCTGGTGGCCAAACAGTATATTATACTCAGTCAAGTGCCCTTCTGTCAGCCAGGATGAATAAAGCATTTATTAAGCTCTTACTTTTTGCAAAATAGTGGGCTAAGTGCTGGTGATAAAGGTAAGGCAGCTCCTGCTCCCAAGGAGCTCTAATGGGGGAGGCAGCTGAATTGGAATGAATCTGTAATCCATAGGGTGGAGTGGCAAAGCAGAGGGTAATGCCTCTTCTTTAATGTCGTTTCTACTGATAAGATCATATCAGTTTCTGATGTTGACCATTTGATAATGCCAAGAACTTTCTTTTCTGGGTCCTGTAGCACTTAAGGAGCAGTTATAAGCCTGTGTCTCCATTATATCGTGATGACTCTAGACAGTGGACTGCAAGCATGGCTTTTCCAAAGGCTACTGGGTTGAGAAACTTGTGAAGGGAGGTGGTGGTGTGACTGACCTCGTATTTTAACCTCAGTTCCTATGGCTTCCATCTCGACTCTATTTTATGTAGGGATGGTACATTCTTGACCTTTGTTGTAGTTAAGGTGTTTTTCAGTCATGTCCAACTCTTTGTGATTCCATTAGGGTTTTTTTTGGGGGGGGAGGGGCAAAGATGCTATAGCGGCTTGTTATTTTTTCCTCCAGATCATTTTAGAAATGAGGAAACTCAAGATAAATGAGATTAAGTGAATTGCCCAGGATCACATGGCTAGTAAATGTCCAAGGAGAGATTTGAACTCAGGAAGAGTTCAAATCCTTTCCCCTAACTCCAAACCTGGAACCCCATCTATTGTGCCACTAGCTGTCTTTATATCTTCCTAACATCCAAAATGATTCCATTTCAATGACCTTTAAATCTAATTACCCTTTCTCATCATTATTTCTATCTTGGTCACTGGTCTGCATAGACTTAACTGGAGTACTTAAATATTAAGTAATATGCCTGTAGTCCTTTAACTTTTAAGTATCCATAGAAATACCTGTATCTTGGAAGGACTAGGATGACCTGCATTTTAACTTCAATCAGCATAATATGCCATGTTGCTCTATATCACATCTACACACATAGATTATTATCTTAATAAATATTTGTTAAATGTGTTGAGCTTTGCATATTAGCCAGTCCAGATTTTAAATAATCAGTTTATAAATTGTAGCATTTATAGATTCTAGATTTTTTTTTCTCCTATCCTGTCCATGTATAGGAAGGTTGAGTCCCTAGAACGAGACTATATCCCAGGGTTCTAGGTTCTACGGGGAGGCTTATCTCTTATAAAGTATGTTTAATCCATTCATTGCACTGCCCCTCCCCATGTCAGTGACCAGTTATTATCTTCTCATCCTCTATAAAATAGTGTCCCAAAGTTATTTTGACTATTTGATATTGTGTTGATATCATTAATAACCAATTGATATCAATTAGCTTAAAAAAAACAAACAAAAATACATGTACAAAAAAGACATGGTAGGAACCAAAGTACGAAAACCTTCTCCCTCTACACCCTGGTCTATGGGTAGAGTAGATTTAAACTCAGAAAGGTTGCTACAAAGCATTCTTTCCATTAAGTTCACTTATGAGTATGGCATAGATGACATGCAAGTTGTTCCCTTGCTTACATGGCATAGTACCTCAGTGACTGGATTCACTCACTGCAGGACTGAGCTAAACAGGTTGCTCTTCAGGGCTTGCTCCTCATCACTTGGGTACTGGCTTACTCCACTCTAGGCTTCAACCATTCAGACCTTTGTTGGTTCTTTTGATCTTTTGAAGCTCCCAGGATTGTAGTCTAGCAAATTATAATAATGAATCATGGTTTTTCTTACTAGCCAGGTATCTCCCCCTGCAAGTGATTGTCTCAGAGGGGGAAGAGGAAGAAGACACATAAGAGTTTTAACAATTAAGAGAAAATGTATGGGTACATATTACTTATCCAAATGTATCAATAATTGACAGTCAGCTATGTGGCACAGTGGAAAGAGTGCTGGGCCTAGAGTTAGGAATACTTATCTTCTGAGGGCCTCTTTAGATCAGAATCTAGCTTCAGACACTTACTTGTGTGATCCTAGGCAAGTCACATAATCCAGTTTGCCTCAGTTTCCTCATCTGTAAAATGACCTGGAGAAGGAAATTGCAAGCCACTCCAGTGTCTTTGCCAAGAATACCTCAAATGGGGTCATGAAAGGTTGTATGTGACTGAAAAACAAATGGGCAACAATAACTGTTTTGCCTCTTACACACATTTACTTAAAGGCAGAGAAGAATGACAAAACAGAGTCAAGAAGATAGCAATATTATGTGTTTACAATTTTATGGTGGCTGGGAGGAGAGATAAGTTTAGTCACAGTAGCAGTAGCTACCTTCTTGCCCACCTGTAGGCTCAGTGCCATTATTCCTCCTTTGCTATTAGGGAAGAAAAAGAGCTTGAGTTTTTCCATCTAAGCTTTTTGTATACATATTCAGTTCTGGTTTGTTATAGGAAAAATGTAGATTAGGATGTATCTTAAATTAGCAAAAGCAGACCTGGCAGAGCTGGAATTCCAAACCTGGAATGTTGCAGGAAGGGTTTTCATACAGAGGACTTGGAGCTGGCAGTTGGCCTTGAGTTGGGTTTGGAGTTGGTGTTTTGGCAACTGACTGGTGAGCCTGTGTGGATTGATACTGGGATCTTGGACTGTGGAGCTATACCTTGGATTTTAACTGCAAGACTTTCAATCAAGACCAAGGAGTTTTCAGGTTGAGAAAGGAGTTTTCTGGGTTGGTGGACATCCACAGAAAAATCCTATTCTCCCTGACTCCCAGTGGATTACTTTGCTGTTCAACTGGAGTTTCCTGGGATCAGATACATCTAGACAACATCCAGTGGACTGCTCCATTAGATATCCTTTTACCCCTGCCTAGCTAGCCCTGTCCTAGGTTGTCTGCTGGTAGTTAGTATTAGAGTAGCCATTTTCATCCCCAACATTCCTTGGCTGTTTACCTTAGAGGCTCAAGTGACAATTACTCCCATTACCTCCATTTCCTGTCCTTGTTCAACCATTAAAACCCTTTTATATAAAACTTCCTTGGTTTCTCCTTTCCCAGATACTTCACTGACTATAAGAGCCCACTGGTGGAATAAAACAGTTTTCCTGATTGTGTTCATTCTGTTTGTTATCCAGATATCCCCAGCTTAGTGTGTTAGTCTGTTACCTCTTCACTGTTCCCCAAATACAGCTGAGGGACCAATTTAAATCCCAGCTGTACCTTCGTTCCCCCTAACTATCCCCCTACCTATTACATTATCTATAACAGGTTCAATAGCCAATTAAAAGCCTTTTTTTTTCTGCCTACAGTAAATCAACAGAAAAGTCACAGAAGATTTGTACAATGTCTAAAGTGAAGGGCAGGTCTCCCCATTGTGTACCTAGAGAAAGTGGGTAGGTAAGCAAGCACCAAGGATTGGGCCCTAATTGGTTCATTAAAAGATTAAAAAATGAACATTTGAAACAAATCCAAACTAATTTGAGAACTGTGTTTTCTGTGGTTCTAGTTATGACTTACTGGTGTAAGGGGGGAAAAGGTTTTTTTTGGGTTCGATATATTAAAAGATGGTTGCCAGAGGATTGAACTGTTATCAATCCTCAATTAAGAATAATCTCAAGCCAAAATTGACTATTATGGAAGTTTATTTACAATTAAGAAGAGAGAGAGGAAATAAGGAAATAAGAATCTAACTCAGTAGGTAAGAGGCCTGGAAGTGAATGAAGCAAAAATTCATTTACAGAGTCTATTAAAAGAAGTTTCTTAAGAGAAGTTCAGGAAGATTCAGTCTTTAAACTCACCACGGAGAATTCAAAAGAAGATATTTAAAGTAGTCTCACCAAGGTCTCAACACTTCTTCATGGACCAGAAGACCTCTTTCATCAGCCATGCTCTTCACCAGAAGCCTCCAGCTGACCGAGGACCTTCTCCTTTTAAAGGGGTCACTTATGTGTCACTTCCTGTGCCTCCTTCCTAATTTGCATGTCCAATCACAATAGACACTTCTCATAGTACTGCCTAGGGGGCAGTCAGTTGATTCTGATTTGTCACCCATTCTAGCACACATGGGTTACGGACCTCTCAGAATTAGAGGTGTTCTCACCTTTGGTGATTAAATCTAAAGATGGGCAATGTAGACTTAATCTAATTATCACACTGGACTTTATATAAAAAATCCCTTTATATATAAAAGACTTACTGGAATTGGAAAATTTTCAATATTTTTCATACTGTTAAATATAAAATGTTAAAGAATATAATGTATTAATATTACAGTAATATAAATATAATATGATATATTTATATCATAATATAATAAATGAATACATCAATATATATGATATAATAATATTAATATATTATATTCTTTAACATTTTACTTGTGCTTTTCTAGGTTTCTAGGTTCACTGAAGTTGTATAACCTTATGGTTTTAAACACCATATTAGACATAATAAGAAAGGAAAGGGAAAAATAATGATGAGTAAAGACTCATAAATAAAATAAAATAAATATATTAATTAAATATGAGTACTTTGAGTAAATAAATGTTATGCATTAATTTGGATAAGATCACAGGCAATAAGAGATGAAAGAAAAAAGATCATTTAATCCAAATCTCTTATTTTATAGATGAGGAAACAGATGAGAGTGGATAGCTCCAGTAAGTGCTGAAGCCTCAGGATTCAAACTTGGGGCCTCTAACTCCTTCATATTCTTCTCATAATAGCACATGGTTTCTCATGATATGAGTATAAATGAGTGAGAATGAAAAATATGAACTCTATGAATTATGTACTTAGAACAACAAAGAGTAGGCCCCTTTTCCTATGTCTTGGGGAAAATTTCCTGCAGTATTTCAAGAGTATTTTGAATGGGGAAGTGCTTGGCAGGTTGATAAAGGTTAAAATGATAATTAGAGATCTGGGATAAGAGATGACTCCATAATTATAGTAACCAATATTGCTATTAGTTGCTTATACCTCATAAATGCTGCTTATTCATTCATTCATTTATTTATTTATTTATTCATCCACCCATCCATCCATTTATCTATCTATCTATCTATCTATCTATCTATCTATCTATTTACTTATTCATTCATTTATTCATTCATTCATTCATTCATTCATTCATTCATTCATTCATTTTAAACCCTTGTACTTCCGTGTATTGTCTCATAGGTGGAAGAATGGTAAGGGTGGGCAATGGGGCTCAAGTGACTTGCCCAGGGTCACACAGCTGGGAAGTGGCTGAGGCCGGGTTTGAACCTAGGACCTCCCATCTCTAGGCCTGACTCTCACTCCACTGAGCTACCCAGCTGCCCCCCTGCTTATTTATTTTTAACCTTATATTTTTCATATTAACACAAATTTTTTCTCTCCTTTTCTCTAATTCTCCCCTTCCCATATTAAAAAAAGAAAAACAAAACCCTTGTAAGAGATATACATAAAGAAAATTAATTCTCACATTGTTGTTGAGACATTTCAGTCATATCTGACTGTGATCCCATTTGAGATTTTCTTGGCAAATATACTGGAATGGTTGGCCATTTCCTTCATCTCATTTTACAGATGAAGAAACTGAGGCAAACAGGGGTAAGTGATTCACCCACAGTCACAAAGTTATTAAATATCTGAGGCCAGATTTGAACTCAAGAAGATGAGCCTTTCTGACTCCAGGCTTTGCACTCTATCCACTGCGACACCTAGCTATCCCAGTTCTCACATCGACCATATCCAAAATGTTATATTTTGCAACCTGAATCTGTCATTTTTCGGTCAGGGGATGGGTAATATAATTTTGTTATTGGATCTTGGAAATCATGGGTTGTTTTAAGAGTTCTCTTGAAAGATTTTCCATCAGAGTTAAAGAAAGCCTCCCAGGTGTAAAGAAAAAGTCTGGGAGTAAAACTTCTGAGAAAATTTACTTTAATATGATAGTAAGCAAATATCATACACATCAATGTACATTGAATTTGCTATGTTTGAGATAATGGGTCTGCAGACACATTCAGTTTAGTCTGAGACAACTGATCATTATCACTGACAGATTTTTATAGGCAAAAAGAGGAACTTACAGAGGTGGTGAGTGGAGGGGATTTACAGAGGTTGTTCTTGAAATGTTACATACAGGGTCTTACAAGTCATGGGGAAAAATTGTGGACAAGACAAGACAGGTCACTTTGACCAAGCTGCTTCCTGGGATTTCTTACATTTAATTTTTCCACTATTGTCAACTTTCAGAGTGTGAACTTGACAAGAGATCTTTGTGGTTATAAGAGCTTGATGCCACTAGTGCTGCTGGAAAAGAGAAGTCTACCTTTAGAAGCCAGCTGTCAGAGAGAATTAAAGCTTATGAATTCTAACATAATCTAATATCTGTTCTTATTCCTATTCTTTGTTTCCTTATTCTTTATCTTTTACTAAATGATTAGTTTACTATTAATCCTAAATATTAAAATGGATTCAACTCAGCTATTAAACCTACTAAGAGCTGAGACTCATTACAAAATCAGATTAGTCAACAACAGTTTTAGCTTAATAATTATGCTAATCAATCAATAACAATTCCAAATCAATTATCAGTCTTTTCTTAGGGTTTACACAGCTGGATACTTGTCTCAAATAGCTCTTTAGCCATAGAGTATAGCCCATAAGGTCTGTCTATTTTTATTTATAATTTAGCAAATTGTACATTGGTATGAGAAGATTAACATTATATATTCCATGACTTTCATATTTTTAAATGTTGAATTGTTAATGTCACATTAACATCGAATTTCCCTCTAAATTTTAGCTAATTAAAACCTTAGAGAATTTGAAGTATAATTACCAGGAAATGATTTTTTAATGTTCAGTAGCAAAAGGTACAATAGTTTTTTTAGGATAACTTCGTCATATTGTCATCTGGTATTGCCATATTTTCTAGGAATTATATTTTAGGGTTTTTTGGGGGGTAGTTTTATATTAGAAAAAGCTTAATTTGAAAATTAAAAACCAACCTAACAGTGTTTCACTTGAATTTTCAATATATTCTATTTTTGTTTTAGTATTACTAGACATTTATTCATTTGCCATAGCTCAGCAATCTCTGCCAGGTTAGTCTTAGAATCATATACTTACATCCACAGAAAACCAACAAGTCAAAACATCTTTTTCCATCCTTCATCATCCCAGGATTATAGATAAAGAATCTGAGGTCCAGAGACACAGTGATTTACATAGATTTGTTGTTATTCATTTGTTTCAGTGGTATTCAACTCCTTATGACCCTATTTGAGATTTTCTTGGCAAAGATACTGGAGTGGTTTGCCATTTCCTTCTCCACCTCATTTTACAGATAAGAAACCTGAAGTAGATAGTGTTAAGTGATGTGCCTAGGGTCATACAGCCAGTATTTGAGACTGATTTTGAAGTCAGATCCACCTGACTCACCAAACTGCCCCAAGGTCAAAGAGAGAAAGTAGCAAAACCATGATGCAATAGTATCTACTGATTTCAAATTCGATTTTTAGAATATGGTAGGATATCTAATTTGTAATTTGTGTGGAGGACTGTATTTTGGAATATTTTGATATATCCATGACTTTATTTAGACTCAAGTCATTAAAAAACAAAAACAAAAACACTTCACTGGATATAATCAACTGGTTTTAGTGGAAAAAATAAGAATTGAAGGCATTACCAATCAGCTCACTCATTAATCTTCCCTTTTTAGGCCTTGGGGAATTTTTCTGTAACCCAGACTACCTATAAATTTTCTCTGCATTGAAAATCTAGTCCGTGCCTTATGGCAAACTTGGGGAGAAAATTTATTTTCAAACCATTTTTCTTATTTAAGATTTCAGTTCAGTCTTTACTTTGTCTGGTTGGAAAATTGAATTTAAATCTCACTTAATAATGTCTTTTGATTATAGTTGAAGAAGTTTTGTTATTTCTCAGTGATATATTTAGATTTCACTAGTATGGCGATCTACTTAGGGGAGATAAAAACAAGAGTCCTTTAAAATAGTTATTTTAGGTTGTCATAGAATGAAAAACCTATGAATTAAAAATATTCTTTGAATTAGTAAATTGCTGAATTTCTATTTCAAAGAGTAATTTCAGTAGATCTTCTAAGACTTATTTTTATATTAGTCAATCAAGAGGATTGTATTTCAACTAAAAAAAAAATTGAACAAATTTAAATTCTCTTTCTGCCCTCATAATACTTCTCTTTTCTCCCAACCAAATAAATGTGAATAAACTCTTAGTTTGTCTCTTTCGAAAAGTAGAGAAAACAGCTGATTCTCTACAACTAATGGGAAGACCTGAGTAGTTTTGTAAGTCTTTTATATTTTGGGTTGATATTATTGCTTGTTTTTGCTTTTGACATGCCACTGACCTCTTTGTTCAGCCCTGCATGTAAAAACAAATCTACTATACTATTTGTTTTCTGACCAAAATAAAAAATAAAAAGAGGGAAACAAAAACAAAAGATACCTTCTGACTCTTTTGAAGGACTTCATAGAAATTGCAGAGCAAAGGTTATCAAAGCAATTGACCCACCTGAACTAATGAAAAATCAAGAGAGAGAGACAGAGACAGAGACAGAGACACAGAGAGAGAGACAGACTTTCAAATATGTTGTCTTTTCATCTATTATATCCTAGCACTTACTATTAATTTTGGGAATAGCTAGATGGTTCAGTGAATTGAGAGCCAGGGCAGAGACAGGAAGTGTCCTGGGTTTAAATGTGGCCTCATGTACTTCCTAGTTGTGTGATCCTGGGCAAGTCACATCCCCCATTGCCTAGCCATTACTGCTCTTCTGCCTTGGAACCAATACCTAGTACTGATTCTAAGATGGAAGGTAGGGGTTTAAAAAAAATCTAAGCTTCATTGCTTTCTGCCAAAATAAAAGCAGTTGACTTTTGCCTGGTAGTATAAAATAGAGTTCTTAATTCAGTAAGGAGGCTTTTGTTTTGTTTTTAAAAAACTCTAAGTACTTTGTGGCTTTAATGATTCAGCAAGCATTTATTAAAATCCTATTATGTGGTAGGCACTGTACTTAGTACTAGGGATAGAAGTTTAGAGAAGCAATTCCAACTTCCTAGTTGTTTACATTCTAATGTGTATTAAAATAACAGTATGTCCACAAACCATTCTCTATGGTTCTTTCAGAACAGTTTTTAGTAATTAAAAAAATTAATTTAAAAACAATCTTTTAATTAGATCATTGGACATAATATCTT
Organism: Gracilinanus agilis; assembly: GCF_016433145.1. Classification (NCBI taxonomy): domain Eukaryota; kingdom Metazoa; phylum Chordata; class Mammalia; order Didelphimorphia; family Didelphidae; genus Gracilinanus; species Gracilinanus agilis. The sequence continues at coordinate 406,443,972 of NC_058133.1, read as the reverse complement.
CAGTGATCATGACTCTTTAAGTTTGCTAAAACTAAAGGAAGTCTACTAGGTTGTTTCTTACTTGCCAATGACAAGTTGCCAATGAATACAAAGTTATTTATTAATGGATTGTCAGCCTTTTACTGTCAATCTGTTTCTCATTTTTTTTTTTTTAAATCCTCACCTTCCGTCTTGGAGTCAATACTGTGTATTGGCTTCAAGGCTGAAGAGTGGTAAGGGTAGGCAATGGGGGTCAAGTGACTTGCCCAGGGTCACACAGCTGGGAAGTATCTAAGGTCAGATTTGAACCTAGGACCTCTCGTCTCTAGGCCTGACTCTCAATACACTGAGCTACCCAGCTGCCCCCTGTTTCTCATGTTTTTGATAACGTTTCTATCTATAATAGGCAATACTACCCAGATAATTCTTTAATTTGGGAATGTTTCCAAATTGACTTAGTTTTTGGAACTACTTGAAAAATCTGACCTGTTTGCATTAGTGCAGGAAATTCTCTGTATTGATGAAATTATTGTATATTTGTTCCATTCTCCATTAAAAAATGGATCTGATTTGCTTACATATTTGTTAGATTTATAGAATGTGATTTTGTTTGTTAAACTTAAAACTTAAAAGTTAAAAAATTAAATTTAATTAATTAAATAAATTAAAAATAAAAACTGTTAAATTTAAAAATGACAAATTAGGAAGACTTGGCTCTTCCACTAGAGATAATATATGTAAAAGCAGTTCTTAAAACTTTGTGTTTGGCAATTACTGTTGGCTATCATTATTAATATTATTGTTAATTTTGTTATTATTATTATCTATGAGAACTTTCCAATACCACATTTCTTCCTCTAAAAAATGAAGGTGTAGATGTTCTCAGAGATCCCTTCCAGCTTAAATCTATGATCCTATGATTTTTCCCTTTAAACTCACCCCTTTCCTAAAATTATCTTTTTCTGATGAGGATAAGCCTTGTAAATGTCACTCAGTTAATTTCAATAAGCATTAATTAGGTGCCTACATTGAGCAAGATGTCTGGACACTAGGGCTACAAAAACAAAAGCAAAATAGCCCTTGCCTTCAAGGCATAGGTCTAATGGGGGAAATTTCATTTATTTATTTATTTATTTGGATTTAAATATTTTATTTTTTTAGAAAAATTTTCCATGGTTCCATGATTCATGTTTTTACTTTTCCCTTCACCCTCCTTTTGCCCCCACCCCCATCCAACACATTTTCACTGGTTTTAACATGTGTCATTAATCAAGACCTATTTCCACATTAATGATAGTTGTATTGGTGTGATCCTTTCAAGTCTACATCCTCAAACATGTCCGCCTCAACCCAGGTGTTCAAGCAGTTGCTTTTCTTCTGTGTTTCCTCTCCTGCAGTTCTTCCTCTGAATGTGGGTAGCATTCTTTACCATAAATCCTTCAGAATTGTCCTGGGTCCTTGCATTGCTGCTAGTACAGAAGTCTAATGGGGGAAATTTTAAAACAATCTAATGGAAATTACAAATGGTACAATGGAAGGCTAGGGGGTAGTGTGTGACAGAGACATGGAATATAAGGATTTTGAGTAGAGCCATCAGAGATGGCACCTAATGGCTCCATGCAGAGTCTCCCTCAGATTTTTGAAGACTTGAAATAGCTCTATAAGACTGTGAGAACTCTCCTAAAATCTTTTATCAGGTTGGTGGCTAAAATAAATATTCAATGATCGGAGCCAGACTTTGAATATATGCTTGACAAACTCACCAGGTTCACACTATGGCTGGAAGTAGGTCCCAAGGACTAGAATGTATTGTTTAAAGACAAGACCAGAAGATGACCCCATTTGAATAAGAAGTAACTGAAAGAGGAGAAAGTTTTGAAGGATGAAAAAAAAGATAGCAGTCGCCATGGTGTGCTTTCTGGAAAAACAGAGATGAGCTGGTATGAGGTTCCAGAGAAAAAAGGATCAGAGGTCAGCACTGTTTATTTGGCCATAGATATGTATGAGTTTGCTTGAAGTGAGGCTTTGCTAGACCTTTGTGCAGGGAAAGAAGTACTATGTCTAAAGTACTATCTCAGTTCAGTATGAAAATATTTTTTCTCTGGATATCTTGGGATGAAGGAGACATTTTGGAGTTAGTGAATGAGAAGGAAAAAGAAAGTGGACACATGAGGCTTTCATCACTTTCCTGGACCTTATTCTGAGTGAATAGCAAACTGCTCTCTTAGAAAGGTGAAGTCTCTTCTAAGGCAGGTATGTCATCACTAGAGGTAAAGCAGATTACTGATTCTGACAAGTGCTGATACAATTATTCCTGCCAGGCAGATTGTATTTTTCTGCTTTATCACTATTTAGCCAGCTCTAAGCCACCTAGAAAAGTCTTTTCCCAAGATGTTTCAGATCTTATCCCTCTGCTTTATCTTTATCTTTTCTTCTGATTTACTCTGGGATTATTATGTGGGCAAAGAGATCAACCATGGGTCATTCTGAAATAAGAAACACACTTTCCTTTTGAAAGATGAAATAAAAAAAAGTGGAGAGGAGTACAAGCCATAGCAGGTTAGGGTCTTGCCTGATGGTCAAGGGCAAGGGTAGGTAGAGTCCTAGATTTTGACTCATTATGAGGGGGGCGACATTACCTATGTCAGGTACTCATCTCCCAATTGTTAGTACATCAACTCTATTCTAGTGCTTACTCCTCAGGATGGGGAGATAAGCTGTTTCTCTGGCAGCTGTCCCTTTATTTCCTCTAATTGTAGCATAGACATAGAGCTGGGAAGGACCTTATAGTTCATTTATTCCATCTTTTTTTTTTTTTTTTAAATAGATGAGGAAACTAAAGCTAGAAAAGGTCAAGCGACTTGCACAAAGTCATCCCACTATTAAATAGCGGAGGGTGGATTTGAACTCAGGTCTCCCTAACTCTTAGGTCTATCTACCTACCTGCCTCTTAAACTATTGTAATAGCCTCTAAATTAGCCTCCTTTCTTTCAGTTTTTTTCCTTCCCTAGTCCATTACCCACATAAATGCCAAAATGACTTTCTTAAAGAAAGACGAGATTCAACCATGTTCTTCTCCTGCTCAAAAACCACCAGTGGATCCCCAACCATGTCTATGATGAAATCCAGCTTCCTCAACCTGGCATTTTAACTCCCTTTTACCCACTGTTTTCTAGGAAAAATGGGCTACTTGCAAAAACATAGTATGATATCTGCCCCTGCAGCGTTTTATTTACTCATATTAAGTGGTTTTGCAAGGGTAGGTTTATTTTCCTCCTCATCATCTTCAAAGCCCAGAGTAAGATGTCCATTCTCTGAATACTCCTCTGAAAACTCTGCTATCTCCATTCTCATTTATTAGTTATTTCTCCCTATTCAGATCCAATTACTTCTAGGTATCTGTATGGTTATCTCATGCCCTCTCCCAGTAGAATGTCTATCTGCCTTGTTTATCTTCCAGGGTTCTTGTGAGGAGAAAATGAGATAATGTCTGTGTAAATTCTTAGGAAACTAAAAAGTACTGTGCAAAATTGAAAAAATATGATTATTCTTTCTCTAAAATCCTGTGATTAGATAAAATCTCTTCCATCTTTTCAGATTTGAGGTTTGTTCATATCTCCAGTAGGTGGCAACATTTCACTTGCACTGTACCATACTTTGTAAGAGCTCATCTCTTCAACTAAAAAGAAGTAAGAATTAATTAAGATTTTAGAGGAATATAGTGCATCGTCTTCCTCTTTCCTGCAAAGATCCTGGGCTAATATCACCACCCCTTGCTTATTCAAAGGAATCAATGAAGGTGAAAATGTTCTCATATTAACAGCCAAATAACCTTATGCAATATTTATTAATGTAGCCTGAAACCTTTGCTTACTTTGGTGAAGTGTTAGTTGGGTTGTGAGGAAATTATGTTGACATAGGTAAATAGAATCCATTTGACATGGCCCACAGAATCATGCTCCTTGCCCTTGAGGAATACTTCAAAATCCTGCTTTTCAATATGTGCACATAGGTAGTTTTTTTGATTCATAATGCCAGTTCTACTTGTGATTTATCTTGCATATGAGAGAAGGATCTTATAGTTGTCATGCCCTCTGAGCTGTTTATGCCATATTTGAGAAACAAATTTATCCTGATTTTCATATCAGTTTACTCTGTGTGAGAATTAAACATAGGATTTGTTCCATAGCGTGAGATAAATAGGAAAAAGTATACTTGTGAAGCTTGTTGGGAGTTTGCCTATTGAATGTTATATTGATAATAAAGTTTTAATATGTTTGGTAACCTAGACACCAAAGAATAGCCTTGTTCTCCAGAATGCTGAAAAAAATGTATTATTCATCAGCAGAATGCATCTATATGTTTCATTTTTAAGGAAAAAATCAATGTCATATTTAAACTATCATATTGGTATGTCATATATCACGTTTAAACTTACATATCACTGTGCAATAAATATGAAAAATAACCTAAATGATTGTTTAAATTCTAGAAGGATGAATTAATTGCAGATATTCTGGGGAGGTAATAGAGTTTGGAAAATATTCTCATAAAACTTTTGGAAGCATTATGAATTATTCCAGAACAGAAACTAGGATTTTTTTGTTAGTAAGGAGAATAATGACATGGTAATAATTGCTAATATCTCTATAGTGCTTTAAGGTTTGCCAAGCACTTCACATATTTAATCTCTGTGGTCACCTTCACAACAACACATTGTGGTACATGCTCTTGTCATACTCTGACAGATCAGAAAGTTGAAGCAGATAGAGATTAACCCAGGGCCACACAGCCAGTAGATTCAAGTTTAGGCCTTCTTGTGTCCAACTCCAGCCCTCTATCCATCAGGGAAACTGCCAGTCATGATGATAATGACAATACTAATAATAATGTGCTATGGAGAGCATATAGAAATCCCTGTCTTTCTTTTTCCACAGGTATTTCTTAGAAGATCATAGGAACTGTTCCTCAGTTGGTTATAGTATTATGTCCATTTTTATGAAGGGAGAAGTCAAGGTACCGAGACATGCCTATAACCACATAAGAAATCAGTCAGAAAATGAGTGTACACTATCCTGACTCTTAATCTGTTTATCAAGTCATTGGAGCAGTGCTTCTCAAATATTCAGCAATTTCTCTGAAGGTTTCCACAGCTCACTGTGGGAATGACAAATTTCACTGTCAAATTATCCTCATTTCCTTTCCAACTAACAGGGACAAATATCCATGATAAGGAAAAGCAATATGAATCTTGACTATAATTCATGTGAAAAATACTTGAATGTTTTAGTTGTACCAAAAGCTTAATGAGTCAATAGTATGAGATGAAATACTAAAGCAATGTTATGTTTTATTAGGACAAATATAGCATCTAGATTAAAATATGTAAATCCAATGCACCTCATGTTGGTTAAACCAAGTGGTATGAGTAGTATGTCCAGTTCTAGGTCCTAGGTCCCATACTTAGATCCACTAATAGACGAGAGAGTGCATACAGAGATATGAGGAAACTCAGGAGTAATATGACTGTTATCTTTGTATATTTTAAGGCAATATTTTAGAGTAAACACATTCTATAGTGCTCCAAAAATCAGAAATAGGACTGTTGGTAGCATTAACTAGGGAGATCAACTTTTGGTTTATTGTGAGGAATCACTTCATAATATTTAATAATGTCTAGCACTGAAATGACCTACCTTTAGGAGCAGTGAACACTCCATCACTAGAAATGTTCACATAAAGGTTGAAAGACATAGCCTGCCTGGGATATTGAAGAGGAGATTCTTACATTGGGTGGAATGATGAAACTCTAAGGTCCCGTTCAGCTCCAAGATTTTGTGATGGATCTAAGATCTTTGTGGTGTGGATATTCTCTCCACAAGTGCTGATCACAACTCACTCCTGTTTTTTCATCCTATATGATTCTTTTTTATGGCAATCCTTCATTGAGAACCCTTCTTATAAAATAAGGGGAAAATATTTTGGAAGGACCATATTATAATATTGAGGAAAGGATTTAATACTAATGCTACCTTTCCTTTGTTTCACTTATTGACAAAACGACTATGATCTCATTTAAATGAGTCTGAGGGCAGAATTAGTTAAAAAGGAGGGATGATGATGAAATAAATTGTGCTATCTAGTCAGGCAGAGTAAAAGTATATTATAGAGAAAGATGTGGGATTTATGTCAGGAGACTCAAAAGAGAGGAAGAAAATGACATATTACTGGGAAGAGATTGTACAAGTCACACCCAACTTTGGACTCCAAGACTATTCCTAGTAATCCTTGGCAGCTAACTAGGGGATTTACTGAATTAGAAACATCACATTAGAACTTGTTTTCCATTTTTCTGGCAATTCCTAAAAATCATTTGAAATCTAAGGATGAGTGGACATGTGTAAGTTAGGGCACAAGGAGAGATGGAATTTTAAGAAAATGAGTTCATTTTAATTCATTTCAACTTAATAAACATTTATTAAACTCTTGTTCTGTGCCTTTAAACCCTGGGGAGACCAAGATAAAAATGAGAGTCCTAGTCTTCAAGAACCTTACATTTGGAAGGAAATAAGTTATAGACAAAAATAAAGTATATAAGATGTGTGTGTAATAAGGCTCTCTCTGACATGTGGCATGGGGGTGTCATTATATGACTTGAAGGGAGGCAGGAGAGACATCTCTAGCTTCTTCTTCCCCAGGCCTTCTTCAAGGGGCATTTTAATTCCAGTCAGGGCAGGAAACAGGAGCTTAGCATCAGAAACTTGTCCACTCTGCTCTCTTCACAAAGGGGGGCACTGGGCTAGTACCTGTCTGCTCCCATAAATATTACTAGTCTAAGTATGAGATTTTCAGGTTGAAGCTAAACATCTCATGTACTATTCATTAATGGGGAAAGCAGGACCCAAGCTTTATATGCAAGGTTTGACTCCCTTCCCACCAAATACCAGTTCTGCATAGATCACACAGTGTTGTTGTCATTCAGTCATTTCGGTCATGTCTGACTCTTCATGACTCTATTTGGATCTTGGCAATGATATTGAAGCAGGTTGCCAAATAATTTTATAGATGAGGAAATTGAGTCAACCAGAGTTAAGTGACTTACTTAAGGTTACATTGCTAATACATGCTTGAGGCCAGATTTGAACTCAGGAAGATGAGTCTTGCTGACTCTTGGCCCTGCACTCTATCTCCTCCTGCATCACTTAGCTACCCTTAATGAACAGACACAGCAAGAAGCAAAGAAACCTATTTATCCAAGTCAATAGCAAAACAGAAATCAGAAGAAATTATATGCAGAAGATGCTATATAATAGACAATACAGAGCCAAAGGTCACTCCTATGGGAAGCAAAGTAATTCCCCTTAACTGAGAGAGAGACAGACAGACAGACAGACAGACAGAGAGAGAGAGAGAGAGAGAGAGAGAGAGAGAGAGAGAGAGAGAGATAGATATTCTTTATACTCTGTTCTCATTGAGTATCTCTTATATTTTTGATGCCACAGTTTAAGAAGGACATTGATAAGTTGACATCATGATCTGCCAGAGAGAAAGAGATTAGGTTTATTATGTTTGGTTTCAAGGAGAAAAACTTGAAGAAATGGGTGGAAATTATAAAAAAGAAAATTTAGGCTTGAAAATGGAAAAAATTAACTCTGGGAATTAGAGATATTCAGAAATGGAATGCACTGCCTTCAGAAGTGGTGAGTTCTTTCTCACTAGAGGCAATAAGGCAGAGGTTTGGATGACCTTTCATTAGGTGTGTTAAAATGGGGATTATATCCATGTATACGTTATTTTAGATTGTTGCTGGGCTTCCTTCCAACTTTCAAATTCTGTATTGTGATTCCTGGCTCACTCCAAATTGTAGGGCCTTTTATGTTGATGTAACCACTAGGGGTCACAACAGGTTTAGGCTTTTCATCCAATTTGTTGTTGTTCAGTTGTTTTTCAGTCATGTCCTACTCTTTGTGACCCTATTTGAGTTTTCTTGGCAAAGATACTAGAGTGGTTGGCCATTTCCTCCTCCAGCTCATTCTTCCAGATGAGGAAACTGAAGCAAACAAGATTAAGTGTTTTTTCCCAGTCATACAGCTAGTAAAGTGTCTGAGACCAGATCTGAACTCTGGAAGAGGAGCCTTCCTGATGCCAAGCCTGGAACTCTATCCATTGCCCTGATTATCTTAGCAAGTGAAAACTCCCTAACATTGGAATGAGGTGTTGGGGATCTTATTCCCAGCTTCTGTTAGGAAAAGCCATCCACTTCTGTGTGACTCACAGAGTTGTCCAAAGCCCCTGATAAAGGGACACAGTAATACAGAAGAAATGGGAGGACAGGGTCAACTACAGGTATAATGAGAAATAGGATTAGATCATTCACATACATTCTTAAATAGAATAAAAGAGTACCCTTAGAAGCAGGAACCAATTACATGTAGCTGAAGTAAGGCAGATGAAGGGGATGAGAATCCCAAGCCCAGCCTCCTTACTGAGCAGGTGCCAGTGATGATGATGATAAAGAAGATTTAGATGATGATGATAGCTAGCAATTCTATAAGACTATAAGTTTTCACAGCTCTTTACAAATATCTCATTGGATCCTCACAACAAGCCCAAGAAGGTAGGCATTATTGTTATCTCCATTTTACAGATGAGTAAACCAAGGCTGAAGGAACTTATGTGACTTTCCCAGTTAGTGTCTGAATCTTGATTTGAACTCAGGTCCTTCTAAGTCCAGGTCTAGAACTCTGTCCACTGTACCACCTACCTACCCAATCTGCTACCTTAGCTATCATGGAAATGTAGACTTGAAGGAAAGAACCGTCACTGTCAACAGTACCTTGGTACTGTTCCAAATGATCCTTGGCAGGGGTATTATGGGGGAATAATAGGGAATGATTGGGTAGTATGTGGTTCTTCATCCTTCTTTCTCTGACTCTCAATTTTGTCCTGCCTTAGCTGAAAACTCTGCCTTCCAGACTTTCTCTCTTATTTTCTTCCTCACTTCCTGAGCTAGGAAGAAATACAACTCTCATAATTTTACATCGCTTAGGCCCCCTCACTAGGCAGGTGGTCCAAGCTTTTTCTGAAGAACTGTTACATTCACATGCTTTGAGCTTTGTCTAGCAGGTAGTTAACCTTCAACAAGTGTAAATAATCCAGGCTACTCTGACAACTATTTATATTAGAGGTTGATTAAGGATAGATTTCATGAGTTTTGTAAATTTGCTTGGGAAAAAATTACATTTTAAAATATAATTGTAATCTTATGCATTTTATTTTATGCACTTAAAAACTTGATTCTAAGAAGAGATACATAGGCTTCTTCAGAATACCAACATGGGTCCAAGAATTTTTGGCTTATATTTTTACAGAGAAAGGAAGTAGGAAGAAGAGAGTCTAAGATTTTTATAGCCAATTTCTATGAGTGTTAGAAAGAAGGTATGCTGAAAAGTTGGACAGTTCTCGTACTATTTTTGTTTAGGGGCAATATACAATAGCTCTCATTGTTGTTGATACCTCTTTTAGATTCATGGGCTCTACTTTTCCTTGGTGTCCTGATTGTAGCTGAGTTATTTTCTAAATTAAAAGGTTCACACAGCTGGAAATTGTTTGAGGCTGGATTTTAACTCAAGTCCTCGTGACTATAGGTCTAACCCTCTAGCTGTCTTTTGGGGATTTGCCAGGCTTCTACTACTAGGAATTACATTCAATATTGAACTGGTGTTATTTGATTCAAAACTTTTCTCACTATATCTTTTCTGCCATATTGTTAGTCATGTGGGAACATTTAAAGTGAGAAGGACATTGTTCTAGGTGAAATGCAATAATACACTACGACTGAAAAGCATTGGGCCAGTATGAATGATGTAGAGGGTCATTGTGGCGTACTGGGAAAGTATCCCAAGGTCTGACTTTAGATATTAGATACATGCAAGTCACTTAGCTTTTTTGTTCTTCTGTTTCCTCATTTTTACAATTAGAGGGTCAAAAGAGATGAACTCTGTGGTCCCTTACACTCTAGATCTTTAAAATTAGGTGATTGGCCTAGATCACCTCTAAGTTCATCAAGATCTGTGATATACCATGATATCCTATATTAAATATAGGGCACATGTGCACTTAATTTATATAATGAAACATGATCAATATATGTCCATTTATGACTAAAGAATCTGTTCAAGTCAAACATGGTTAGTCACTTTACTCATTGGAAGAAGGCATGAATTGTCAACTAAAGAGACAGCATAACAACAATAGAGGGACCAATATTCAAAATTATTAGAGTAATTAAGAGTACACTTACTACATTTGATGCAAAACCCTGCAAGATATAGAAATAGAATATTTTTGTCTAACACCATCTGCCAATTATGAAAAAAGTTGCATTTTCAAAAATAACAAATATGCTGACATATTAAAATGTTGAATCTTTAATGCGACTTCAAGAATCTTGGTAAAATAAGCTACCAAAATTTTTGACTCACCTAAATTCAGGGGAGAGATCTTTCTTAAAAAAAAAATCCCACCATATTGAACCAATCAATAGCAATTCAATTCTTGGTTGGTTTGAGGCAAGTCTATTATGAGCAATCTAAGATTGAACTTGACTTTTTTTAAAAGATGTAATAAGAGATGTCAATGATAGTATCCAGTATAATTAATAGGCATATTTGGTTGTCATCTGAATGTAACTTGAAATTTAATTGCCTGCTAATATCACCACCTAGCAGTGTAGTTCATAGACTAATCATAAAAATAATCACACTTGAAAAAAAATCCTGGATTTTTATAATGATTCTACAAGAGAATTTTTAATCTTTTGAGTTTTATCCTGTTTTGAAATGCATGTGTATTCATCAAGACCTAATTAATTAAATTCATTCTGTTTTTTTCAATTTAATTTCTTTTGTGCCTTCCCTTTTAAAATGATTTTCTGGTCAGCAGGATGTCCTGATATCTTCTTTTTCTGAGATAGTGGAATCTCAGTTGAGAAAGGAGTCCTGCCTCCATTATTTACTACATGACATGCTAAGTCATTTAAAAGACCTTGGGAAAGATATAATCTCTCTGAATCTCAGTTTCTTCATTTGTAAAATGGGGAATATAATACTTGAAAATAACTCACAAAGGTTGTGAGAATTAAGAAAGATAATATTTTAAAGTACTTTCTAAGTGTAAATTATTTTGGTTAAATTTTTTATTTTGGTCTGATTTCATAATGTGGATATCTTTTTTTAATTAAAATTTTGTTTTTTTTACTGGGAAAACTCACTATTTTAGTAGTAATTTATATTTTAGAGTTGCCTAGGTCAGTGAATAATGATTTTTCATGGTCACACAGCTTTTATATCAGAGCAAGGATTTGAACCAACTCTTTCTAATTTCAATACTGACCTTCTCTCCACTAAGCCATTCTGCCTTTCCTTTCTAGTAGGTGTGTGTCCCTCCTTTGACATTTATTAAATGTGTGAACCATAGACACAAGTCACGTAAATTTTCTAAGCCTTAGTTGCCTCATCTGTTAAGTGGGGTAATATATACCTTTAATACCTCCCTCATAGGAATCTTCGTGAGGCTCAAATGAGAGAATATATATGAAGTCCTCTGCAAAATTTAAAGCATTGTATAAATTATTTAAAATAGTGATCATGATTGTCCAGGAATTCATATAAACCCTAATGGACTATTTCATGATGTATCATCCAATGAAGTCAGTTTATTTGTGCTTCTGTAGCATTCTATTAGCAAACTTGAAATCTGGTCATTCATTCATTATTGTCCTCTCTACTTGCCATTCTTATCAACATCATTACCAGGACTAGCACCACCTTCTCAAGGAAGTTTTTCCTGACTCTTTTGCCCCAATTGACCATTCAGTAAGGTCCTATAATATTTTTTCTTCCACAAAATTACGTGCTTGTTAAAATGGTGCCTTTTCTCCATTTGTTTTATGTTTGAGTCATATCTTCAGAAAAATCCTAAGGGTGAGACCTGAAGAAAACAATGATTGACACATTCTAAACACTTGATAAATTCTTGTTGGTTGCTTTAAATTAAAAAATATTTCACACACACACACACACACCTAAAGTATGTCCTCTGACCATACTGGCTCTGGGATGCTGGTTAAGACACTTAATCTCCCCGTTGTTCTAGACAACTTTTCTGAATCTATTCTCTTGAAGAGAAGGTGCCTACCTGTATTCCTAAAAGGAATTTTCTCACAAGGTATTCTTTAAATCATTGAAATCACAGAACCAGTTCCTATCCTTTTGAGGCATAGCATAATTAGTTTTTCAGTAAGCTTTCTAAGGAAAGAAATTATTGAATTTTTCTTTTCTCTTGAGACTGTTGTCTATTTCTTGCTCTTACCCTCACAGGACTGCTGGGGTGATCAAATGAAATATACAGGTTTCTTTGTAAGTACCATGTCTTACATAAGTGGGAACTCTTATAATAATTGTTAGCCTAGTTCAGGCTTCTTTCCTTTTCTCTCTTCTTTCAGATATGAAATGGTGATTTTTAATACTTTCTGCAGTCTAAAACTGTGGTGGTATTGGGTAGTCTCTCTCCAGGATTCTTGTGCTAGAATTGGCTGATTTCCTTTGGGAACTTTGCCCAATAGAACTTCTCCAAAGTTTTACATGAATAGTCATTTAAAGTTCAGTTTTTAAAGCAACATGACTATCTGTAAATTAAAGTTTTGCCATTCATTAGAGATGGATGTTTCTTCTCAGAACATCTATCTGCTAAGATAGCCCCACCTTTATATCTAAATGTAACTTTCTGTCATCAACCTGCTATTAGTGACTTCCAGTTTGTAACACCTTAGGGTGTTGGGGTATTTAGCAAGTGTAAGATACCTTGACTTGCTCATTTGTGCCTCTGATATTGATTTGGGACTCTTGGGACTTTGGGGCCTCCAGCACTTGGGAATACAAGTAATGAAAAGAACCTCAGAGATCAATTAGTCCAACATCTTCATTTTCCATATGAGGAAACTGAGGTTAAATGAACTGCCCGACTGTCTGAGAGCCCACAGATACCAAATGGCAGGTCTGGGATAACAACTTAGGGTGATAGCCTCTCTTGCCTTCTACTAGGATGCTTTCAGACCAGCGTGCTTCTCAAGATGACCTTGACCGCGATGTGCTTCATTTGCCCTTGTCCCACTTCAGGTAACACCATTTAGTAACCACTTTAGTACCTTGATGCTTATATGTATGGGATTGGGTGGCACTGGATGAAAGGCTTAAATAGCAGGTGTAGTGGTTTATATATATATATATATATATACACACACACATTATCCCATACCAGGATATCATTCATTACTTCTAACACTTTTCCCCTCCTTTCTTAAAAATCTGGATCTATGATGCCTCAGTGTAGGGACTTCCTAGCCTGGAATCTTTCTTCACTGTAATTCATCTGTAATTTGTAGTCTTAGACATTTGTATGGGTTAATAAGTGATTAAGTAACTTCCCCAAGGTCATAAAGTTAGTATGCATCAGAGGTAGGCCTTGAACCTAGATCTTACATGTTCCAGGGTCAGTGAAGGAGAATCTCTTCTTTCTGATTTTGTGTTTGTGTATATATAAAATAAAATACTTTCCTTATTTTGACATACAATCCACATCCCTTTTTCACTCAACATTCTTATGTCAACTATAATGTTAAATCTCATATTCTATTTTCATGTTTTTTCCCCATATGTTCTTATATAGGTTACTTTTAAAAAAATACCCTTAGTTTCCATCCTAGAACCAATATTGTGTATTGGTTCTAAGACAGAAGAGCAATAAGGGCTAGGTAATAGGTAAGTGACTTGCCCAGGATCATATAGCTAGGAAGTATCTGAGGCCAAATTTGAACTCAGGCCCTTCTGTCTCTAATCCTGGTTCTCAATCCATTGAGCCATCTAGATGCTTCCTTTAGGTTACTTTTTATCAAAAGCATCTGGGATCCTGACCACTCTACTGTTTTGATTGAGTTATTTTGAGCTGATATGTTTCCTAGTGACATAATAATGGATAGAGTGTTAGAATATCTGGATTCAGATCTCTCCTTTGACACTTATTGGCTCTAGGACCCTGGACCATTCTCTTAGTCTCAGTGCTTTAGGCATGTTTCTAAGGTTCTTTAAGTTGCCCAAAAATGTGTCAGCCAGTATTGGTAGAAGAAATTCTTTCCAGGCAACTTTCTACACTGATCAAATCATAGATCTGTCTAGTTCATGGCGACCATTATCCTATTGTTTGGTATTGAGATGCAGCATGTCGGATGGAGAGCCAGCCTTGGTCTCTCAGTTCATACCCCAGCTTTGACCCATACTAGCTACATGACCCAGGGCAAGCCATTCAGCTCTCACCATCTTAAATAACTTCTAGTTTTCAGAGAAATTTATAGTTTGTTTTGGTGGAGAGAATTTCTTCTCTCAGAATACCTGCTTCAGTGAAATAATAGATCTGGGCCAAAAGATATGTTTGGAATTCACTTTGTATTTCCTCTTGATTGCCAGAGAAGGATTTCATTGCATGTTTTGTCCCCACACTCTGGACACTGATGTCTTTATTTACTGCTCAGATTTCTTTGGAATCTGATTCTGAGCAAAAACAGGCATAAAGCTCTGGCTATTTACTTAGGCTTTGTATTTCGGATTTGGGCTTATTTGTACTATACTAGCATGTGATTTTCCTTGTGTCAGGTCTTTTTTCTGATAATAGCATATGTACTATACATAACTTTTGATGCTCTGAATGTTGAATGTACAAATTGAAAGCTTTGGAAAGAATATTACTCTGGAGTATTAAAATGTAAAGGATGTTGAAACAATGGTATCACTTTTTCCACCTTTCTTTGCCTCAGTAGTTTAGGATGGGATGTCAGATGAAGGTGTATTCACTGCTTAACTCCGAGGTTGATTTCTTAATTTTTGATTTTTTTTCTTTCATGTGCCAGAAACCAGAATTGAAATGTAATTGAACTCTTCAGGGAATAAATCCAATTAAATCTTACATCAGACTAACATTTAGAAATAGCCCTCACTGTTTTCAGTAGTTTTAGGCATTCTCAGCATATCTTCAAACAACAGTACAGGCAGGAACTGGCAGTCAATTTTACCCGTAGATTCAACTTAAAGGAACTTTTGGAGTTAATTCATATCCAGGTTTACCAGGCCCAAGCCCAACTTTGCAAGCAAATTACAAACATTTGTTAAGAATATACTAGGTTTTAGACCTTGTGCTTGACACTGGAGTTATATATAAAAGGAATGAAACAGTTCTTGCTTACATTTTATTTTATTTTATTTTTTATTTTTAAAAACCCTTACCTTCTATCTTGGAGTCAATACTGTGTATTGACTCCAAGGCAGAAGAGCAGTAAGGGCTAGGCAATGGGGTTAAGTGACTTGCCCAGAGTCATACAGCTAGGAAGTGTCTGAGGCCAGATTTGAACCTAGGACCTCCTGTCTCTAGGCCTGGCTCTCAATCCACTGAACCACCAAGCTGCCCCATCTTGCTTTCATTTTAATGACTGTGTCTTGCCACTGTAGTCCTAAGTACAACATGAAGCTAGGGTGGGACTGTCTCTTTTTCTATGTTGTTTCACATATAGGAATTTACTTTTACCTTAACTTCACTCACAATTGCTTTTATGAATATATTATTGTAACCAAATATAAAGGTTAGAGCTGTAATATGTTATATTGAATCTCTGGGAGCTAGGAGTTCACACTGTGATTGACAGGTGGATCAATTGGATGTTGGAATGTTCCCAGAGAGGCATGTGGACAGGAGAGGGCAGTTGGCTCAGGGTGGTGTATAAAACCACCCTGGTAGCCCTGGCAGAGGTTCTTGGTTCTTGGTTCTTGGTTCTTGCTTTTCCCTGAGACTGGAGATCACTGGATCCTGGTCTTTGTGGGTTTGAGACTTGCAAACTCAACCCTGCAAGCTCCTCCTGTTTGTTCCTATGCCATTAACAACCTGTACCCAGACCTCCATCTCTGATTCTACTGCCCCTAGATATTAGGAAGTCAATCATCTTAGTTATCTAGGTGTCCCAGGGCCCGGGAGGGATCTGGGAAGTGGGCAGGAGAAGAAGAAGAGGGTGAAGGGTGGATATCTCAACTGGTTAGGCTTATCATCTAGTGAAGAAGAAGATCTTACAGCAGTTTGCCTACTCTGGTGTGGCTCTGGCCAGGCTGTACCAGAGAGAAGCTAATCTTAATTCATTCACTTGCCTACAGTTTAGAGATTCATCAGTATCATTTTAAATTGGGGTCTCCCAATACCTCCATCCAAACCCATTATCCTCCTTTGTTAAATACAACCAAAGTTTAAAAGTACCTTCCTGAAGTGGTTATTCAAAGCTTCTTTGGGAAGGGAGAGACGCAGTCAGATTCCAACGTTACCCAGCTAAAGAGCCCACTAAATAATATCAGTTAACCCCAGGTGGGTCCTGAAGGGATATCATCCACTGACCTAAAGGATCCTGCCTGGGCAACTGTTATAAAGGAGAGAGGTGTCATCCTATCCTCTCTCTATACTTCATCTACATCTACATCTAATAGATAGGAGTAGTGTCTTTTATTATAACAAATATTAGTCAGTAAGCATTTATTATCCATCTATTAGATACCAGGCACCATGTGGTGGTTTGGGGAAAGAGAAGTAAATATTAACAATCTCTGGCCAGGGGAGCATATATCATAATGGAGAAGTCTATGTACATATATAAATACATTCAAAATAAATAGTGAGGAAATAAATTGTTGATAATCCAGGAAACCTGTTGAACTAAGAAAAATTTTTCCCCCTCTTAGTAATGAAGAAAAGTTTGGCCTATAGGCATGTGAGCCAGCTCAACTCCTCTAAGGGACTGAGCAATTTTCAATTTTCAATGCAAGCATTTACACCTGGGGAAATTAGCAAAGGCCATACATTAGAGTTTAATTTATTGTGTTTTTGATTGTCTAGATGTAAGAAAGTGATTGAGAAAATGTTAATAATGCAGATTAAACTTAAAATCGGGTCATGGGTATATGCTCTTTTTTTCTTCTAGCAAGCTGGTTATTAAACATTTGCCAGCACTCTGCTAACCCACAGAGACAGTGTCATTTATGCTTTTATTTATAAATGCTAATAAGGTACTTATACAAGATATAGTCTGGGCCCTGAAAAAATAAAAAGTGGGTGGCTAAATAAATATTAGTGGGTTGGTGGTATAGTGATTAAAAGGAGTTAGATGATTTCTAGGTTCTTGATAGTCCTTGGGCCAGTAACTTAAAATCCTATAGATCTGGGAAAGTATTCAGGGAGAGACTGACAAGGTAAGAGTAACAGGGTTTGTTATAAATTGGGCAGGTAAAGGGAAAGGAATGGGATGATCTGACTGGGTTATAACTAGATTCCTCCCACTGAAAGAATAATGGTAACTGATACAGTAACTTTAGGGGAATGGGGAAATAGATAGGGAATGAGAAAAGAAACACAAGTATAGCTACACAGGTGATTAGGGAGAGGTAGCACAATATAACTTAGCTGGGGAAACAAACAGTAACAAATCAATATAGCCAGGGAAACAGTTTAAACTAAGTGGGTTCTTGAAGAATGGGAAGGAGACTACCAGGAAAGTTTTGTAAAAGGGTTGTTTAATGTTTTAACTAGGACAGATAAAGAGGGGAAGAGTTAGTTAAATCTCAAGTCTATGACCAACTGTCAAAGGAATGTTGGTTGGGGAATTTGCTACACTGCTCTATCTACAGACAGCCATCTCTGGTCAGGCTGTAGAGACAAAGGGGATTTGGGAATCTCACTCAGCATGTCCCAGGATGATATCCAGATGAAATTAGGACACAGGAACACTTCAGGACACAGCAAGATAATCCAAAAAGCTAGGGAGTATAGGGCTTTCTGTTGTCATCCACCGACAACAGGAAAAGCACCCAACTCTACCTAGATCTTGATTGTAGACCAGACTCCTCTATTGAGATCCCCAAAAAGTTCACAGGCTTAGTTGAATAGATGCCACAGCCTCCAACACTCTCCCAGGCAAAAAACTGTCACTTCCCAGTCTCTGGGGACAAACCTCTCTGAAAATTCTGGGTTTAGAATGTTCACAGACTCAGCCAAGGTTTTTGTTTGGTCTGTCTTTTGCTCACTATCATAAGTCTATCTATAAATTTCCTATAAAACCACCAAGGTCCAACAGATTTCTGTTCTGATCTTTACCTAAATTTACCCAGTTACCTATACTTTAACCTAACCAGAATCGCCCCCTTTGATAGTAGTTAAGAGTAAGGGAAAAGCTGGAAGGTTAACAGGTCCACTGGGTTTGTAGAGAGATCTCAGGGCTGTTGTCCTTCAGGGTCTGTCAGGAGTCCAGTAGGGTCTCAGCAACATAAATCCGAAGGAGAGGGAGTAAGGGTCTTGACTACACAGTCCACCTGTGTGTCTCACCAAAAGTCAACCTCTTCCTGGCCAGTGAAAGCTTGATGGATGATCCACTCAGACAGGGTATCCAGAGAGAAAACCAGATTCTCTAAAGTGAGAATAAGTCCAGGGACTAACTGACTTCTTCAGAAAGTCATTGACTCCAGAGTTCTGGAATCCTTTCTCTCTGCCTCTGCCTGTCACTTCCCACTTTCCTTGATTTCATTACAACAGCCCCCAAATTCAGGAGTGAATCATGGTGAAACAGAAAATATCTAAGTTGGAAGGGTCCTCAAGAGGTCATCTAATCCAGTCAATAACCAAGTAAGATGCCCCTCTATAATCAGAAGTTGATTTATTAATTTGGATTTTTTACACATGATAGAAACAAGTATTATAAATATAATTGAACTCTTTAGGGGATAAGTCCAATTAAGTTTAACAAAGACTATCTCTGACAAATGATATTTTTTGGTGGTAGTGGCTCTTGAGAAAGTGTTAAATTTTCATTGTGAGCATCAATTCCATGGAAAATAGCAAATACTTTAAATCAGGATTTGATTTCTTGTTTTATTAGTTTTTAGACTTAAGAAAATCACTGGGAGACTATTAATAATGCATATTAAATTTAAAAGTATGTAGAACATACCTTTTTTCCCCTTTAGTGAAAGCTGGTTGTTAAAACATTTATTTGCACAACTTTGGTTTTTTTCCCCAGTTCATTTGGAAAGTTTGCAATATATTTTTAATATTTTTTTAGTGTCATGTAAAATGGATAGGAAATTGGCCTTGGAATCAGTAAATCCTTAGATTCACATCTTGCCTCAAACTTGTACCAGGTGCACTACAATGACAAGTCATTTGACCACAGTGTTTGGCAGCTCTCTAAGTTTATAAAATATAGAAGAATTACTGATCTTGGAAGGTGGAATTTTCTTAATATTGATGAAAACATAGGTTTAGACTAACCTTCACCACAAAAACAACAGTCCAACAATTATTCAGAATGACTGTGTAGACAGGACAAGTTTTTAAGATCATTATCTAGACTTGCTGTCATATGTTTTGTCTGAGACACATAAGCATTTTGCTTATAAAAGGATGTTTAATGGGAAAAGAGTTTCATTTAAGGTAACTTTAGAATTTGTATATATAACAAGTACACCAATGAAAAATCATACTGCCAATTATGGAATGATGCTTGGAAATGATCTAACCCTTTAATAATATATATATATATATATAGATATGTACATGTATATAATTAAAAATATTTTATTTACAGTGTCCTCTTAGTAACTATAGTTGCTTAAGAAACAACTTTTTAGGCCTGCCAAAGATTTCTGCATTGCCCCCTGAAAGACCTAGATTTTGGTCTGGGTTTAGCTTATATTATAGAGGTTAATGCTTCATGGTGGACAAAGAGAGGATTGGCCTCAAAGCCAGAGATATGTGAGTCCTTTTCTTTCCTCTTATATACTTGCTGTATGACCCTGCATAAGTCACTTAAATTCTCAGTATGCATATGCTAGACAATTCTTTAGGTCTTAAGTTGCAGAGAAGATATGAATATGAATTGTCAGAGGGAGTTTTCTCACTTGGGAGTTCCCTGTATGAATGAAATCACAGGTCTGGTCCCTATCCTTTTCACTTTAGGCTTTTAGATACTTGGCTTAAAAATATACAGGACATTTAATAAATAAACAAACAAATATATTTATAAATAAATATATATAATAAATTAAATATAATAAGTAAATATGTATGTATTTATTAAATGCCCTGTAAATATGTGTATGTACACATATATATGTATACATACATATATATGTGTAAAAAGGAATTCTTTATTCCTTTTTAAATTTAACAGGGGACCTGGAGGTCCTCTTACCATAGAAATGTGTAGGGATTAACTAGCCCACAGTGATAGGAAGTAGGAACTGGGGAGCCCCCTGCTGGGCCAGCATGAGTTGGTTGGGGCTGGCAGTTGCGGGGAAGTTGACTGCTGGGTGCGAGTTGGTTGTTGGAGGTTGGTTGCTGGTGGTGTGGTTTGTTGGTTGGCATATATCTCTCTATATATTTTTTCCCTGGTGAGTTGAGCTGAAGGGTGATCAGCTGGATTTTTTCCATCAGCAATTATTAGCGGCAGTTATAGACAGTTATAGGTAGATATAGGCATTTTAGGTAGTAAACTAAATTGTTAATTGTTAAAAGCTGCTAGAAGTTTTCTTTTCTCTGGCATAAAGGGATAATATTAATTTACAACTCTACTATATTCTCATTAAAATTTAAATTATTAAAAGATACTCTCTTATTTTGTCAAAACCCCTATTTTAACCCTTACATTTAATTGGTGACCCAGATGGGCCCTTGAACCCACAACCTTCTGATCATTTCCCTTAACTTTTTACTGAAACTATCCCTTAGTCAAGTTCCTAGCAGTTAATTCTGTTACAGCTGTTGTTCTTTTATGTTAAACAGTGCCATCTACTGAAAGAAAGTAGAACTGCAAACAAAATTAACAATTCTAAGCAGTCTAGTTCAAATAGTGATGCTGTTTCTTGTCTATCTAAAATGACTCATTATCCAACAGAATATTATTACACAGTGGCTTTATATAGCCCTGTTCCTAATTGTTCTTACAGTGATAGGAGGCTTGGCATTTTGTCTTTTCCTCCTCATGAAGAAATAGAATAATAGTTTGACCTCAAAGCTGAACTAAAAGCTTACCTTGAAGAACTAGAAAATAACTTGAGTGACTTTGAGAGTAAGCTGGAGGAGAATTTAGGGGATCTTAAGGCTTATATAAAAAACATTGAGAAAGGCTTGAAAAATTCTCAGAGTAAGAAGAGAGATTTATCTTTCAACACTCCCCTCATCATTAGAACCAACTCAGTCTTTGTGCAGTCCTCCTCCACACATTTCTGCTCATACTCAAACCAACTCAACTCCTCATCCTGTTCTAACTACCTCTAAATTTACCCAAACTCCTCCCACTCAACCTATTTCTCTGCCTACACCCATTACCTGCTCTATGGCAACTCAAACACAAAGCCAAGAGGCAGAAACCAAAAATAATTCAGTTATGGTCCTATTTTCCCTTAAAAGAAGTACCTACCTTTAATAAGAGTGGAGATGTAATTTTGCTAAGGCATCATACATCATTCACCCCCCTCCCCCAAGTATTGAGAGATTCAAGCAAAATATGTTTTCTTTAGAGGATGAACTAATTGTGATCATTAAAAAGCTAGAGAGCATTTTTCGCACATATGATCCCGGATGGATTGATATTAAAAATTTGCTCCAAGCTTTTTTGACAGAAAGAGAGAAAAATAAAATTGTCTCTTTTGTCAATCAGGCTCAGGGAAGGAGAACAGTTCATTGGCCTCCGCAAGACCCCAAATGGAACCCCAACAATGAGCAAGATTATACAAGACCATGCCAGGCTAGAGAGACATTATGAACTGTGGTGAGAGCTTGCTTTGATAGGCCTGGTAAATGGACAAAATTTGAAAATCTTAAACAAAACACCAATGAAAATCTGTCCCAATTTATGGATAGACTTATTGAGCTGAGGAGAACAGTGACTTAATAGAGGCATTAAGGAAAGAAATTAAAAGTTTAAAGGAGGAATTTGAAAGAGAAAAGGCAACTTGAGCAGTGGCCATAGCCCTTTTGCAAGAATACACAAATCAAACACTAGTGTGTTATTTTTTTCTGTGGAAAAAGGGGTCATGTAATGTTAAATTGTAGAAACTGGAACCAGGTACTCAATAACATAAATTTTAGAAATAATGGAAACTCTAGGAATAACAACTTTAGAAATAATAACAATTATAAGAATAAAAACAACAATAGAAACATATTTAGAAATGTTAATCCAAATGAGGCAAATGATAATTTACAACAATATATCTGAAATGGGACTTGTCCACACCATACTCAGGGCATAAATCACCCTTAGTGAGAGGAAACCCAAGAAATGGCAAAAGACTTTTATGATGATCTGAAAGGGTAGAAAGGACTCTGGAATCAGAGAATGAAATTTTTGATTTCCCAGACACTGATATCTTAACACCAGTTATCCCAGTCTATTCTCCCCTACATAATAATGAACTTCATGTAATCCTGAAAGTTGAAAATACTTATTATGATTGCCTCTTAGATACTGGTGCCTCCAGTGTAAGGGGTAAAAGGAGTTTTGGCTGGGTGAATATTAAAAGGTTTGGTCGCCAGGGAATTGAATAATTATCAATCCTCAATTAAAGAATAACCTCAAGTCAAAATAACTTTTATGGAAGTTTATTTACAAATGAGAAGAGGAAGGGAAAATAAGAAAATCAGAGAGAGGATAGGATAGGATAAGTAATCTAACACTTGTTGTGAGGAAGATTACTTAATTATTATTTAGGAGACCTAGCAGCCAGGGCTAGAGAATTCTAAATGGAATGGGAAAGCAGGAAGTGTGGCTTTCTCTGAGATGGACTCCATGGTGGTTGGGATAAGTTGTAACTGACCCTGGGAGACCTCAGAGGAAGTGGAGTTTGTATTCTGATTCCCTGGGATCCTGAAGGAAGACTGTCATCTACTTGTGGGAGATACTTCTAGTACTTCCTATATACAGGATTTACAGATAAAATTAAGAAAACTTCAAGAATCCGGAGCTGTAGTACAAGCAGGACCTATAGACTTTTCCCTTCATGATCTAAACCTAGGAGACAGAGTATATATAAAGAACTTCCAGCGTACAGGGGCAACTCAGCTGGCCTAGGAAGGTCCATTTCAAGTACTGTTAACCATTCCAACAACTATAAAAATTGGAGAAAAGACATCGTGGATACATTGCTCCCACATAAAACAAATACCTTCCATCAAAACTGATTGACTGTATTCTGTCACATGCATTGAAGATAAACCTACAGAGACAGCTGGACACTATTTTCACTGTCATCGAATTCCTAAATTTTTATTTTTTAAATAAGATACTTCATTTTTCTTTATACTTAAAGCACATGATACCAGTATTAATAATTTTTTCATTTTGCAATAGAATAAGTTTAGACATCCATTAGCCAGTGGGTAAGTGTATAATTTATATTATAGAATTTGTATTTTGTTTTAAATATGTGTACTGGCAGGTAACCTGTTTAGAAATGGTTATTATTATTATTATACTTTTATAGGACTATAGAGAAAAGTTAAGTAAATGATAAGTTTTACAAAGTGTTGTAAGTGTTGGTAAACACTTGGCTCAGGGGGGGATTGACTGCATACTTTTATGTAGTATCTGTTATATTTAAATTTATCTCTAGGTTTTTATTTTCCATAGAGTATAATTTTCATAAATTCTAAGATTCAGGTGAGATAGGTGAAATTTTTTTTAGAGTTCTTCCTATTTTTTTTCTGGTCCTTTTCCTAAAAGGGAGCTTTCTTTAGGGAGGGCAGTGATGAAGCTTGGTTAGTTTGTTATAGCTAGAGTGTTTAATTTCTTTCATGAGACATGATGCTTACTTAGTTCCTGAGGGACGGTAAAATATGGTTGGATGGATTGACTGGGTTAGGATAAATTATAGAGGAGCTAGAAAGCAATATGGATTAGAGTGGGAAGAGATCTAAGTCAAGGAGGGCCCAGTTTCTATACTCTTTGTTGGGCATGAGCTGATTGTTGTGGCAGTGGGAATAGAGAATAGTCGGATGAGAAATGTTTTGATTCCAGAAGTAAGAATAGTTGGTAATTGAGTGTAACTCACTTGGGTTCTAATCCTTATCTCCAACTATCTACAAAACATCTCCCCTAAATGACTGCTACTTCAAATCTAACTGCATACAACCAGCTCATACTTTTTCCCCCCAATAATATCTCTACCCATACTTGTCTTTGTCATTTCCTTATTCCTATTCCTAAAATATCTTTTCTCTAAGTTCATGTGGTTGGTACCTGCTGCCAAATTATATTTACCACAATGCAGAAACTTAGAGGCAAAATCTAGGTTTTATTATTAGACTCAAACATAAATTCAGGCCTCAGAGAAAACTTGAACAATTATTAGGATTCTCACAAGCCTTTTTATAGGCAAAATTACCTCTGAGTGACAGAGACATAATTCCTTTATATATTGTAATCTTGTCCATTCCTCTTAGACCATAAAAGTTAAAGAGGAGATAGATCCATAATCCTACACGTCCTTTAGTGTCATAAAAATTGGACAAACTTAATTAAACAGCAGATGAGTTCAATAGATAAACTAAGGTTACAGATTAAACTTATTTAGAGGTTTCACAAATAAACTGATTTAAGGGGAAGAGTTACATATCACCAAGATAATCAAGAAGATTTGGCATCAGGGGAATCCATCCTTCAGTGATTACCTAGGGGAGCTAATACATAACTAAATAATTTTGACTTCCTTTTGGCTTCTATCTGAGGAGTGCCATTCACCCTTTATTTCATGAGTCAGATTTTGGTGAAGTA
The DNA here is from genome assembly GCF_016433145.1 of Gracilinanus agilis. Lineage (NCBI taxonomy): Eukaryota > Metazoa > Chordata > Mammalia > Didelphimorphia > Didelphidae > Gracilinanus > Gracilinanus agilis. The sequence continues at coordinate 406,419,086 of NC_058133.1, read as the reverse complement.
AGGTTAATATTAAGAGAAGATAGACTTTTAGTTAGCCAAATTTTCTAGAACTACTTTTGAGTTTTAGATAATAAAAAATTAGCTAAAAGAAGTAAAGAATTCCCATAACACAATTAGTGGCACTGCCATTTTCAAACTCACTGAAACATAAAACTTGGCATCAATTTTGGTATAACAATGAGATTTTCTTGTTTTTTGAAGATATATATGTACTAATTATATTAATATGATTATATAAACATTTATATTATGTATAAATATAATATATAAAATTATATTAATGTCTTTATTTAAAATCCTTGCATTTTCCCTACTCATCTTATGAAGCTGCTGTTCAGTGTTGGTCCCAAGGTCACTGCTTGATCCTCCTTGATCATTGCCAGCATGTCACAGTGATCCCTTATTTGTGATATTATTTCTTTCTCAACAGAAGATGATTGGGCTCTTCTGTGAGTCTTGTAGTTTAAAGTCAATAGATTTTCCTAGCTACAAATTTTTTTTTTGGTGGTAGAAAAGCAGAATCCTAGGCATACTTCCTGTGATAGATTAGGGAAAACAAAACAAAAACATAACTCTTCCCAGGTTTTCTTTTTTTTTCTCCAGGAATACTTTATATATTTTACTTCTTTTATAGCCTTGACTAGAATGGGACTTTCTTCTCAAGGAAAGACTTTGCCTCAGACACTCATTTTTTTGGAACTCAGAACTTCTCCCAGATCACTACTACCCTCACTATTCTATTTTTTGAATTAACTGTAACCTCCTCTCTCCCTCACATACTTTCATGGAATTTTCCCCATTAGTGATTACTGCTTGAGTGAGCTCATATAAATTGGCTTGGAGCCTACATAGCCATGTGCCTTAGTGACTAGAACACTGAGATTAGAGTTAGGAAGGAAGGAAGGAAGGAAGACTTGACTTCAAAGATGGCTTCAGACACTTACTAGCTGTGGGATTGGCCTAGTTACTTAAACTCTGTTTGCTTTAATCTACTGGAGAAGAAAATGGCAAACCACTCCAATATTTTTGCCAAGAAAACCTCATGGATAGTATGGTTAATGGGGTGATGAAGAGCTGGACATGAATAACAATTAGGGTTACGTATAGTTTCAGGTCACAGAAGCCCAACTCTCCAGTTTATAGAGTTTAGAAAGACTTTTTATCTTCTTGATTATTTCCAAATCGAGACTCCTATGCTCTTAAATTCATTTCAGGGTAATTCTGAGGCAGAAATTCCAGATAACTATAGAGGTCTGATGTCTTTGCAGTATTTTTTGGGACTGAATATGGTTTATATATAAATGAATTTAATCCAGCACAAAAACTAAATCCCAGGGCAAAGTCATTGTCAATCTTTAACTTAACCACTTCCTTGCCTTTTACATGTATAAACACCAGCCAAGTTTTTTTTTAAGGCTTTGAGCTCTTTCCATATATACAGGGGGTTCAGGTGGCTTTTGATGGCTTAAAAAAACTTTTTTTGGTTACCATTACTCTGTATTAATTCATGTAAATCTTATGATTTTCTGAATTCCTCACCATCTTCATTGTTTTTCCACACAATTTAAAAATTACATTAACATATTGCAGTTTGTTTAGATGTTCTGTGATTGATGGAAATTCACTTTTATGTTTTTTTTTTTTTTGCTATTGAGAAAAATACTACTATGAATATTATGAGTATCTTTCTTTGGCCATCTCAAAGGTACATCTCTAGTAGTAGGATAATTGGATCAAAGAATATAAATAGTTCAATGACTATTCTTGTTTAAATATAACTTTCCTTCCCTGAAATGGATCAGGCCTATGCATAGCTGCATGAACAATGTATTATTTTTCTTCTTTTCACATGCCTTTATGAGTGAGATTTTCCTCACTTATTTATTAATTCTATCTTTTGTTGGAAGGGAACTTATGCATTTTGGTGGTATTGAACCTGGGGTCATGAAGACCTGAGTTAAAATCTAGTTTCAAATATTTCTTAGTTGTGTGAACCTGGTCAAGTCACTTAAGTGCTTCTTGCCTCAGTTTCCTCATCTCTAAAATGGAGATGATAATAGGACGAGCTGGGTAGTTCAGTGAATAGAGCCGAGTGCTAAGTATGTATTTGGGAAGACCTGGGTTCAAATCTGACCTCAGATATTTTCTAGCTATGTGACCATGGGTAAATCATTTAACCTCAATTGCCTAGACCTTGCCATTCTTTTGTCTTAGAATTGATACTAAGACAGAAGGTAAGGGTTTTAAAAAATGGGGATGATAATAGCACCTCCCAGAATGGTTGTGAGCATCTGTTGAATTTACAGTTTGAAAACATTTAGCATAGTGCCAGACATAAATGATAGTGATCATTATTATTTTTATTGTTATAGCTATCATCATTTTAGTTTGCATTTGTCATGTTTTTAGATATTTGAAGCAATTTTTCATATGGTTGTTCCTAGTTTGTGATTCTTCTTTTGAACACTTTTATCCTTTGACCACTTATCTCTTAGGAGATGGCTTTTTGTTATATTATTTGACATCTTTTAAAGATTTGAAAAAAAATTAAAAATCTATAAGTTTCTTTGGTGCCTTGAATCATAAAGATAATTCTGTAATTTTCAAAAGAAAAAAGAAAATAGTTTGAACTTCTGTAGTCCTGCTACAGATTTTCTTTAGCAAACAATGTTTTTTTTTTTACTGTTTTTAATGAATTCAGTAGATGAGAAAACCAGTATATTTAACAGATTTTTCTTACTTAAATGACTAGTAATTTGGCTGAGAGATATTGAGTCTACTGGAAGTTTGGACAGGGACAATCTTGTTTGGAGAGAAATAGGATACTAAATTCTGCTTGAAGTTATCAATTAAAGATGGAGAAATAGGTCATCTTGAAATTAAGAGTCTGACAAATAACTAGGAAATAATTTCAATAGCTGTAGAACATAGAATTAATTCTGTTACATTCTACTCAGTTTAATTTCACATAGTAAATATTTAATAAATGTTTAATTGATTTGAGAAAGAATTAGCTTATATTACTGAAATATTATTTGTACATTAATGTTACTTAAAAAAATCTAGATCTATGATTGCTGTGTGGAATTCCCATGAAGCAAACTCATTTTACTAGTATAGATCAGTGGCTGCCTTTCCATTTATAGTTTTACAGTGCCACTACCAGAAGTTAAAGAATTTGCCCAGGGCATATAAAAGAAGGGACTTGACTCCCAAGGCTGCTAGAATCTTGTGCCCTCTCTCTGTCCACTTTGCCAATTTATCTCTCAGCTCTCATGCTGCCTTATATCAGTTAAGGTGAGTTAAATAAGTAAATGTGTAGAGTTTTAGAATCAGAAGGGCCTTTGAGGAAGAGCCTTAGTCCAATTTCCTTCTTTTTCAGATGAGGAAACAGAAGCCTGTAGAGATGAAATCAGGGCTAAAAACCTGGTCCCTCGAGCCTAGTAGTTATAATTTGCATTCTGGAAAGTTAAGAATTATGTACTGTGGTGGCCATTAGTGCTTTAGGCATTTTATTATTCTGTGAAAGTACTTGATTTGCAGTGACTCCTTTAGGGTATCAGTGAACTGAAGATTACCCTAGTAACCTGAAAGGGTTGATTAGTTTGCTCATGTGCTTCCTTTACTAGAAGTTGAAGCTTACTCAAAACTTAGACACTCTCAAGAAATCACATTAATGCCTCTTTTATCCATTTGCAACTGTTTGTTGTCTAGGTCTAGTTTACTATGAGGCCTTAAGCAGGACATAGATTTATTTGCTGTGTATGTTATTTCTTTTGTTATAGGTAATGGGCCTCACCATGACCGCTGCAGTACTTATAATGAAAATAACTTGGTAGATGGTGTGTACTGTCTCCCAATTGGACACTGGATTGAAGCCACGGGGCACACGAATGAGATGAAGCACACAACTGATTTCTATTTTAATATTGCAGGCCATCAAGCTATGCATTATTCAAGGTAAGAGCAGCCACTTTTTGGAACAGACAGATGTTTTTCAGGTTTGACCAGGATCCAATCAGCCAAATTGGGTGATATTAGGTTACTATTTTAAGAAAACAAATAAATTCCCTCTGTCTTTTTGCCTCTAAAAACCCTGGTTACTCAGGCATTTGTCAACTCATATATTCAGAGCTTCATCACTTTGAAATCTTGCCCATGAGGGAACTACCCAGGGGCATCAATTCATAAAATTAGCAAATGGTAGAAGGGATCTCAGACGTCATCTAGTCCTACCTTAAAAAAATGAGGCTTAGAAATGTGCATTGACTTTTTTAAGGACACAAAATTAATCAAGGTAGAGCTGGGACTATAATTTAGTGTGTCCTGACTCCTGGACCAGAGCTCTTTGTGTGCCTACTCTGAAAGTGCATTTTGGGGGGAATATTTAAGGCCATTTCTTTAGTGCTTGAAAAGAGAAAAAATGGCATTTAAATAGCTATTCTGTGAGTGTTGACATTTTTGTGGGGGACAATACTATTTATCATTCATTTGTTTAAGCAATACATTTAAAAACCTTCTTGCACACACAGCTTAACATGCTGAATGTACTTTGTTAGTACTTTTTTATATAGTGCTGAGAAATATACGTTTTATCCTTAGAAGATGGGGTTATCTCAAGTTGAAAATTACACAAATAGAAACCCAAGAATGCCAAGAGATCATTCATGTTAAAACAAAGCTTTAACATTAAATAGAAGCCACATTCAACATTCAAGGTTTCTTTTATAATACAGAAACCTTCATCCCTTATTTGAGTTTTTCAAGAGTCCAGGTGTCAGGACTTGCATTATAATTATTACTTGTGCAGCAGGAGCTTGTTAATCTGGAAGTAGTTTGCATTTGGCATTCACAATGAATACACTTGTAAACAGGTATTTAGCCCAAGTCATGCGGAGGTGGACTTTGAGAGATTTATTCTTGTTTTCTCTCTTCTCTGCACTTATTTCTATAAAAGAGATAATTTCTCACCAGCAACTGAGCAATAAATAACAATTGCAGAAGATAGTGCCTCTATAAACAGATGTTGTAACTCAACTTTAAAGGATTCCTTTCTATTCCATTGGTAAATAATGAACAGGTAGAAATGCCTTCCATTGATTTCAAAGTATTAGATTTCTTTTCTTTTTTGGTGATTTAATTGGCCTAGGGAAACCTCTCTGCCAAATCTGCAGCTGTTCTGCAACTTATCATCTGAGAGAATTGCCTGAGAATGACTTGTCCAGGGTTTCACATTCTGGATGTGTCAAAATGAAGACTTAAATCCAAATCTTTCTGATTCTGAGAATGGCCCTCTATCCACTACAGCATCCTACCTTTCTTTGTATTTAGCTACTTTAAAAAAAGATGAAGGGGCAGCTGGGTAGCTCAGTGGATTGAGAGCCAGGCCTAGAGATGGGAGGTCCTGGGTTCAAATCCGGTCTCAGATACTTCCCAGCTGTGTGACCCTGGGCAAGTCACTTGACCCCCATTGCCTACCCTTACCACTCTTCCACCTATAAGTCAATACACAGAAGTTAAGGGTTTAAAATTTAAAAAAAAAGATGATGAAGTATCCCTGTCTTGAGATGGGTATATGCCAATGTAAAATAAAAGAGCTTGGAGATTGGAAGTGTTTCTCATTAAAGTGGATCCCTTTACCACCAATTTTTTTCCCCTATATAGAATGAAAAGAGAGAAAGTGGCATCAATCGTGGATGCCTTTTTGGAGGTTAGCCAAGAAAGGGAGGAAAGATATAGGGCAATGACTGGCAGAAGTAGTATCTAGTGAGGATTTTTTAAGGACAGGAAAGATTTGAGTGTAAGCATCATGGAAGGAGCTATTTGATAAGATAATGATTTTTTTTATATTTGATAAGAGAATGAAGATTAGGAGTGAAAAGTATGGGCAATCTACTAGAGAAGATGGAGATAAGATTTTGTTTTGAGAATCACATAAGATAATGAAAAGCAAGGTATTTTTAGCCATAAATTAAGCTGCCATTATTAATATAAAAATATGTAGAACAGTAATATTAATGAATTATAGATTAATCATCAGGGAGAATGACATACAAAAATCACATCTATTTGGATTGATGAGGATGGAGGCATTTACAAAATGAAACTTTGAGACTTCTTTAGCATGTTCAATATCCCAAGCTGATGACCATGCAGATTGAGTGGAGGGACTGGAGAGCTTCCTTTCTGCAAATTATGATTCTCTTAGAGATAGAAATATTAAATTTAACTGCTCACTATGAGGTGAAGATTTGAAAAAGGCAAGGAGAAGGAGGTAAGAATTCCCTTTATCAGTGTCACAGCCTCTGCTTGTTGCTTTAAGAAGGGCATTTGGACCATCCTGGACTATAGTAGACTATAGTAGAGGTAATGCTGGTAGTCATTATAGTACTGGATGTGAATTTTTTTTTAATTTAAACATTTATTAATATTCATTTTTAACATGGTTACATGATTCATGCTCCTACTTTCCCCTTCACCCCCCCCCCACCCCCCCACCCATGGCTGACGCACATTTCCACTGGCTTTGTCATGTGTCCTTGTTCAAGACCTATTTCCAAATTGTTGGTAGTTGCATTGGTGTGGTAGTTTCGAGTCTACGTCCCCAATCATGTCCATCCCCGACCCATGCGTTCAAGCAGTTGTTTTTCTTATATGTTTCCTCTCCTGCAGTCCTTCCTCTGAATGTGGGTAGCATCTTTACCATAAATCTCTCAGAGCTGTCCTGTGTCATTGCATTGCTGCTGGTACAGGAGCCCATTACATACGATTTTACCACAGTATATCAGTCTCTGTGTACAATGTTCTTCTGGCTCTGCTCCTTTCGCTCTGCATCAGTTCCTGGAGGTCTTTCCAGTTCACCTGGAACTCCTCCAGTTTATTATTCCTTTTAGCACAATAGTATTCCATCACCAGCATATACCATAATTTGTCCAGCCATTCCCCAATTGAAGGGCATACCCTCCTTTTCCAGTTTGTTGCCACCACAAAAAGCCCAGCTATAAATATTTTCGTACAAGTCTGTTTATTTATGATCTCTTTGGGTACAAACCCAACAATGGTATTGCTGGATCAAAGGGCAGGCATTTTTTTTATAGCCCTTTGAGCATAGTTCCAAATTGCCAGCCAGAATGGTTGGATCAGTTCACAACTCCACCAGCAATGCATTAATATCCCAATTTTGCCACATCCCCTCCAGCATTCATTACTCTCCCCTTCTTTCATTTTAGCCAATCTGCTAGGTGTGAGGTGATACCTCAGAGTTGTTTTGATTTGCATTTCTCTAATTATTAGAGATTTGGAACACTTTCTCATGTGCTTATTGATACTTTTGATTTCTTTACCTGAAAATTGCCTATTCATGTCTCTTGCCCATTTATCAATTGGGGAAAGGCTTGATATTTTATACAATTGATTTAACTCCTTGTATATTTGAGTAATTAGACCCCTATCAGAGTTTTTCATTATAAAGATTTTTTCCCAATTTGTTGTTTCCCTTCTGATTTTGACTACATTGTTTTTGTTTGTACAAAAGCTTTTTAGTTTAATATAATCAAAACCATTTAATTTACATTTTGTAATTTTCTCTAACTCTTGCTTGGTTTTAAAGTGTTTCCTTTCCCAGAGATCTGACAAGTATACTATTCTGTGTTCATTTAACTTATTTATGGTTTCCCTCTTTATATTCAAGTCATTTACCCATTCTGAATTTATCTTGGTGTAGGGTGTAAGATGTTGATCTAAACCTAATCTCTCCCATATTGTTTTCCAAATTTCCCAGCAGTTTTTGTCAAATAGTGGATTCATGTCCCAAAAGTTGGGCTCTTTGGGTTTATCATACACTGTCTTGCTGATGTCATTTACCCCAAGTCTATTCCAATGATCCTCCTCTCTGTCTCTTAGCCAGTACCATATTGTTTTGATGACTGCTGCTTTATAGTATAGTTTAATATCTGGTACTGCTAGGCCCCCTTCCTTCACATTTTTTTCATTATTTCCCTTGATATTCTTGATCTTTTGTTATTCCAAATGAAATTTGTTATAGTTTTTTCTAATTCAGTAAAGAAGTTTTTTGGTAGTTTGACAGGTATGTCGCTAAATAGGTAAATTAATTTGGGTAGAGTGGTCATTTTTATTATGTTAGCTCGTCCTACCCATGAGTAATCAATGGCTTTCCAATTGTTTAGATCCAGTTTTATTTGTTTGGAAAGTGTTTTGTAGTTGTTTTCATATAATTGCTGTGTTTGTTTTGGTAGATAGATTCCCAAGTATTTTATATTGTCTAGGGTGATTTTAAATGGTGTTTCTCTTTCTACTTCTTGCTGTTGTAATGTGTTGGAAATGTATAGAAATGTTGATGATTTATGTGCATTTATTTTGTATCCTGCAACTTTGCTAAAGTTGTTGATTATTTCTACAAGCTTCTTAGTTGATTCTCTAGGATTTTTTAAGTATACCATCATATCATCTGCAAAGAGTGATAGCTTAGTCTCCTCATTGCCTATTTTGATACCTTCAATTTCTTTTTCTTCTCTAATTGCTACTGCTAGTGTTTCTAGTACTATGTTGAATAATAGAGGTGATAATGGGTATCCTTGTTTTACTCCTGATCTTATTGGGAAGGCTTCTAATTTATCCCCATTGCATATGATGCTTGTTGATGGTTTTAGGTATATACTGTTTATTATTTTTAGGAAAGGTCCTTCTATTCCTATACTTTTCAGTGTTTTCAATAGGAATGGATGCTGTATTTTGTCAAAGGCTTTTTGGTTTGATTTTTGGTTGTTAGACTGTTGATATGGTCAGTTAAGTGGATGGTTTTCCTAATGTTGAACCATCCTTGCATTCCTGGTATAAATCCCACCTGATCATGGTGGATGATCTTCTTAATTACTTGCTGGAGTCTCTTTGCTAGTATTCTATTTAAGATTTGGTTTATCCCTTCTGACTTTCTCAATAGGGTTAGATAAGAGTTTTATATCCCAATGGATAGTATAGCTACTCTTCCCTCTCCAGGTTGATTACACTGAGAGTAAGGTTTAAATATTACCTCTTAATGCTCTCTTCCTCTCCTTCTTATAATATTGTCCCTCCCCTTCCCATGCCCTCTTTGTGTGTAATATAATATCCTATTTTTCTTATTCTCTCAAGTTTCTCTTGGTGTCCCCTACTATTCACCCCCCTCTTTCCCACTCCCCATGTCATCTTAGACCATTTAGTATTCTGTCCTCTCCCTATGAATTATTCTTCTGATTGCTATAATAGTGAATATTATAATAGTGAATAGAGTTCACTACAGAGAATTATACATAGCATTTCTCCACATAGGAATACAGATAATTAGATCTTATTTAAGCCCTTAAAGAGTCAAATTTAAAAAGTTATGAGTTTTCTTTCTTTCCCCTCTGTTTCTTATTTACCTTTTCATGTTTCTCTTGATTTTTGTGGTTGAATATCAAACTTTCCATTTAGTCCTGGTATCTTTTGTGCAAATACTTGGAAATCTTCAATTTTGTTGAATGCCCATACTTTCCCCTGGAAGTATATAGTCAGTTTTGATGGGTAGTTGATCTGTGGCTAAAGGCCCAGCTCTCTTGCCTTTCTGAATATCGTATTCCAAGCCTTGCGGTCTTTTAGTATGGAGGCTGCCAGATCCTGTGTGATCCTGATTGGTGCTCCTTGATATTTGAATTGTCTCTTTCTGGCTTCTTGTAAGATTTTTTCTTTTACTTGAAAGCTCTTGAATTTGGCTATTATATTCCTGGGTGTTGACTTTTCTGGGTCCTGTGTACAGGGTGATCTATGGATCCTTTCAATGTCTATATTGCCCTCTTGTTTTAGGACTTCAGGGCAATTTTGCTGAATAATTTCTTTTAGTATGGAGTCCAAATTTCTATTAATTTCTCCTTTTTCCGGGAGACCAATGATTCTCAAATTGTCTCTTCTAGACCGGTTTTCTTGGTCTGTCACTTTCTCATTGAGATATTTCATGTTTCCTTCTATTTTTTCAGTCTTTTGACTTTGTTTTATTTGTTCTTGTTGTCTTGAGAGATCATTAGCTTCTAATTGCTCAATTCAATTCTAATTGCTCTAGCCTTTAGGGACTGGTTTTCAGCTATAATCTTTTGGTTTTCCTTTTCAATCTGGTCATTTCTGGTGTTCAATTTGCTTATCAGTTCATTTGATTTCTGAGCCTTACTTTCCAATTGCAAAATTTTGCCTTTTAAACTGTTATTTTCTTGCCTGATTTCCTTTTGAGCTATTTCCCATTTCTCTAACCAAATCTTTTCCAACTTTCTTGTCATCTCAGTTTTGAACTCTTCAAGAGCTTGTGACCAGTTTTCATTATTTTGGGAGGGTCCGGATGCTTGTTTGTTCTCCTCCTCTGTTTGCTCGGTTGTCTGGATTTTCTCTGTGTAAAAGTTGTCGAGTGTTAAAGATTTCTTTTTCTTGTGTTAATCTTTCTCTTCTGAACTTCCTGATTCTGGGTAGCCATTGTTAGCCCAGCAGCTTCTCAGCTTTATCCTTGCGCTCAGGGTCTGTCTGCGGTCTTTTGGGTCCTGAGGTCTGAGGTCTGGTTTTTCTCAAGGTCAAGCCCCCTGGTGGACCCCCTTGCTTGGTCCTCTGCTGGAGGTTCCTTTACAAGTCTCAGGGAGCTGCTTCCACAGTCGTATACCCGTCTGCACTGGTTCCCCACTCAGGGTTTCAGAGCCTTCGCTCATGCCTGTGTCTGCCTCCACCCGCGCCTGCGCCTGAGCCTGCGCTCTGTGTCCACGCTCAGAGTCCGTGTGTGTTCTTTAGCTTTTTGGGGTCCTAAATCTTGCTGCTCTCAGGAACAGGCCCTGGAGCTGCCAGTGACTCAATGGATGCCCCAAACTTGCTGTATTTCTTTTTAGCTGGCTTTGGCGTTGTATGTGGTGTGTGTGGAGGGGGTGCATGGGGGTGTTGCTCAGCCCATGATTTAGTGAGAGCTGTTTCACCCCTTTATAGCATGGAAATGCCACCGATTCCACATACCTTCCACGCTGCACCCTGTTGTGGGGTCCCTCCGTTTGACTGGGTTTGTTTTTATGTCCTCTTGAGGAGTCCTGTATGTTTTGGTCAGGAGAGGTTAAGAGCTGTTTTTTACTCGCCGCCATCTTAACCCGGAATCCTGGATGTGAATTTAGATTTGAATGCTAACTGACCCTAGCTATGGGATCCTTAGCATTCATTACCTCTTAGGACTATGAAGATTATGAGGCCTCATAGGGTAGTTGTGAATGTTGATCACCCTTTAAATGCTACAGAAATATAGGCCTTGTAATGGTGAGGCACCAGGGATGTTGATTATTATTATTAAAATGTAACTAAATGGTTTGTGGGTCCACACTGGGTTGAAGGAGAGACAGGACCAACCAGGATAGGGAGATCCGGGTTCACTGCCAAGCTTTTAAGTGACACAGGAATGGCAGTTGGCCTAACGGTCACCCAGCTCACCCAGGCTAGGGCCTATGGAACCAGCAGGCAAAAGTAAAGTTATACAGTTTAATTGAGGGTAACTAAATAAAGGATGGGATAGGGGATTCTGCACTTGAAACCTAAGGGCAAACCACAGGGGGCAGAGAAGGACTTAACTACACTCTCCTATTGACCTAAGCCAGGCAAGGCACAAAGTAAGCAGTACTGAAGTCACAGGGAAGGCTCCTCCAAACCTGGTTCCAGCCATGTTTGGTCAGCACAGCTAAAGGGCTGAGGATGGCTTTCGGGTCTCACGGTAAATCCAAGGATGGTCACAGGATGCCAAGAGCCAACTCCACTAGGTGATCCAAAGTACCCAGGTAGGGAGAGTGAGTTTGAAATGCTGTCTACCAGATCCCAAACCACTTCCCACTTGGTGCAGCTCTGCAGGTCTGTTGTCCACTTGCTGAAAGCCTTCCCTTCTCAGGATCCCAGGGAATCTGGATGCAGTTTTTCCCTAACTCAGAGATCTCCCAGGGTTAGCAACAGTTATGTTCCCAACCACTAATGGAGTCCCTCTTAGAGCACAAGCCTCACTTCCTGCTCCTTCGTTCCATCTTGGAATCCTCCAGCCCTTCCTGCTAGGTCCAACACTAATGCTAAATTAATTGCTAAATAAACCCTCACAACACCCTCCAGACTCATCTCTCCAACTTGGTACTTGTATTTTTGTTGCTTAGATTCTTGTTTAGGTTGGGAATTTACTCTTGAGTTTTTCTATAGATCTGCATTCCTAAAACTAGAGTTCATGAGCCCCCTCTGGTGTGCTTTCCTTTAATAGTTAGCCAGAAGACAGAATTAGTTTAAAGCAAAGTCATTTATCAAGATTGCATAGTAATAGCAGAATCTACAAATATATTCCTCCTATAAATCTGGAATGCACTATCCTATAAATACAGACACTAGCATTTATACGAGTGAGTATAAACTTAAGAGTATGGTATACCAATCATGAGACATAAATGTTGGGAATACATCAATGAGGCAACTTACCCACTTGGAATTGTGGGCCTCTGTTGTCCTTTTCCTTCTCATCATTTACTCATGATACCTCTGGATCTTTTCCCCTAATCCTGACTGTTAGATTCCTAACTCTCTTCTTTTTCCTTGGCTCTTCACTGCAGCCAGATACAATACTCCTTAAAGTTGCCTTTGTTTATTCTTTCTTTTAAGTTATATTGTCTCCCACTAGCCAAGGAGCTCTCCTGAAGATACTGTGGCCACTGGAAAAGGGGTGAAGGGGAAGGAATGATAGATTACTTCATTGCTCCTGCTCTTTGGCACAAGGTTCACACACACAAAACTGTTTCCTGCTTCAATTGCCCATCAGAGTGGACAGGCTTGTTTTTTAAACTAATTATTTTGCTAATTTTGCTAATGGCAAACTGTCCTTCCAGTTTCATCAGGGAAACTTCACATTTTGTAAAGGCGGAAATGGAGCTTAACTCCTTGATTTTCATTTAACAGTAATGCCTTCTTATTGCTTTCCCTTTTGTGATTTCACTGACATGACTGGGAGGAAATTGTCTAGTATTGTGAACTATTGCTATTCTACTATGCAACTTTGGTGCATTATCATTCTTCAAATCAAACTAGGAATCCAGGATTCAGATAAATGTGGGTGAATCATATCATAAAGATCATAGGATTTTAGAGGTAAAAGGGACCTCAAATATCAACTACTTCAGCTCACTCATTTTACAGATGAGAAAACCAAGATCAGAGAGGGGAAGTAACCTTACCAACTATTTAGTAGTTTGGCTTCAATAAAGTTTCAAATACTTCAGTGTTGATAAAAGGAAGAAATAGATTCAGTTGGCAAATAGTTGATCTTTCCATTTAGAAGCAGTTCTAAGGAAGCAAATGTCATCAACAGTTATTTTTAAAGACAGGTATAATTTCAGGAGACTTTAAATGATAATGGATACATATCATAATTTTATAGCACAGGAACTCACTCAGTAGAATGGATGTTTGTCATTCAAAGGCATAGGTAACTAATTTAATGGGATGTTTTGTGGTTAGGGACTTGAATTTCTTTGACTTGAAAGAGGCTCAGTGCCAGTTAAATAATCTCTCAAGAGACCTACATTAGGTTTTAGGAATGATAGATTTTAAATACTTTGAAAAATGTTACCTTTGTAGAAAATATTCAAATTTATGTTTATGACTTAAGGATTTTTTGACTCAGAAGAAAAGCCATGTAATTCCATTTTCTTCAATGAAAAGTGATTAAAATCCCATAAAACTACTGATTTTGCACAGTTATGATATTATGATATTTTTACCTCTTTTCCAAAGTGAAGGCAAACTAAATAATTTGAAATTAAAAAAAGAAAAAAGCAGCAGCAGCCTTGAAGAGGGGAATAGTCTGTTGTTTTTAGAATAAAATACAAACTCCCCAGCCTGGTATTTAAAGCCTCTGATAATCTGGCTTCAACCTCCTTTGCCAGCCTTGTTTTATAGCAGTCTCTACCCATTCTACATCCATCCAAACTAGACCTATCTCTTTTTTGAACCTGATGCGCTCTCCCCACATCCCTGTACAGGGGAACTGGAATAAGGTCTCTCCTCATCCCCACTCTGCCAGCTTTCTTCTAGTCTCTCAGAGCTCAGCTTAGGGGCCATATCCTTTATGAAGCCTTCCATGATTCCCTTAGGTAAAAATGTTCTCTCTCAATTGCCCCCTACCCAACCCCACCCTTTCTTATGCTTAGTTGCTCAGATATCCCCTTTCTGCCTCTACTGGAACAGAAACTATTTGAGGTCAGAAAACTTGCCATTTCTTTATCTTTCTAGCACAGTGACTTGCATATAGTAGTCATTTAATAAATATTCTTTGAGTTGAATTTGTCTGATGAAAAGAAGATTACTGTGATGTTTTGATATTGTGATTGGTTTGATAACCTGTTGACATATATTTCAAACAACCTCTCTCTAGGCTTAAGGACCATGGGACTGCATCTGAGAATGCTATGACTAGACAACAATCTTACTTATTTGGAATATTATATAATCTATAATCAAATCTATTCTGATATTAAGTTTGGAAAATGCAGGTTTTATCCATATGATTTTTTAAATGAACTTGTATAAACTTAGTTTCTACTCTCAAAATAATCTTTATGTATTAGGAACATCTATTTCAAAGAATGAGTTTACTAAGATCTCTTTTCCCCCATTTTCACAAACAGTTTAAGTAATGTTGGAATTAATTATTCTTTGAATATTTAGTAGAATTTACTTGGAAGTACATCTATATCTTCTCCCTATCCCTATTTTGGAATTCCCTTTATGGCTTGTTGAATTTATTTTTCTAAGGACTACCACCTCTACCAACCCTAAATAAACAAGCAAAAAACAAGATGCCAGTTAAGGGAGATATGAAAGAAGGTTGAAGGATGATTCAACCTGATTACAAGGTGTTTTCCTAGTATTGAATTTCACTGGTTCAGGGAGTGAGAAATGGGACCTTCTGAAGAGTGTTCCAAGAAGAAGACTAATTCTATGTTCCTTTCCATAACACCATGAACTCTGGAAAGTCCTTGGTCTGGGAGGCTCTGTGGGGTTGGTTCTTGCAAGAGGATGTTCGGCTAATTTGGGTTTTCTGGTCATCATGATACCAAAAGAATGTTTGCTTAATTTGCGTTTTCTAGTTACCATAATGGGTGAAGATTCATGGTCAGATATTATGATTAAGAAGCAATCACAATCTTGGTTTTTTTGGGGGCTATTTCTAGACATTATGTAATCACTAAGCTATATTAGAAAACAATTATAATTGCATCAGGGGTGTTTGGTTCCTGAGAGAACAACGACCTCAATTTTTGATAACTGTCGGTCTTGCAGATAAATACATAAGCTTGGACCTTTTATGCATTAGTCCCTCATTATTGCAGATTTATGTTTCACTATTTTTTTCACATCATGCTGCAGCGTAAGATATGTTGTTTTTTCTTAGAATATAAATTCCTTGAGAATAGGGACTATCTTGCCTGCCAATATTTGTAACCCTAATTTTTAACAGTGCCTGGTACATAGTAAGCATATAACACATTCTTCCTCTATCATCCATCTATCACATTTATAATAAGCATATAATCAATTGTAATCATAGAATTTTAGAGCTAGAAATAGACCTCAGAAGTCATCATCACTAGGGTTCTAAAACTGTTGGTCTAATGTTTGGAACCAAACTACCAAACATTTTATGGTATTTGTGCAAAAAAAAAATTTAGTAAGAAAAAAATTCATAGACCTTTTGAAATACTGGAGTATTTTGGCAAATAAAAAAACTGAAGCAAAGAAATCAGGTAGTGTCTTCTCATCATATCTTTAACTTCAAAGATAGAAAATTAATGATGAACTATCTATATTCAATACAAAATATAAATTTTAGTGAGAAAGGCTCTGAATCAATTTGTAAATATTTATGATTCTATGTGAAGAAATATGGTCAAGCACTACTCAAATTGAGGTGTGTTGGCTAGTGACAGAGAAATAGGAAAAGATTATTTGAATTATGCCATGAAGCTGAAATGTTTTTAAACCTAAAGAATTCACATAGTCCAAAAGATTTTCCTGACAAAAGATGGATTGTGTTATGAGTAAGATGAGATTAGCTAGTTATTAGGAATTAAGATGTACATAGCAGGAAGGAGCTGGAGCTGGGAATTCCATGATGGAATGAGGGAGGAGGAAGTCTGTCTGTGCCCTGAGTGTGGACTCCATGAGTGGTGGGCAAAACTGTTGCCAGCCTGGGAGACCTCAGAGCAAAGGACATCCTGTTTTCTGATTTCCCCTGGGATCCTGTGTGGTGTGTCATCTAGCAAAAGGACAAATCTACAGAGCCAAGAGAGGAGAAGTTTGAAAACTGGAGGACAGTGCTTCAAGCAGAACCCTCTCTACCTGGTACCTAAGATCATCTTGACTCCTGGCATCCAGAGATCATCAGTGGATTGCAGTGAGAATCCCAAAGCCACAAAGTCCTAGCTGTACTCAAGCCTGGCAGGTTCCAGGTTTGAGGCCGAAACCCAGAGACTCCATTTACAGCTCCTTGGGACCTGTTAGTTTAGATCACTAAGTTAGAGTAGAATAAGTCCTTCCCATTGTCCTGTGGTTTTATCTTTTAGATTTTAAGTATAGAAATCCTTTCCCACCTTTTAGTCTAACATAATTAAAGCTGTTAAGTCCCTTTTACCTTGTTAGCCTGTTACTATACTCTGGTCTAGTGGAAGCTGGGTGACAGTTAAGATCAACTGCCATTCCTGTGGAAATCCAGTAAACTCTGGTCTCTTCACCCTGGTCCAGTCTCTCATAAATCCTAGAGTGTGTTCCCACAAACCACTTAGTTTATTGTAATATCCCTGGTGACCCCATTACCTTACATATATTTTCTTACAATTGCAAAGCTTGTTTATTTATGGAATATATTTTTCCTTTTAAATGAATTAAATGTGACTATCCGAAGTGATGCTACCTTGAATCTCTATTCAATTCTGCAAACATTTATTGACATTCAAGACTATGCTAAACCCTGAGAATACAAAAGTGGAAAATAACTACTTTTCTCAAGGTATTTTTGGAATAATAAGGGGAGAAGGCACGTATGAAATAACTATCATCAAATTAGTGCAATATAGGATTTTAGCATTGCCATGTTGGCTTAGGGCAAACCTGTCAGTTGCCCTGGATGGAATGTTGAAGAGGGCATGAGTCACTTGGCAGATACCAAACTGGCAGTTGAGCTGGGAGTATAAAAAGCCCTGGAAACCCAAGGCTGGGTTCTTCCCTGACCTGACTTCGTCATGACCACTCATCTACCCCTTCCCCTAGGCCTGGGAGGTGGGAGAAAAAAGGTGGTGGGATTGGGAGAGGGAGGTTGGGAGTGAGAACATGGGTAGCTAGGATTTTAGGACCAAATCTTCAAGAGCTCCTCAATATTATTATTTGTCATCATCCACAAATTAGCTATTAGATCAACTCAATTTCCTAACCAGAGACTGCTTCACTCTGGCCGAGGGCTGCCTACCTTTGGTCAGCCTAGACCTTCCAAGGATCTTCTACCAGTTTAGCCAGATAATCCATAACAACAGATTTTATTATTACCAAGCCCTCTTACCATTGCTTTGTTCCTCCTCAATTACCAATAAACCCCATAGCCTTAACCAGTGAATCCTGTAATTATTTCCTTACCATCAAAGGCTAGAAGGACAGACAACAGGCAGGGATTCTGAGCAGTTGGGGCTTGAACAAGCTCCATTGCTGAGGGGCAGGAAGCTGTACATCTACTTCGTGCCAGTCTGCCATTAACCAATAGGAGGCTGTTTCTTCAGCAGTGAGGGGCCGGCTGCCTGACATCTTAAAGGAGCCTGGTGGGTAGCAGTGAGGTTTCACAGGGCACTCAGTTCTCAGGGTTTGGATCCTTGTACTTCCATAAACAAGTTGCAAGTCCAACTGAGGTTGCTCACTCCATCCTAACAACCAGCACCATCCTCCTGCTAGCCTGTTACCAGCTTAGGCTCCTGTTGACCCACTTTATTCATTACATTAGACAATTATTAAGTATATAGGAAAGGCTAAGCAGTGGCACAAAGAGAGAGAATCTTTTATGGAGGAGAGGCAGGGATCAGAGAAAACTTTACAGAAATAATAACAGATGTTATTTAGTCTAATTTCTCAATTTTTACACAAAGAACCTGAAGACTAAAGAGATGAAAAGACTTACCAAAGGACATGTAAGTAGCAGGGCATGTCCAACTCCAAATCCAGAATTTTTTCATCTTTACCACATATGGGAGTGATGGTGCAAGAGATATGAGAAGACTGGATTAGAATGGGAAACCATGAGTTTGGCTGAATGTAGACTGCACAAAGGAGAACAATAGAAAATCAGGCTGGATAGGTAGAGTAGAATGAAGTTTTTTTTTTTTTTAATAAAAAAGACTCATGATGAATAGAATCTTAGAAAAGTTAGATATGATAGATCTGGAGAAATCCAAATGGGAATATAAGGAATATACTTTTTTCTTAGCTCTACATGGTACCTTCACAAAAACCCACCATGTATTTAAGGCATAAAAACCTTACAACTAAATGCAGAAAAGCAGAAATATTAAATGTACCCTTTTCAGATAACGATGCAATAAAATTTACTTTCAATAGGGGCAATGGAAGCATGGATTAAAAATTAATTGGAAACAAAATAATCTAATCCTAAAGAAAGAGTGGGCCAAAGAACAAATCACAAAATCAACTAGTAATTTCATTAAAGAGAATGATAACAATGAGACAACATTTTAAAATTTCTGGGATGCAACCAAAGCAGTAGTTAAAAAAAATTTATATCTGTAATCACATACATCGATAAAAGAAAAGAAAAGGCAGAGCAATGAAATGGGCATGCTTATTTGGTGCCATACCAATCAAACTACTAATGAATTATTTTATGAGGCTAGAAATAACAATAATAAAATTCATCTGTATGAACAAAAGGTCAAGAATATCTAAGGGAAGCAATAAAAAAATGTGATGAATGGTAGTCTAGAAATACCAGATTTTAAACTAATATTACAAAGGTAGTAATTGTCAAACAGTCTGACACTGACTAAGCAATAGAATGTGAGATAGATTAGGTACAAAATATAAAGTAGTAAGTAAATTTAGTAATTTATTGTTTCATAAACCAAAAGATACAAGCTTTGGGGTAAGAACTCACCAGTTGACAAAAATTTCTGGGAAAACTGTAAAGAAGTTTGGCAGAAATTAGTCATAGAGAAATGTCTTCCACTGTATACTATGACAAGGTCAAAAGGGATAATTGACTTAGACATAAAAGGTGGCATAAGTAAATAAGGGGAGCATGGGAAAATATACCTGTCAGATCTATGGAGGGAAGAGTTTATGACCAAATAAGAGATAGAGAAGATCATAAGACATAAAACAGTTAATTTGAATTACTTGAAATTAGAAAATTTTGCTCAAACAAAACTAATGCAGCCAAAATTAGGATAGTAGGAAACTAGGAAAAATTTTTTACAGCAGGTTTCTCTAATAAATGCCTCATTTCTCAAATATATAGGCAACTGAGCAAAATTTACAAAAACAAGAGCCATTCCCATTTGGTAAATGGTCAAAGGATATGGACAGGAAGTTTTTAGAAGAAGAAACCAAATCTACCTATAGTCACAAGAAAAAATTCTCTAAATCACTAGTGATTGGAGAAATACAACAACTACTTTATACCTAGTAGATTGGCTAATAGGACAGAAATGTCAAATGACAAATACTCGAGGGTATATGGCAAAATTGGAACACTGAAGCATTTTTGGTGGAATTGTGAACTAGTTCAACCATTCTCTAGAACAATTCACTAATATGCCCAAATAGCCAAAACTCTCCCAAAAAACTGTGCATATCCTTTGACCCAGTAATACCACTAGCAGGTCTATATCCCAAAGAGAACAAAGAAGAGAAAAGGATATATTTGTACAAAAATATAGCATGTCTTTTTATGGGACCAAAGAATTAGAAACTGAGGGAAAGCCATTCCATTGGGGAATGGCCAAACAAGTTGTGGTATATGATTGTGATGGAATACTATATAAGTGCTATAAGAAATGATGAGCAGGATGGTTTCAGAAAAACCTGGGAAGATTTACATGAACTCATGTGAAGTGAAGTGAGTAGAACTAAAAGAACATTGTACAACAGTAATATAAGGTTAATCAAATGAGAAAGATTTAGCTACTCTGATCAAGACAATCATCCAAGACAATTCCAAAGGATGCATGATAAAAAATACTGTCCACCTCCTGAGAGAGAACTGATGAATTTCAAATATAGATTGAAGCAAACTTTTTACTTTCCTTTTTTTTCTTTGTCTTGGTTTCCTTTTGCAACATGGCTAATGAGGAAATGTGTTTTACATGACTTCACATGTATAATCAATATCAATTGTATGATTCTCAAAAAGGGAGGGAGAGAATTTGGTAATCAAAATTCTAAAAAAAGAATATTAATATTTTTAACATGTAATTGGGAAATAATGAAATACATAAAATACATTAAAAATAAAGATGATTCATTTAAGAAAGTTAGATAGAAATGCATGCATTTGGAATATTTATGAATTATTCCCAGACATCTTCAAGCTGCCAATTTTCTTGCACTCCTGCTTCTGCCTCCAACATGGAGCTGAAGCTCCAACTTTAGGACCTTGGGCTACCTTCTCTTGCTTAGGCTCAGAATCAGATTTCCAAGCCATCCTCCTCCGTTTTCCAGCTTTTAGCTCTGACAGTAATAATCAAATCAATGTTATGGCTTCAGTCAAACTTCCTTGTCCAACACATTCCTGTTGGCTATCATATCCCTATGTATTGTCTAACTCTATTAGAAGGTAAAAAAACTTCAAGTGCTATCTTAAAAGGCAGAGACTTTCTTGCTTTTTCCTTCTGCATCCCCAGAGCTTAGTATTCTACTTGGCACACACAGTAAGTACTTAATAAATTCTTTTTCATTCATCTTTATTATTTTTTGACTTCTCAAACTCATCAGACTTGAATATAAAAAGCATTACAAATGTTATTTGTTAAATAATTGGAATAATTTTCTGGAACCTTTCACAATTACTGTTCAACAGAAGTGGATTACAAACCCATTTGTGACTCACCTAAACAATACAATGAATCATACACTTTGACAAATGAATACTTACAGAATTACCTACAATTTGGTGATTAAAATCAACATTTAAATAGATTAAGGTTCTTAACTTAAGGTCTGTGAACTTAAAAAAATTGATAACTATTTAAATATAATTGATTTCATTTGTAATCTTTTCTTTGATGTATTTAAAAAACATTATCCTGAGAAGGGGACCTTAGACTGCATGTGACTGCCAAAGGGTCCATAATGGGAATAAAAAAGTTAGGGACTTCAAAATTAAATGAATGTAACCTAGTTGAATTAAAGGTTAAAAAAGAATCAGTTTTCATGAAAATGAAATGAAAATCTGTTTACCTTTTCCACATACATATTTATAAATGAAAGAGAATTTTTGCTTTGATGCCTCATTGTGGCCTGGAGGTGAACCCGAATTCTCAAAAACTGGGCCAGTAACAAGGTAAGCTCTGTAAAGTCCTCCCTAACTAGAAAAGACTTCACGAATGAGACAGATGATAGATTATATGTCTATAAAACAAGTACTAGTTTAACTAAATTTGTAGTTCATTACCTAGAGGTGAAGTAGGAAGTAATTTTTAATACTTACATTATGACCATAATCAAGACATAGATTTTTATACATATATGTATATATATGTATACACACACACACACACACATATATATCTTTTTATCCAATTCTGCCTTCTCCAATGATGGAAGGGGAGGGAGGGAGTTAACTAAGTATTTTATGTAATAAATAAATTAAATTGAAAAAAAAAAGATCTACTACTAGTAGTGTTCTTAACCTGGCATCCATGAACTTGTTTTTAAAATTATATATATGTATATATATATATATATATATATACATACACACATACATATGTGCACTGTTTAAATATAATTGACTTCTTTTGCTTTTCCACGTATTTTATTTTATGCCTTTATAAAAATATTATTGTGAGAAGAGGCTCATAGGCTTCACTAGACTGCCAAAGGAACTTATGGCAGCTAGGCGGCACAGTATAGATAGTGCTAGGCCTAGAGTCAGGTAGACTCATCTTCTTGAGTTCAAATGTAACCTCAGACTCTTCCTAGCAGTGTGATGCTTGGTGAGTCACTTAACCTTGCTTGCCTCAGCGTCCTCATCTGTCAAGTGAGCTGGAGAAGGAAATGACAAACCACTCCAGTATTTTTGCCAAGAAAACCCCAAATGGAGTCACAATGAGGCAAGCCTGACTGAAAATGTCTGAATAACAACAAAAAGGAGTTAATTTCTAAAAGAAAAAATTTAAGAACCCCCCTCAGGGACTAAAATTTGCTTGGGTGGTAGGAATGATTTTCATCTGTGTAATCAGAGGTCTTTCTTGGTCCTTCTCATCTTCCTTTCTGTGGAGAACTGTATTCTGTTTAATAATATAACTAGTTTAGTTTTTCAGTGTGGGCTATGCTCCCTTCTCATTTGCTTTTCATGACCAAAGCAGATACAGAACTATGCTGTGAGTAGGTAGTTAGTATAGTTTTATAGAAAGTAATATCCTTAATATTATAATATTAAGAACAGACGTAAGGAAAATTACACAAAATGATACCATTCAAGTACTTGTTTCTTGGGATTATTTTTACTAGATAGAGAAACTTTTTTTTTTCTGATTTTACTGTTGTAGAACCATTGCAGCTAGCTGGGATAGGAAGCAGCTGGGGTCTGTTCTGACTCTTGGATTGTCAACAGTATTGTCTTTTCCATTCAGATTGAAGCATCTTGATTATTAGTGAATAGAAGGTAGATTGAAAGGGAGGCCTGGTATTCAGATCTCAGGTTGGGCCTGCAGAGTTGGTAACAAAGATTTAAAAACAAAAAAAGGAAGGAGGAGGTTTTGACAGGTAATGAAAGAGATTGGATCCATAAGCCTTAGTGAAGGAAAAAAATATGAAAACCCAGAGTACTCTTTTTAACTCAAGCAGTTTTGTTCATCTCTGTACTTGAAATAATTTTGAATTTCTTTCCTTGGTGTGAAACTTTAATGAATGAAATGTGGGCCAAGGGATTAATGGAATTGTGAAAGTACTGACTTACGAATTTTAAACCTGACAAGACTGTCACAATTCTAATAGCAGAGTGTCTCTGATGACTGGCGGCCAAAGAAGAGTCACTGGTTGGAGAGATAGAATAGACTCTGGGTTTTTGAAAAGTCAGACTAATTTTTTCTGGAGTTTTTTTTTTTTGTGTGTGTGATCTTCAGGAGATCACTATGTAGAAGATCTATCTTTAATGCCCTAAAACAGAATTTGGGTTTAAATCAGAGGATTTTATAGAAGTCTTTCTAGATAGCTTTTTGTAGATATTCAGAACTTGAAAGAGCAGAGGATCCTAAGTGAATTAGGAGGGGGCAGCTGGGTAGCTCAGTGGAGTGAGAGTCAGGCCTAGAGACAGGAGGTCCTAGGTTCAAAGCCGGCCTCAGCCACTTCCCAGCTGTGTGACCCTGGGCAAGTCACTTGACCCCCATTGCCCACCCTTACCACTCTTCCACCTATGAGACAATACACCGAAGTACAAGGGTTTAAAAAAAAAAACAAAAAAAACCCAAACTAAGTGAATTAGGAGTGCAATCAGAGAACACTAGGAGAAGTCTCTCTAAGAAGCCATAGTGGGTCAATTTATATTACTGGCAACAAACATTTTGGGAATTAGCTCTGCCATGTTTTTAATGTCATGTGTCTGGAGGCTTGTGGGGGTCCAGCCCACACAGGTCCAGGGGTCCCTTGGAGGATGATGGCATTGAGAAAGAAGGAAAATGAGAGACAGAGTTTCAGCTAGGAATCACAGAGACTGCTCTGATCAGTCTTGGGCTGTCTTTATTTTTATACACTTAAAGATTACACATACAGTTGGCATGGAATTTCATTTGCAACATACATCTTTTCTGGTAGATAATGAATAAGTCATACATTAACTTTGTTACTAAAAACTTTTCATTCTCCAGTAACTTTCAATATTTTTCTTTTTCTTTTTTAAAAAAATCCTTACCTTCCATCTTGGAGTCAATACTGTGTATTGGTTCCAAGGCAGAAGAGTGGTAAGGGCTAGGCAATGGGGGTCAAGTGACTTGCCCAGGGTCACACAGCTGGGAAGTGTCTGAGGCCAGATTTGAACCTAGGACCTTCTGTCTCTAGGTCTGTCTCTCAATCCACTGAGCTACCCAGCTGCCCCCAACTTTCAATATTTTTCAAAGGTATGTTTAACATGTTGCCTAGGCTGTGGGGTTAACAAAGCAGTCCAGTGGAGTGGGACGTGCACGGAAGGCAATTTCTCTATTTTTCATCCATTGTCCTCCTAGGTTAACATACTGACTTAGGGAAGCTTGTCATTTATGGTTTCCCATTATGTAAGCTTTTGTGTATGAGAATGGAAAATCTAAGTGCAGTTTTGTTGGGGGTTTATGACTAGGAATATCCCCTATATGACCCCTTATCCAGATTGGTACATGGGGTCCTTAGCAGGTTGGGAAAATACTTTTTTCAACCCTGCAGGCATTTGCTTCTTATTTTGCCATTTGAATAACCAGGAAAATTCTTTAACATTAGATCACTTTCTGCAAGTTTGTTAAGAAGTGAGTTTAGGGGAATTTCTGTATCATTACATGTAAAGGCGGGATTTTCCTGGGAGTCTATAGAAGCCCTAGTAACAGCTTTTACTGTTCTTCTGTATTTCCCTGGGGCTGAGTTGGGATATTGATCATAACAATTCCAATAATAAGGAGTGTTAGTAAGAGAAGAGTCACACTAATTTTAGGTTCTTGACATCTCATACCAAATTTTAAAAATTGCTTTAGGAAGCTTAATGTATGAGCATCTGAATTAATAAATATGTCATTTAAGGAGTACCCACATTATCCACTCATACCAAATTTTAAAAATTGCTTTAGGAAGCTTAATGTATGAGCATCTGAATTAATAAATATGTCATTTAAGGAGTACCCACATTATCAAAAGAATCTCCCCTTTACATAGGGGTTACCAGAAAGGTTCCCTTAAGTATTTCTAGATTATTAAAACTTGGTAGAACATGGAATAATAATAACAGTAATGATAATTGGCATGTATTTAGTCTTGTAAGGTGAATAGAGAGCAGAAAACTTAAAATGTTAAGTCATTTCTAATTAATTGAAGATCATATTCCCTCCAAGAAACTTCCCATGATCCTTTCAGCCAGGAGTGAACCTTCCCTTCTGTGAACTCTTATCATAGTTTATATTTTTCATGAACTTCGACTTTCTACTTTGTATTTTAGTGATGTGTATAGATATCCAGTTTCCCATACTAGTTTATAAATTCTTTAAATATATAGATTATATCTTTTCTGTCTTTATATGCTTCTCACCTCCTACCACAGTGCCTTCCACAAAGTGACTGGATACTCTATAATGGCCACTGAATTGATTCAATTTATCATCACTTGTTTGATGCATTACCTTTCAGGAATAGACAAACTCATGGAACAGGGAGTAAAGTTTAGCTGTATTTATGTTATCTGTGTATCTCCACTTATTATTAGTAATTTTTACTACTATGTCTAACAAGTCAAATGTACTTTAAAACAACAACTGAAGAAAACTATGGCAGTGTACCTTGTTACCTACATCTGGAAGAACAGGTGATAAGATAGGTCACCCTGTCTCATAGCCTCATGGAGTCATTGCTAGAAGGAATCTAGCAGAATCCGTTCATTTTCCAGATGAAAACACTCAGGCTTCAAGAAGGGGATGATCTTTACTAAGGACCACACAGCTTTTGTTAAGCAGTGTAAGAACTAGCTTCTTCTGAGTCATGGTCCCAGGTTGATTCAATTATACTATGTATTATTTGCCTTGGCATTTTCTGCTTAGTCCAGTATCAGTCTATTTAATTACTTGTTTTCAGCATCACTACTGATTTTCAGTCATTGTAGCAGGGACTACATCAGTTATTGTTTTGACGGAGTTAATTTTTGTTGCTTCAGCCCTTTGCCAGGAGAGTCTGGAAAACCTAGAAAAGCGATGAGAATGACAGAGCAAGGAGGCATGTCACTAAGTACTTAGGTTTTACAGAGGCTAGTTCATCCCTCAGTTAGCAAGGATCTTTTGAATGCCAGCAGTCAGCAAAATTTCCATTACTAGTGATGGCTACCTTGGATGGGGATGGCTCACAACAATTCTGTTTACTATAGACTAGGTAATGAAATCAGTTAGTTTTTTAAAATTTAGTCAGCAGAGGAATAATAAGGACAACTAAAAAATTCTTGTATAGCTGAGAAACTGGACTTGTATATCTGCTTGATGGATTATTGAATGTAATGAATTTGTACAGATAAGCAACCAACATTTAAAGTTACCTATTTAATAGAGAGGAAATAATTATTACTGAAATTGTTCATTAATGAAAATGTGCAAAAGTGAAAGTATTCTACTTCATGAAAAACTGATATATGAAAATCTCATTTTAATAAGTTTATAAATTAGGAGGGTCAACTGGTATAGTAGATCAAATAGCCTTGGATCCAACAACAGTCTTGGCTCTGACATAATTTGGCTGTGGGATGCTGAGCAAGTTATTCAATTTCTCAGCACTCCATGCAGCTTTCCAAGATTATAAATTGAAGAGAAAGTGCTGCCCTGATTTGAAAGAAGGAATTTTCTCCACCTAGGAATTCTGTCCATCATCGAAATCACAGGTGTAATCCCTATCCCTGTCTCCATGAATTAGGTAAGAATTATCATTATCAGAAATTAATTCTTTAGACTTTCGGAGATGGAGCCAAGGTGGCGGAGTAGAGCAGAGAACCTCGAGGTCACCATGAGAATCCCCTCTGACCAATATTAAAATAATGCCACAAAATGAATACAGGAGTAAAAGAACCGAGGAGAAAGAGAAACAGTTCTCAAGAAAACAAAGTAATTCTTTATACCAAACAATTAAGTGGAATGTTCCCTTAAATGTAAGCTAACTATGACCTTAGTTTGACTTCCTTCTCTCCACATGTTAACAATATTCTGTATTTTGAGGTTTATGAAATCCTTTTGCTTGCATTATCTCTTTATCCAGGCACCATAAGTATTATATACTCATATTACAGATGAGAAAAATGAGGCTCAGAGAGGTTGTGATTCGCCAGTTGTCACATAGCTATTAAATGCCAGAGACAGGATCTAAAGCTTGGTTCTCTCTAGGTCCAACATTCTTTTCACTAATCTTGATACATGTTTTTGTTAGTTCGTGTATTGATGCAGAGGTTAACCTTTCCATGCTGTAGTAAATGGGTTTCATGAATTGTTCCTATGGTTAGAAATATTTATTACCTGTTGGTCCCCTTTGAGACCATATCTCTTAACATCGGATTTATCCTAGGATAACACATAGCCCATTGGCAGGCTGTTACTCAAAGACTTTCCCCTTGGTGGTTCTTGAGAGAGTTTGTTCTCCAATACTATAGATTTTAAGAGCCCCAAGGGTCACTTCCCTGACTTGACAAAACCCTAGCACTGGATTTTATTGTTGTTGCTTAAGTGAAATTGAGAGAAATTGTTTTTGTAAAAGATTGGGAGAGAAATTAGATTAGATTAGAGATTAGATAAAAATGTAGTTGAGACATTATTATTCTTTTGGCCTAACATATATTTAGACTCTTTGGGAGCATACTTTTGAGGAACTTCTAATGGATTACTTTTATCAGTCCTTTTTATTTTACAAATTAAGTAATTGATAGGCTCTAGCACAAGGGTAGGCAACCTTTTTTGGCCATGAGAGCCATAAACAGAAGGAGGAGGATGGAGGCAGGGCACTGGAATATGGGACTGGGGCTGAAGGGCCCCCTGGGGCACATCCTGGGGCTCTTCCCAGACTGGCCCTCCTGGAGGTTGAGCCAGATATGACTTGAGAGCCATAAATTGCAGACCCCTGCTCTAGCATTTCCTCTGGAACTCTATGAGCAAATTCAGGGCTCCCAGTTTATTTAATTTCCATGTATACTCAACTTCACATTTCTGCAAATCCTTTTGGAATTTGCATGGGTGTGAGTGGTGTTTAAGAAGAATCTAATCCATTGTCAGGATTAATAGCTGACAGCAGTTCAATTAAAAATCAAAACCATTTTTGAATTTTGATAGTAGAGAAAATTGCAAATGTGAGCACTGTCATGGCTTTGCACTATTTTAACTTAGGAAATGTAAAATGGATTTTTTCTACATATTTAGTTCATTTTAATAACCTTGTATGCCAAGTGTTATGCAATGTTCAGTCATTTTTATTGCTTAATTATAAATTGAGCTGTAGGAGAAACAATGCAACTTTTATGTAAAATACAGTGCCAATTACAGGATAAGTTGGAACTAATATTCTTTGATTAGGCATTAAATGAAAAGAATAGGAATGTCATCTATTGAGATTTCTTATTTTAGAAAGTTAAAGAACAATTCTCTTTCCAGACTAGAGAGGGCTCAGAGCTCTAGCAATAGTAATAAGACCAAGAAGTAATGAGTTTCAGAGCAAAAGTCATCCATTGTGTTGTAAGGGAAGGAATTCAAACTGGCAAAAATCCTCATTAAAAATAAGACCCAAGTCTGTAAATTCTTAAAAACTCTATAGAGTACAGAACAGTTCAATCATTAAATGGACCATATCTATAAATAAAATGCAAGATAAAGAGAGGATGAACTACCACAGGATGCCTGACATAGCTAGACAGTTGTAGTTAATATTTACCACCAGTTACACATCTCAAGTGGTTTCCTTTATAATGGTAACATTTTATTGAGAAATTCACAAAAGAATATTTTTCCCTTACTTGGGATAATGCATATAGACAGCTGCTACATTGGTAGATGAAATGAGGATTCAGTTGTAGCATCTTAAGATTAGAGAGCTAGAGGAGGAAGGGACCTCAGAAGACACCTAGTCAAAGCCTCCCACTTTGCAGATGAATAAACTAAGGCCCATAGAAGTTGAATGATTTGTCTAAGGCTAAAATTATGAAGAATAAAATGCCTCTGTGACAATTTGGCTTTTCAGTGTTACAAACTAAGGACTTAATTTATAGTTCTAGCCTTGTTTTCTTTAAGTTTTATTGGTCATCTTGATGAATACCTGAAAATCTATGGTCAAAGGTTCATCTGGATTCATGCTGGGAAATATCCATTCATAGCAGACTATGATATTGCATGAGAATCACTTTAAAAGTAGAGCAGTTTTGTTAGGCATCATGGAACTGTACTATAATCTCCAAGGTATTGATTAAAAGGTTTTTACATACAATTTCAGAAAATGACAGGGCAGCTAGGTAGCAGAATGAAGAGATTACCAGACCTGGAGTCATGAGGACCTGGATTCAAATATGACTTTAGACATTTTTTAGCTGTGTGACCTAGGCCAAGTCACTTAACTCCCATTGCCTAGTACACAGTATTGATTTTAAGTCAGAAAGTAAGTGTTTTAAATTAAAAAAAAAAGAGGGAGAGAAAGTTTCAGATCTAGCCAGGAGGAAATTCCCCAAAGTCTCTTGTAGTGGTTGGTTGAAGTGTTACCTCCTCTCCACGCCAACTTCTTCCTAGTCTTTTCCTTTCAGGGACTTGAGAAGAGTCAGGGATGGTGTGACTTAGCTTTCTTGAAGTCAGAAGCCAGAAGCCAGGAGAACAAGATCTTTCTTCTTTAGCTCTCACCAACTTCTCTCTTCACAAAGTCATATAGTGCATTGAGTAATCAATGTCTGCCAGTGAGGAGAGTCATTGGCGAATGGCCCTTTGAGCCAAAGGTTACATAAATAGTTTTAAATGAACATTTTGAAAAGGTAGCTATTTGTTTGTTTAAAAAATAGTTTTTGTTTGTTTAACATTTCATCAAAACATTTCTTTCAAAACAGTTGTATTTTATTAAATGATATTGTTGACTTTAAT
This sequence comes from Gracilinanus agilis, assembly GCF_016433145.1. Classification (NCBI taxonomy): domain Eukaryota; kingdom Metazoa; phylum Chordata; class Mammalia; order Didelphimorphia; family Didelphidae; genus Gracilinanus; species Gracilinanus agilis. The sequence continues at coordinate 406,388,997 of NC_058133.1, read as the reverse complement.
TTTGCTTTGTCAAGTTGACAAACACACAGATACGTGGGTATTCCTTCAGGTTCATAATTTTACCTTTTGTTGTGGATTTCAATTTTTGTAACTCTTCTCTCTTTAGCAATTCTACGCGGCCTTTCAGTCACCCTAAACTCTAAGGCATAGGAACCATTTTTGTTTTGTATAGGAAGTGCTAATTTGCCATTATCCAGTTTCAAAAGATTTAAGCATTATCTAAACAGTTTAGAAGTCACCACTTTACAAATAATAATTTTAGCAAACCTCCTCTTCAAGATTCAACCATATTCTACTCCCTCCCCCTACTTAGTCCCCACTGAAATCCTTATACTGTCTACTGAAGTTCTTCCAAACATTATAGGAATTTGATAATCTTGCCTTGTTGAACTACTCAACTGTACTTTCTTTCTTTTTCTTTTTACTTCATTTTATCCCTTCTTCTCTCTTTTAAAACCACAAAGAGCAAAAAATCCTTAAAAACATCAAACCTGGAAATATAAATTCCAAGAAAGGAGATAAAAATGTAGTGTATTTAAATTGAGATTGTAGACATTCCTTATAATATGTCCTTCTTTGAGACTAAATTTACAGAGTACTGAATAGTTGGTTCATGATAAGTTTAAAGCCAGCACAGAGGAACATCTCCTGAAATATCCTCATTTCAGGGTTTAGCCAGAACTAAGACAGAGATGATAAATCTTCTCAAATACAGAGAGATAAATTGCAGCCTTTTAACTGAAGCATGAAATTGATCCTAATAATCCTAATACAAGATTGTCCCATATTTCTTAAGTTCCAATAAAAATCTTTGTCCCAGCACACCTGGAAAATTTTACTGTTAAAATAGGAAGCCACTGAGAATTTTTGACAATAATTATAGGTACAAAATATTTTAATACAAATACATTAATTGGTGTATAAATGTAAGTTACTATTATCCTGATTGTGACTTGAGTGACCTTCTGATTGCACTAGTTTGAGCTGATTGCCAGAAAGTTGCCCTACATACAGACTTTTTAGTCTATGTAATTATTGTCCCGATTGTGCCTGATATAGCCTTTGATTTTAATTGCTCATCTTTCATATTTCATAAGTGATGAGAAGACAAATTTAAAATAATCTGAAATAAATCTTGATTTAGCTTGTGTGTGACAGTAATCACTTCATAATAATGTATTAAAAAACTAGCTTTTGTTAACATATATGAAAAATATAAGATAATCCACAAGGAAAGATCTTCAAAATTTAGAATTAGGAGGTTTAGAGATCATTTAATCCAACTTCCTTATTTTATAGATAAGGTAATTGATATTCTGAGGGCTTAAAAACCAACAAAAACTCTAACAGTAGTTCTCTAGCTCCAAATCCAGCATTCTTTTTGCTTCATAAATACAATATTGATTGTGCCTACTTAATGTACAGGGTTAGGAAAGCTACATCTCAGAAACTACATGAAATCCATGAATTCTGGCTTCTGGATATCTTTTTGGAGGTGAGTCTTCTGGGACTTGTAATTTCTGGGATATTAACATAAAATCTCCACTAAAGTCTTCTCTTAATGGCTCTACATGGCATTGAAAGCTATCTTGAATTCTCAATAGTTATACCAGCAAGGCAAAAAAGAAAAATCTACACATCTATTTCTAATCTCTCTCCTGAATTCCCATTCTACATTGCCGAAACTACCTATTAGATATTTCCACCTGGATGTACTATTGGATTCTAAAACTCAACATGTCCCAAATGGAATCATTAATTTCCCCTTTAAAGCAATCCTTAAAATTTCTCTATTTCTGTTTAGAAGGAGTTCTCTAATTGGTTGGTAATCAAAGAATAAGAACCTTTGCAACTGATTGAAGGGGGTGGAACAGTAAGAGACAGTAAGAATCAAGAATGACTCTGAGGGAGCAGCTCAGTGGATTGAGAACTCCTTTCCTTGGTGAGAACTGTTTGTTTCATAATACATTTAACACTGTTTCAGGTCTTTAGCTCTTAACTCTTTTCCTCTGTTGCTAATTATTCAGTGATTTTCCTTTGTGGTTGCAAAAAAGTTAAATTTTAAAAAAAAGATCTATTTCAGGGGACAGCTAGATCTACTTAGGGGGCAGCTAAAATCAGGCCTGGTGAGTGTAGGTCCTGGGTTCAAATGTGGACTCAGATTCTTCCTACCTATGTGTAAGGATGGGATTGGTGCAAGGGGGATGAGATGAATGGAGTAAGAAGAAGGCATTTGGTGACAGTTACTGACAGTTGAGAGACCAGAGAGAATTTTGGGTATTTCTCCAGGAGAGGAAAAAAGGAGAGGTGTTTGGGTGGAGGACTGGGAGGAGAGAGGAGGACATCCCAGCTTGGATCCAGTCCTGAGGGCTTCCTGAGGATCTTTCTTTGGAAATCAAAGCCCCGATTCCCTGATCAAAGCCATTCCATCGCATCTCAACCATCAAGACTTCAATCCTCAAGTTAGCTAAGTTTTTGGACTCAATTTTGGGAGCGATCTCTTAGTCTCCTTCTTCCATTACCCAACCTTGCTGAGAGACCCCCTTTCAGTCAAAACTTGCAGTTATAGGAGAGGATAGAAATAGAAACAGAAGGAGAAGGGGCGAGGGGAGAATCTTAGAAGTGGGGACCATTGGGTTTCTCACCCAAGTGACGGACCCTAAAGGAATAGCAAAGAGGGCACCCCAAAATCTCTCTGCCCTTCACCCCTTTCCCCATTCCCTGAATTGCGAATAATTAAAGCCATTCATCAGTCAGATAGTGTTCCAGAGTGCCTGAGAGACTATGAGAGAGGGGTTCTACAGCTTGGACTGGCTGCCTCCATCTTGAAGCCGGACCACCTGTTGTGAATTTAACTGATTGGGGGAGGTTTGTGTGAACCCCGTCCTTATTTGGGATTGGATTAGGGTACCACATACCTCATTTTATAGGGAAGCCTTGCCCCCAACTCCTATGGGGCGGCATGACCATCCAGGTCACCCAGTTTTGAGGTGACACCCCCTCAAAGTCTCCCAGTCTATATTCTGCCCCAGGGGAGATCTGGAAGAAAGACTCACCACATGGAGACTCTCTCTATCTCTTCTCTCCCTCTCTCTCTCTCCCTTCTATCAAACATTGGTTATTGGCTCTCTTTTTATTGTTACATATGTAACCCTGGGCAACTCACTTAATCCCAATTGCCTAGCCCTTACTAATTTGTCTTGGAACCAAAAGTATCCATCTAAGAGAGAAAGTGGGATCTTTTAAAAAAAGAGATCTATTTCTGGGTCAAGATCTCATCTAAGATCCCCCAAATATTTGAAAATGTATTTTTTTTAATTTAAAGTTTAAATTAAAGTTTATTTTATCTAATTTTCTTTAGATTTTTGCTACAAATATAGTTACAAGCTGGTAAATTTTAAGGAATCTATGATCCTTTGAGTTATTGACAGCTATTCATTTTAAACTGGTTAAAACTTGAAAATAGAAAAATCCATCACTTTATAGTCTTCAGGATTGTAATGGCTCCATGATTTCACTGATGTGACTTCTTTCTTCATTGGTGTAAATCTTTAGCTATCTGTACCTTTTTTTTTTTTTTTTTTTTGGTTCGTGTGATGTAGACTAGTTCTTTTAAAATTATTAGAGTAGCAGTAAACCACTTGTTCCATGCAACTCTATTCCTTAGTTTTGCTAAATGCTCAGTCCTTTTCCTTTACTAGTATTACATCTCCTAGAAGGTATGGCCTCTGAAATACCATCCAGATATATTCTTATGATCCTAATATCTTTTAAATTGTTTCTTGTTGGTAACATGCTTACCAATTACAGGCTACAGATAGTTACTTACCATATACTTCTCCCTTGCCTTTTGAGTCATTTAGAATTTTGATTCTTTTGTATTGTAGAGTTTCATGATTTATAGCTATTTTATATCACTAAAGGAATATTGATGTTATGAGCTAGTTTTTGTTTTAGGGAGCATCTTGGGATTATTAAAAATATTGTATAATTCCCCTAACATACCTCTATTTATTCTCCTTTTCCTATTCAAATCTAGACCCAGGTCATGGTCCATCTGGAGTATATGTCATATACACATACATGAATATCTTTTTAGTTTGATAAATATATACCTATTCCATATCAGTTCTGCTCTAATGTGATGTGTTCCTAAAAATAAAAATTATTGCAAAATTGTGCAATAAGATGTACAGGGCTTAAGTGTTATGAGTAAGATTAGATTAGCTAGTTATTAGGTATTGATTATATATTGATTAGGAAGTATTGATAAGGAATTTGAGACACTGTGGTATGGCTCATTACCTAATAATCTTAGTGCTCAAGGTGCTGAATTGGTGTCATTGAAGCAAGCATGTCTTCTAGCTGAAGGTAAACGTGTGAATATTTACACAGACTCTCGATATGCATTTTCTGTTTGTCATGCAACAGGAACGATCTGGAAACAATGAGGTTTTATTACTGCATCGGGAAAACCAACACCTCATGCAGGAATAATAACTGAGTTGTTGGAAGCAATCCAGAAGCCAAAACAGCTGGCAGTAATTCATTGTAGGAGTCATACTCGTGGTAGAGATTCAGTCTCTAAAGGAAATCATAGAGCTGATATCACTGCGAAGTATGCAGCTCAGAATGCTCCAATCTATGTGATGAATTTAACATCTATTGATTCTGATGATCTAGAGAAAGCTTATGTAGACTCAGATATTGAGAAATGGAAGGATAAATTTGGAGCTAGGAAAGAACATGGGATATGGATTACTGATACAGGAAGACCATTGTTACCAAAAGATTTGTATACCTATTTGTGTCAAGCCATCCACACAAAAGGTCATTTTGGTACACAAGCTGTTGTGGATTCCATCAGGAGACAATGGGTTGCTCCTGGAATAAGTACTGTTGCAAATAAGGTCTGTAATAGCTGTCCAGTCTGCCAAAAGTTCAATCAAAGTGCATTCAGAAAGAAAGGTTTGGGTGGTAGACCTTTAGCATATTGTCCATTTGAGAGTTTACAGATTTATTATATCTGTATGCCTAAAGCTGGAAGATACAAGTATTGTCTTGTGATAGTCGATAGACTAACTAAATGGCCTGAAGCTTTTCCATCAAATACAAATACAGCTAGTTTTGTGGTGAAAGTGTTACTGAAAGAAATTGTGCCTAGATTTGGTGTACCTTTAACCATAGATTCAGATAAGGGATCTCATTTCACTCAGGATATCCTTAGAAGAGTCTATGAGAATCTAGGAATAACACCTAAATATCATGTTCCATGCCATCCGCAAAGTTCAGGTCAGGTGGAGCGTATGAATAGGGAACTCAAGACTATGGTTGGGAAACTCTGTGCTGAAACTCATCTCAAATGGCCAGAGATTCTTCCCATAGCTTTGTTTTACCTACATACGAGACCAAGAGTGGATCTACATATATCATCGTATGAGATGCTCTTTGGACATGCTCCACTACAAGCAAAAACTTGTAAGGCTGTTTATGCATCACTCTTAGGAGGTGATTGTCAAATTGCTTCATATTTAATTGCTTTACAGCAGAGGCTAAGAGAATTACAAGATATGGGAGTATTAATTCAATCTGGTCCATTGGATTATTCTCTTCATAATTTTCAACCGGGTGATATGGTCTATGTGAAAAATTTTGCCAAAACGTCAGCAACAGAACAAAATTGGGTAGGTCCTTATACAATTGTATTAGTTTCACCATCTTCTGTAAAAGTTTTAGGTAGAGATTCGTGGTATCATTGTTCTCACATTAAATTAGCATATGGAATAGATAATAAAACTGTAGAAATTGTTAATAATGATGAAGAAGGAAAAGAAGAAGAAGAAGAGATTGTGTAATTTGAGATCTTCAGTCAATTAGAGTCTGCAGTCAGAAAGTTCAGTAAGGAGAGGACCATTCCAGTGGAAGAGGACATTCGGATGGAAGAGGATATGGATGAAGAGGATTCAGGATTCAGGATTTATAGACTTTGTATTAAGACTGATGGACTTATGAATTGAACTGATAAAACTTCATTTTCGAGGATTTTCTTAAAGGAGAAGATTAATCATGGACAATTTGGATTAAATGATTTGGAAGTATTTTGGGTAATGTATATAGTATCATTACATACTCATATGCATCCAACATTGCACATAAAATTATCAAGACCTTCGATGGAGAAAAGAAGAAGAGGAAAACCGGAGAGAAGAAGAGAGGATTTCCTAGAGGAATGGAACATCGTGAGAAGAAAGGAGATCTGAAGGAGATCTACAGGAGATCTGGAGTTTGGGTAGGTATCATACATCCATCAGTAACATGTTGCAACACAATATAGCAAAGAAACAACATAACAAATCAGATACATACAACACAAACATGTTAGGATACACTGTGTTCCTTATGGAATGAGACAATGTATAATACTAACAAAATTAGAATTAGCTATAGGATAAGTAAGTACTAACAAGAGATAGTTAGTTACTAACAAAGATTAGCTAGTTATTTAGATAGATGTAGCTAGACTAATACACTAATACATTAGGGTTAGTTTAGAATAGTTTAGTAGAATGATATAGTATTAGATTAGGTTAGAGGATAAGATAAGGTACTAATGTACATTACAGTGCAGATATAACTGACATAACAAAATTGCATTACATGAAGAACATATAACATACTACAGATCACATATTACAAGTAATGTAAATAGTTGTGTAAATAGTATGTATATATTGTAAATTGTATTATAGTGTAAGTATTGTATATATGTAAAGGGTGTACATATGTATATTTGATATGTATATTATGTGTACATACATGTATATATGTGCATAATGCATGTATATTATGTATATATTGAATGTGTATATATGTGTATAAATGTAAATTCTGTGAATACTTTGATGTAATTGAGTTGCAAACATTCAAATGTAGTTTGCATAAGGGAGTTTACTGTTTTGTTTTAATTTTGATGTAAAGACTTATGCAACGTTGTGTTAAAATGTTTTTCCAAAATGGTTTGCATTTATTAGTTGGTAGGATAGTTCTGTATTAGAATAGGAGTTATGTTTGATGTTTGTTTTGACTTTTGTGTTGATATTTCATATTTGCTGTTGATTTTTGTTGGGAATTTTTGCATTGTTACTTGTTTTATGCTTTGAACTATGTAACTGTTCAATGTATTTATCTTTTTACCTATCCTTGTTGAAATCCCTAGTGTAGGGTAGAGTAGGATAGTATTAGACAGAATAGAGTTAGTGTAGGTTGTTTGTTATTTTGGGTTAGAATTTTAGTTTAGTTTGTAGTGCACAAATACCAAAATTTTGGTAATTTTGGCTTTGTACAAAGGGGGGAACTGTTATGAGTAAGATTAGATTAGCTAGTTATTAGGTATTGATTATATATTGATTAGGAAGTACCTAGCAGGAAGGAACTGGAGCTGGGAATTCCAGGTTGGAATGAAGGAGGAGGAAGTCTATGTGTGTTCTGTGTGTGGACTCCATTAGTGGTAGGCAAAAACTGTTGCCAACCTGGGAGAACTCAGAGCAAAGGACACCTTGCATCCTGTTTTCCCCTGGGATCCTGTGTGGTGTGGCATTTAAGGAAAGAACAAGAGAAGAGGACAGTGCTTCAAGCAAAACCCTTACTGCTTAGTTCCTGAGACAACTGTAGCTCCTGGCATCCAGACATCATCAGTGGATTGCAGTGAGAAATCCCAAAGCCACAAAGCCCCAGCTGTACTCAAGCCTGGCAGGTTCCAGGTGTGAGGCAGAAACCCAGAGACTCCAGTATAGCTCCTTGGGCCCTGTTAGTTAGATAGCTAAATTAGTGTAGTGAATAAGTCCTTCCTTGTCCCTTTGGGTTTTGTTATTAGGTGTTAAGATTTTAGAGTAGTCATTCCTATCCCTCCTTTTAGTTGTTTCTAATTAAAACCCAATTTCACCTTGTTACCTTGTCAGTTAATTTAAAGCCTCTGGCCAGAGTGACAGTTGGCTGTTATTTTTCCAGTTGGGAGTGGTGTAGCTGTACAAGACTTCAGTGTCCAGTTTTAGTCTCTCTTACATCCCAGAGAGTGTTCCCACAAACCCCATAGTTGATTTTAATATCCCTGGTGACCCCATTACTTATATTTTCCTACATAAGGGAATAATGGAGTTATGGATACAATACTTACAGAGTCATAGAAGTTTCTTTTATCATCATGGCTTTGTCTTTGATGGTCTGCAATGTGGATTCCTTTGTGTCTGCTGCTCAGGAAATATCAAATTATTCATTTGTTTCTTTAAAAATGTTTTATTATTTCCAAACTTCTTAATTATTCAAGCATTTGTTTTGCATATATTGCTTGGAATTTTTGAACCAAGATGCTTAGACATGTTTGGGATGTTGAATAAATATTTTTATTTATGTAGAAAAATTCACATATGTAAAAAGATTAGAAAAACAGAGCTTTGTAATGTAACACATGCAGTAAACCTGAGGTACCTGGTAGGTGTTTGAGGAGTGTGTATTTTGTTCAGCTCAGTTCAGCTGAGGTGCATTTTTCTGCATTCACCTAATGTTTTTCATAGACGGAATCATGCATAAGTCAACATGGAATGAATGTTATGTTAAAATTGTTCTCTAATATATCAATTACACTGGAACAAATTCACATTTTCCAAATAAATGTTACAGCAGAACTGCTTCTCTCTTTCTCTTTATGTATGTCAATGTATAAATATATTCTTGCAAACAAAATAGTCTATCCATCCAATGTCCTATCATAATGTATACAGCAAACATTAGCATTCTTCATTCACTTGCTTTTTTTGGGGGCTTGCCAATTAAAGTTAGGTCAACTCTGAATATTTTTCATTTAGAAGGAGCTATAGTATTTTGGGACTTGTGATATCACATATTTGCATTTGGAGGACATCCCTATCTACAGATAATCCTTCTCCATTTGGACTCTGCCTCCATGACAGAGATAAATGATTCTGGTGAATATACATCTCTTTGTTTTGTGTATCATATGATGCTAATAATTAGAGAATTATTGAACTAAATTATATCTCTTGTTTATCACAAAACCTTATATATTATTCATATTAACATAAAGATTACATATGTTATCATAAACATGGGATATACTTTACTGGAACAGATTCTTTAAGGTTGTATTTCTGGCATATCAAATAAAATATTTTTATAATCAACAAACAATAAATAGTAGGACTCCATGATAATATCTCTCCTGTATTCAGTTAACTATGTAACTATGAAGATATATTGGTGTGGAATTTTATTTGTGAAGGCCTACTTATTTCTGCCTTTTTTTTTATCAAGGATAAATTTGATTCATAAGTCAATCATTTTCATTAAGATTTTATAAAAGCAAAAAATTAGATAGCTGAATTGGTTACTACTGAAGTCTTTTTGATAGACTTTAAAAAAATAATATTGCTTCTTTTTTTTATTTTTTTAAACCCTTAACTTCTGTGTATTGACTTATAGGTAGAAGATTGGTAAGGGTAGGCAATGGGGGTCAAGTGACTTGCCAGGGTCACACATCTGGGAAGTGTCTGAGGCCAGATTTGAACCTAGGACCTCCTGTCTCTAGGCCTGGCTCTCAATCCACTGAGCTACCCAGCTGCCCCTATTGCTTCTTTTTATAATTCTTCAATTTTTAAGCCCTTTTTCACATGTAATGGAATTAATTCCCAGAATACCCTCAATAATATCACTTCCAGCTTAGATTTCTTCTGAATATACCTGACCTGCTTCATTTGTTTTCCTTCCATTTACCTTATTTATTGATGTTTCCAACTCCTTATACAGCACATCAAAGGCAGACATATAAAGGAGTCTAAATATGGTGGTTTCTCTGTCACTGATAAAGAAAATAATTTATTTTTAGAAGTACTAACAGAATTACTAATCCATTTAAAAATTCTTTTAGGATGATTTTGGGTATTTTATGCGAAGCATTTTGCAAAGTCAGTTTTCCCCAAATGACTTTTTGCTATTTTATGAGGTGATCCTGATAAAAATTTTCTACCATCCTCTGTAAGATTTTGCAAGTGATTTAATATTCTAAACCAGTACTATTCTTGTTTTTGTTGGGAAGGAGTTTAAATGTTTACCTGCTAAGGAATTTTTTGCCCACATCATTGTGGCAATTGCTTTATGTCAGTTAACTTCCATTGGAAACTGTAATTGTTGTTGTTGTTGTTTCTTTTCCCCATTTTCTAGCTTCAAAAATATCATTTGAGTGCATATAATGGAAACCTTTAACATTTCTCTCTCTATTTGCCTGTTAACCTATATCATAAGCTGAAGAGACTTTATATTGGAAACCTTGCTTCTCAAAACTGAAAACAGCCAGTTTACAAGACTAGACTCTGAGGCACTTTGGAATAATTAATGTCTCTTTCCATTCAGTCAACAGAGAACAGGCATTTATTGTGCTTACTATGTGTCAAATGCTGTACTTTCCCTTTCTTAACTGTTTATTTCTAGATTAAGCTATAGATATTTCTAACCTTTCTCTGCCCTTCTACTAGTACTTCCTCTTTTTTACATTCTGTACCCATCTTTCATTTCGCTAATTTTTAAGTGAGATTTCATAGCATTTTATGATGACCCTGAGTGTCATTGTTTAAGCACTCTGGAAACCTTGCAAGTTTCCTCAAATCAGCTTTGTAATTTATGTTTTATGATGGACAGTTTTAATTTATGTTTTTTGATTTGCTAATAATAGTACATTTTGAGGTAGTTAAATAAAAAAATAGAGCCCTTTCAAAATAGTATACCTTTCATATTTACATGTATTTTACTATCAATATGATTTATTTGGGAAAACTTGTATAAGACTTAGAGAACATATATCCATATGTACTTTATTTGGAGAGGGTCTAGACTTTTGGTTTCATTAAGGTAGGAAACTAAGGGTAAGCAGTCTTTCCACTAATAAGATGGAATCAACGTCATTACCTTTTCTGAAGCTTATAGTCTTAAGAGACTTACCTCTGATATGGAATTATTGAATTACTGGTCCAGTACATGTTAGAAGCAGTGTTTGGATCCAGATTTTTCTGTTTCTCCTATATCATACTATATACTGCCTATGATATATATGTATACATAAGTATATAGAAACACTGAGTTATAGGATTAGATCTGGAAGAGATCTCAGAGTCATTGAGTCCAACTTTCTTCTTTTATCATTTACAATGAATCCATTTTAAAATAATTCAGAGTAGGCCTTGCTCTATCCAGATGCCAAAGAAAGATAGATATGGTCAGTGTTAAGGAAATAAATTCTCCAGTGGTGTTTTGCTTATCATTAGTTGCATTTCTAAGGCTAAAGCCATCCATAAAAGATATAGGCCTGAAGCTAGGGTTGGCTCTCCTAGAATGGCCTCCTTCATGCCAAGTGCTATTGGGCTCATAAGAATGTTTTGTTTTTCAGTCCAAACGAGGAGACAGACTCCACATCCTTTTATTTTTCCCTTTCTTGATCTGCTAACCAGTCAATTATAATCCTGGAAGTATTGAAAATGCAGTCTTCAAAAGAGCACATTGTCTACCTCCTAATTAAAATGCTTCAGAATCTAAATGAAAGTCAGGGAGTAAGAAGGAACTGTTAAAATTTTACAGTTTGTTGTAAGGAGCAGACATTTTTCTTGAATACAAATCAGGAAAGACACTTTCAATAATGGTTCCGGGGGGGGGGTTCTAGGCTCATAACTCTGAAAGGGGTCTTTATTTTTTTACATAGGAGTAGTCAAATTTTTTTCCTAATCATTTTCTATCTTTTTTTCTCTTTGATATGTCTTGAACATCAGTGCTTTGTCTTTAGAATATATGGTATTTTTACTCTAAATATTTGTTCTAGTGCAGCTACTTTATTTTAAGTGCCATTTCCACTTCATATAATACATTAGGTAATGAAGGATTATATTCCAAATGTGGTGACCTTTTAAAAATTGATGATGGGAATAAGTCATTATGGAAATGCCGAGAAGCATTCTTTTTTTTTTTTTTTTGTCTTTTTTTTTTCCTTTTAGTTTCATCTATAAATGTTTTTGGAGTGAGATGACTTAATTGGCTCTCCTACTGAATTCTTTTTCAGACTTGTTTTTTCTTTCTTTTTTCTCTCTCTTTCTCATAGTGATAATGTTTGTAATCTTCTACCATCATCCTTTGTAATGTTCTATAAATGAGTTGTGTTCTAAACTAATATTTCTCTTGGCTTCCATATGTTTTTGTTTATGATATTAGATGCTAAGGTGGTTTGGGGGAACTTTGGTCTTCTTGGTATTGTGACTGTCTTATATCAGTTAAAAGTTATGCAAGAAACACTCATGATCAATGTCTGCCATTATCTATTTCTTAGCATTAGCAGAAGGGAATAAACAATTTATATTGTGCCTATCAATCGCCAGGCACTGTGATAAACACTTTCTTTTCTTTTTTTTTTTTAAAGTAAATGTTATTTAATTTGATCCTCACAGCAACCCTGAAAGGTAGGTGCTATTATTATCCCCATTTTAACATTTGAGGAAAACAATGTTAAATGACTTGTCCAGAGTCACACAGCAAGAAGATGTCAGAGGCTGGATTTTAACTCGGGATTTCCAGACTGCAAGTCCAGTGCTAGATCCACAATGCCATCAGCTGCCTCAAGTTAGCAGCAAGTTTGAATAGGTCAGGCTAGAGCTGTTGTAGTTACTTGCTATGGCATCTTTTATTTTTATCTTTTGCTTTAATTTGGCTTTGATTAGAACCTTGGTTCTAACAAGTTTCTACATTTACTGAACAAAGACAACTAATTCAGAAATGCCAGACAGATTAGTATTTAATAATTTCTTTTAAGGTACAATTTAATTTTTTATGTTGCTCATTGCTTAACACTTGTAGGAAAATAATCCTTTTGAATGAATTTTAAGAGTTTTTTTCTCATAAATAATCAAGGTGCACAATGGCTTTTTTTAAAAAAAGATTTTCCTTTACCTCTATGTACTTCTTACTTTCAGTACAATTCAGACCAACAAACATTTAAAAAGTAGTCTGTGTAAGACTATGCTCTGAAGGAAATTATGACTTAAAAATAGTTACACATATAGCTATAATATAAATAAAAGTTTGAAGTTTTAAAAGAGAAAGTTCAGGCAGAATCTAGTAAGAAATTCGAGGAGGGAGGAATCACTTTCATCTTAGTGGAACGTGGTTACAAAAACTTTCATGGAGTAGGTGATGTCTGAGTTTAGGCTGGAAGGAAGGAAGGAATTTAAATAGATGGTCACTGAGGGGAACCATTTCAGGTATGAGGAATGGCATGAGAAAAGACAAAAGGATAGTAAGGGGATAAAATATTATGAAGAGCTGTTGATCTGGAAGTGTTATAGAATATATAGAGGGAAGTAATATAAATTGTTTATTCCCATCTGCTAATACTAATGGACAGGTAGTTTGATTCCATATCACAGAAAGTCAGAGTCTTGAATTTATATTTTACTTGATGGGCAATGGGAAACCAATGAAGATTTTTTTAGGAGTGGTATGATCACAGGGAAAGTTATGAAAACTAAATGGGAATTAATATGGAGGATAGATTGAAGATAGGATACACTGGAAGCAGTAAAAACTACTTATAAAGATATAATAGTCTAGGCAATGAAGTTCTGAATCAGGGTGGTGATAATTTAAAGAGGAGATGGGGCTAGATATGAGATAAATTTGTAGAGATGGAAATTTTGGAATTTGGTAATTTATTGAATATAAGAAGCACAGAGAAGGATGAATTAAATATGGCTTCTAGATTATAGGTCTGAGAAAATAGGAAGTTAGTTAAAATTAGAAAAGTTTTGGTGAAGAGAACATTTATAAGGGAATATGAACTCAGTTTTAGACATGTTCTTTTTGAGTTACCATTGGGACATCTAGAGATGAATTTATGCATTAGGCATTTGGAAATATGAAAGTGGAACTTTGAAGAGATTTGGGGTAAAATACAACATTTTAGAGCCATTACATAGAGGTGCTAATTAAAACAATGGGAGTAGATGAGATCAATGAGTAGGATATGGAAGGAGAAGATATGGCCTAGGTTATAACTTTGGGGTAATATTCATGTTTAAAAGGTTACAAGGATGAGAAACCAGCAAAAGAAACAAGAATAGATCAGAGAAGTAGGTTCACAGTTTAAATTGCCAGGTCAAAGAATATCAAGACAGGATAAAAAAGACCACTGGATTTGATGATAAAGACAACCTTTATGACCTTAATGAGAAAAGTTCCATGAGGGAAATGAGAATAGAACACAGATTATAAAACGTTGAGTGGCAAGTAGAGACAGTAGAATGGGTTACTTTTTCTTGCCATTGACAGGGAAATAGAAGAGAAAGATAAGATTATATCTGGAAACAGGGATAGAATCAAGGGAAGTTTCTTAGATAACATTTAGTGTAATTGACAGCATACTAGAACACAATATAGCTTCTCTTCTCCATAAACTCTATGTGACATGATTCAGGTTGCTCAACTAGTCTATGTTTTTGATTTTCTTTTTGTAGAGTTAAGTAATAAATAAAACAGACACAGGCAACATTATACACAGTTTACAAAAATTAGTAGTTTGCAGAAAATGTTTTGGATTGTACAACATATATTGACCTTGTTGTTCAAACGTAATAATCCTTTCACATTTGTGTAGTGTTTTAAGGTTTATAAAGAGCTTTTCTCATAACAATCTTATGAGATAAGTATTATAAATACTTTCCTTTCTATTTTTCAGATAAAAAACTGAATCTCTGAGAAGTTAAATGACTAGTCTTTGTTGTAAAACTAGTAATCGAGGTAGAATTTGAATTCAGATATCTCCTGATGCCAAGTTCAGCTCTCTTTCCATTGTATCACACTCTTCCTCTTGCCATACTACTTCTCTATGCCAGTGGTTCTCCATTCTTTTCCCAAACACCTTCTACTTACTGTCACTAAAAAAATTATCCATGTATATTTTATAAGTATACACATCCAGTAGTCTTTCTCTCTCTTCCTGAAAATTACTTCTTAGATCCTAAGCCACTGAGCCAGTAATGATCTCACTAATTGTCAGTGCGTATCTGAGATGCTGTGAGGACAATAATATATGTGAGAACACTCTTTACTTTTTGGAGGAAATGTGCTATATAAAGACAATGTTACAGCAGTGTTTCTTTTTTTTATAGATCATAAAAAGAGCAAATAGAGGCTCTTAAAAGCATATTTGAAGCTTCATGGATCTTTGTCAGGAAATGAAGTCTTTTAATGTTTAGAAAAAGAGGAACTTCTTCCCTTTATGATCCAGTAGTAGCATGTCAGCCGCCAGCTTTGAGCACTGATGAGTAATTGATCGGTACCATTTTTCACTAGAAAGCCTTGTTTTGAAACAGTAGTGCAAACAACATAAAGTTTACTGCAGTTCTGCTTCCAACTATTAAATATAAATAACACAATCCCCTAACCTAATATAGCTTAAAAAAGAATATTTTTGAGCCATCATCATCAGAGTTATGTTAGTCACATAGGACTGGGCATTGGTATAATCTCCTACTGTCTATCACCCAACCACTGGTTCAATTCATTTTCTTTTGTATCTTTTGTCATCATGGGATTCCTCCCCTTTCCCCTAACCCTGATATAAGTAGGCCACTCTATTTTAGGTCATGATTATTTTTATTAATGGAACACCAGGAAAGAGGACCATTTCTTAGTGCAGTTGTTGTCCATTTAGTAGTTTGCTAATCCTTTAAGGCAGTGGTTCCCAAACTTTTTTGGCCTACCGCCCCCTTTCCAGAAAAAAATATTACTTAGTGCCCTGAAAATTAATTTTTTTAAATTTTTAATAGCAATTAATAGGAAAGATAAATGCACCTGTGGCCATCACCACCCCCCTGGATTGTTGTAGCACTCACCAGGGGGTGGTGGTGCCCATTTTGGGAATCACTGCTTTAAGGGTTCATGGTGGTCCAAAGGAGTTTACACTAAAACTTTGTTAATACTTTTAACCAGTAATAAAATACATAATATGAATAGTGTGAGTTATTGTTTGTCCTTTATTTTTTTATTTTAAACCCTTAACTTCTGTGTATTGACTTATAGGTGGAAGAGTGGTAAGGGTAGGCAATGGGGGTCAAGTGACTTGCCCAGGGTCACACAGCTGGGAAGTGTCTGAGGCCAGATTTGAACCTAGGACCTCCCGTCTCTAGGCCTGGCTCTCAATCCACTGAGCCACCCAGCTGCCCCTTTGTCCTTTATTTTTGAAAAGGACAAATGACATTCTGAGAGATGTCTTGAATTGTGCATGAATTGTATCTAAGTGAGGCAGAGTTACACAAAGTTGTCAGCCTCACTCTCTCTTCCAAGTCATCCAAGTCCAGTGGTAAGCCAAAGACAGGATGACCTTGGCACCTGTTTGAGCTGCCTTTATGGCTAGTGGAACAAATTGTTCTCATTCACCCATTCTGCCAGGTGAAGTCTTTTCATGGTTGGGGGTGGGGAAGACATCCCCTTAACTCGCTGACAGTTTTGAGGCCTGCTGGTTACTCTCAACCTGGTTTAGCCCATTTGCTGAGATGATTTCAATGGAATATGTTCACTGCTCATGCTGTAGCTTCTTGGAGACTGTAATGGTGAGGCACCAGGGATGTTAATTATTATTATTAAAATGTAACTAAATGGTTTGTGGATTCACACTGGGTTGAAGGAGAGACAGGACCAATCAGGATAGGGAGACCAGGGTTTACTGCCCAGCTTTTAACTGACACAGGAATGGCAGTTGGCCCAACAGTCACCAGCAGGCAAAAGGTAAAGTATATAACAGTTTAATTGGGGAAATAATAATGAAGGATGGGAATAAGGGATTCTACACTTGAAACCTAAGGGCAAACCACAGGGGGCAGAGAAGGACTTAACTACACTATCCTATTGACCTAAGCCAGGCAGGGCCCAAAGGAAGCAGTACTGAAGTCACAGGGAAAACTCCTTCAAACCTGGTTCCAGCCAGGTTTGGTCAGCTCAGCTAAAGGGCCTGATGGTAGCTTTGGGGTCTCACGGTAAATCCAAGGATGGTCACAGGATGCCAAGAGCCAATTCCACCAGGCGATCCAAGGTAGGGAGAGTGAGTTTGCAATTCTGTCCACCAGATCACAAACCACTTCCCCACTTGGTGCTGCTCTGCAGGTCTGTTGTCCACTTGCTGAAAGCCTTCCCCTCTCAGGATCCCAGGGAATCTGGATGCAGTTTTTCCCTAATTCTGAGATCTCCCAGGGTTAGCAACAGTTATGTCCCAACCACTAATGGAGTCTCTCTCAGAGCACAAGCCCCACTTCCTGCTCCTTCATTCTATCTTGGAATCCTTCAGCCCTTCCTGCTAGGTCCAACACTATTACTAAATTAATTGCTAAATAAACCTCACAACA
Source organism: Gracilinanus agilis (assembly GCF_016433145.1). NCBI lineage: Eukaryota > Metazoa > Chordata > Mammalia > Didelphimorphia > Didelphidae > Gracilinanus > Gracilinanus agilis. The sequence continues at coordinate 406,371,553 of NC_058133.1, read as the reverse complement.
AGACATAGATGAGAGGTAGATGAAAGAAAGACAACCAAAGGTGGATGAGCAGCCCCGAAGAGGGCTTGATAAGCCCTCAAACCAGAGTTATTAGTTTTCCTTGAATCCCCTGTATATAAGTAGTGAATAGTGTATAAATTGACAAGACGTTTTTTGTTGAAAGGGATTCAGTGAACAAAAACACTGGAGACCACTGTTTAGTGGACTTAATGTTGTATGGGTACAAAAATGCTCTATTCTGCTAAGTACAGGAAGGAGCTTGAGATGGGTTGCTTTTACAGAAATCGGAACAGGTGTTTCTTTTTAGTTGCCAAGTCAGCTCCCTTGTGAGAATCTCAGATAAGCAGTCCAAATTACATTTAAGGAGAAAATTTGCCAAAGTATAATTACTTTTCATCAGAGTGCCACAAATAATGAAAAGAAAAGAACACTGGAAATATATTGTAGTCTACTTAATCATGGTCATTTTAAAGAGGTATTGGAGAATTCTTTGCTTCAAGACAAATTCTGAAGCTTTGGTGGTAAATTAAACATATTTTCTAAACACTAAATTATGTTTCTCCTAACTCAGTCATTTGGCAAAGAAAAGCAGACGTTGGTCTTTTTAACACTGGAACATCAGTAATAAGGTTTGCAGCTGCCATTTCAACAGGACTTTTTCATCAATTCTTCAATGGTTTCCTATACTCCTTTTTAACTTAAATGAGACCACTTTTCTTTCCTGGCAAGATAAATTTTATCAGGAATTCAAGCTAACAATATTCTTGTAGGTAGACTCTTTTCTCCCTCTAGTGAACCCATTCTTTTCTTAAACTCAGATAATGCTATTAGGTTAGTGGCATTTGTAGACCCTGGGCTCTTCACTACATTAGATAAGAACTAAGCACAATGAAGGAAAAACTCTGAGGTAACAGACTTTCTTTTAACACTCCTGCCAATCAGAGTTCAATACTTTGAAGAGAAAAAGCCTTAGTATAGAAAAACCGATTCTTTCTTTAGAAGAAATCTGCATACTTCAAAGGCAAGAGACATACACTGAACTTTTTTTTACTTTAATTTTGTATATTTGCCCATAGTTACATGTTTCATGTTCTTTCCCTCTCCCCCAAATTCTGCTTACCCCCATTAGCCAATGCATAATTCCACTGGGTTTTATGTATATCATTGATTAAGACCTAATTCCATATTATTGATAGTTGGACTAGAGTTATCATTTAGTGTCTACATCCCCAATAATATCCCCATCAACCCATGTGTTCAAGCAGTTGTTTTTCTTCTGCGTTTCTCCTCCCACAGTTCTTCCTCTGAATGTGGCTAAGTTTTCTTTCTCATAAGTCCCTCAGCCTTGCTCTGGATTCTTGCATTGCTGCTAGTAGAAAAGTCTGTTATGTTTGATTGTACCACACTGTATCAGTCTCTTTGTACAATGGTCTCCTGGATCGGCTCCTTTCACTCTGCATCAATTCCTGGAGGTCATTCCAGTTCACATGGAATTCTTCCAGTTCATTATTCCTTTCAGCACAGTAGTATTCCATCACCAACAGATACCACAATTTGTTCAGCCATTCCCCAATTGAAGGACATTCTCTCATTTTCCAATTTTTTGTCACCACAATGAGCACGGCTATAAATATTTTTGTACAAGTCTTTTTCCTTATTATCTTTTTGGGGTATAAACCAAGAAGTTCTATGACTTGATCAAAAGGCAGATAGTCTTTTAAAGCCCTTTGAGCATAGTTCCAAATTGCCATCCAGAATGGTTGGATCAATTCACAACTCCACCAGCAATGCATTAATGTCCCAATTTTGCCACATCTCCTCCAACATTTATTACTCTCCCCTGCTTTCATTTTAATGCCAATCTTCTAGGTGTGAGGTGATACCTCAGAGTTATTTTGATTTGCATTTCTCTAATTATTAGAGATTTAGAACACTTTCTCATGTGCTTATTGATAGTTTTGATTTCTTTATCTGAAAATTGCCTGTTCATGTCCCTTGCCCATTTATGGATTGGGGGATGACTTGATTTTTTTGTACAATTTATTTAGCTCCTTGTATATTTGAGTAATAAGACCTTTGTCTGAGTTTTTTGTTATAAAATTTTTTCCCAATTTTTTGCTTCCCTTCCAATTTTGGTAGCATTGATTTTGTCTGTACAAAACCTTTTAATTTAATGTAGTCAGAATTATTTATTTTACATTTTGTAATGTTTTCTAACTCTTGTTTTGTTTTAAAATCATTCCTTTCCGAGATCTCACAAGTACACTATTCTGTGCTCACCTAATTTACTTATAGTTTCCTTCTTAATATTCAAGTTGTTCACCCATTCTGAGTTTATCTTGGTATAGGGTGTGAGATGTTGATCTAGACCCAATCTCTCCCATATTGTTTTCCAATTTTCCCAGCAGTTTTTGTCAAACACTGGGTTTTTGTCCCAAAAGCTGGGTCCTTTCGATTTTTCATAGACTGTCTTGCTGAGGTCTTTTATACCTAGTCTATTCCATTGATCCTCCCTTTTGTCTCTTCACTAGAACCATATTGTTTTGATGACTACTGCTTTATAATACAGTTTAAGATCTGGTACTGCTAGGCCACCTTCCTTCATATTTTTTTTCATCATTTCCCTGTATATTCTTGGTCTTTTGTTCTTCCAAATAAACTTTGTTATAGTTTTTTCTCATTTAGTAAAAAAGTTTTTTGGTAATTTGATACGTATAGCACTAAATAAGTAAATTAATTTGGGTAGGATGAGCACTCAATGTTTTTCCAATTGTTTAGATCTGGTTTTAATTGTGTGAAAAGGGTTTCATAGTTGTGTTCATATAATTCCTGTGTTTGTCTTGGTAGATAGATTCCTCAGTATTTTGTATTGTCTAGGGTGATTTAAAATGGAATTTCTCTTTCTAACTCTTCCTACTGTGATGTGTTGGAAATATATAGAAATGCTGATGATTTATGTGCATTTATTTTGTATCCTGTAACTTTGCTAAAGTTGTTGATTGTTTCCACTAACTTTTTAGTTGATTCTCTAGGATTTTTTAAGTAGACCATCATATCATCTGCAAGGAGTGATAGCTTGGTCTCCTCATTGCCTATTTTAATACCTTCAATTTCTTTTTCTTCTCTAATTGCTATTGCTAGTGTTTCCAGTACAATGTTAAATAATAGAGATGACAATGGGCATCCTTGTTTCACACTTGATCTTTTTGGGAATGCTTCTAATTTATCCCCATTGCAGATGATGTTTGTTGATGGTTTTAGATATATACCACTTATTATTTTTGGGAAAGGCCCTCTATTCCTATACTTTCTAGTGTTTTCAGTAGGAATGGGTGTTGTATTTTGTCAAAGGCTTTTTCAGCATCTATTGAGATAATCATGTGGTTTTTGTTGGTTTGCTTGTCAATATGCTCAATTATGTGAATGGTTTTCCTGATGTTGAACCATCCTTGCATTCCTGGTATAAATCCCACCTGATCATAATGAATAACCCTGGTGATCACTAACTGGAGTCTTTTTGCTAGTATTTTTTTGCTAGTATTCTGTTTCTGATTCTTACATTAAGGAGATTGATTTGTAGTTTTCTTTCTCTGTTTTTGATCTACCTGGTTTTGGGATCAGTAACATATTTGCTTCATAAAAGGAGTTTGGTAGAACTCCTTCTTTGCTTATTATGTCAAATAGTTTGTATAGTATTGGAATTAGTTGTTCTTCGAAGGTTTGATAGAGTTCACTTGTGAATCCACTTGGAACTGGGGATTTTTTCTTAGGGAGTTCTTTGATGGCTTGTTCAATTTCATTCTCTGAAATGGGATGATTTAAGTATTCTATTTCTTCTGCTGTTAATCTAGGCAATTTATATTTTTGTAAATATTCATTCATCTCCCCAAAATTGCTATATTTCTTGCCATATAATTGGGCAAAATAGTTTTTAATGATTGCCTTGATTTCCTCTTCATTAGAGATGAGATCTCCATTTTCATCTTTGATACTGTCAGTTTGGTTTTCTTCTTTCCTTTTTTTAGATTGACCAGTACTTTGTCTATTTTATCTGTTTTTTCAGAATACCAGCTTCTAATCTTATTTATTAATTCAATAGTTCTTTTACTTTCAATTTTCTTGATTTCTCCTTTGATTTTTATAATCTCTAATTTGGTCTTTGACTGGGGATTTTTAATTTGTTCCCTTTCTAGTTTTTTGATTTGCATGCCCAGGTCATTGATCTTTGCCCTCCCTAATTTGTTAATACATGCACTCAAGGATATAAATTTCCCTTTGAGTACTGCTTTACCTGCATTCCATAGATTTTGGTAGGATGTCTCACCATTGTCATTCTCTTCAATGAAATTATTGTTTCTATGATTTCTTCTTTAACTAACTGACTTTGGAGAATCATATTATTTAATTTCCAATTAGTTTTTTATTTGCCTGTCCATGTGCCCTTAATGATTATTATTTTCATTGCATTATGATGTGAGGTTACATTTATTATTTCTGCTCTTGCATTTGTTTGCCATGTTTCTATGCCCTATTACATGGTCAATTTTTGTGAATATACCATGTGCAGCTGAAAAGAAGGTGTATTCCTTTTTGTCCCTATTTATTTTTCTCCACATATCTATTAACTCTTAATTTTTCTAGGATTTCATTCACCTCTCTTATCTCTTTCTTATTTATTTTTTGGTTTGATTTATCTAGATCTGAAAGAGGAATATTTAGATCTCCCACGAGTATAGTTTTACTATCCATTTCCTTTTTGAGCTTTGCCAGTTTCTCCTTTAGGAATTTGGATGCTATACCATTTGGTGCATACATGTTGAGTGCTGTTATTTCCTCATTGTCTATAACGCTTTTTATCAGGATGTAATTACCTTCCCTGTCTCTTTTAATCATATCTATTTTTACTTTGCCTTTGTCAGAAATCATGATCACTACTCCTGCCTTCTTTTTCTCAGTTGAATCCCAAAAGATTTTGCTCCAGCCCTTGACCTTAAACCTGTGTATGTCCACCTTCCTCATATGTGTTTCTTGTAGACAACATATGGTAGGATTTTGGTTTCTAATCCACTCTGTTATTTGCTTCTCTTTTATGGGTGAGTTCATTCCATTAACATTCAGAGTTATAATTATCAGCTGTGTATTCCCCAACATTTTGTTATCCTCTCCTAGTTCTACCTCTTCTTCATACGCTATTTCCTTTTAAACCAGTGGTTTGTTTTAAACCAGTCTCATCCCTTGGTTTACTTCCCTTTCCACGCCCTCCCTTTTTATTCCCCTCTTCTTATTTTTTAAGCCTTAATGAATTCCATCCCCATCTCTTCCTCTCCCTTTTTGAATTCCCCACCCCACTGTCCCTCTTGGTTTATCCCTTCTGACTTTGTCTGTAGGGTTAGATAGAATTTGATATCCCTATTCATCTAGCTACTCTTCCGTCTCAGGATTCATTCCGCTGAAGGTAAGGTTTAAATATTACCTATTAATGCTCTCTTCCTCTCTTTCTTATAATAGTATTCATCCCCTCCCCTTACCATGCCCTCTTTGTGTGGTATAGATTATCCTATTTTTCTTATTCCTTCAAGTTTTTCTTTTGTGCCATCTTCTATTCCCCCCAACTCCCTCCCCCATCTCATCTTAGACCATTTAATACTCCAACCTCTTCCTATGACTAATTCTTCTAATTACTAAAATAACGAATACAATTTTTTAGAATTATACATACTATTTCTCCATATGGGAATACAAATAATTTGATCTTATTGAAGCCCTTGAAGAGACAAATTTAAAAATAAGAGTTTTCTTTCTTTCCCCTCTGTTTCTTATTTACCTTTTCATGTTTCTCTTGGTTTTTGTGGTTGGATATCAAACTTTCCATTTAGTCCTGTTCTTTTCTGTGCAAATACTTGGAAATCTTTTATCTTGTTGAATGCCCAAACTTTCCCCTGGAAGTATATAGTCAGTTTTGATGGGTAGGTGATCCTTGGTTGTAGACCCAGTCCTCTTGCCTTTCTGAATATCATATTCCAGGCCTTTCAATCTTTTAGTGTGGAGGCTGCCAGATCCTGTGTAATCCTGATTGGTTCTCCTTGATATCTGAATTGTCTCTTTCTGGCTTCTTGTACATTTTTTCTTTTACTTGGAAGCTCTTGAATTTGGCTGTTATATTCTTGGGGGTTATCTTTTGAGGGTTTAGTGTAGAGGGTGATCTATGGTTCCTTTCAATGCTTCTTTTGCCCTCTTGTTGAAGAACATTGGGGCAGTTTTCTTGGATAATTTCTTGTAGTATGGAGTCCAAATTTCTATTAATTTCTGATTTTTCAGGAAGACCAATGATTCTCAAATTGTCTCTTCTAGACCTGTTTTCTTTATCTGTCAATTTCTCAGTGAGATATTTCATGTTTCCTTCTATTTTATCAGGCTTTTGACTTTTCTTTATTTGTTCTTGCTGTCTTGAGAGATCATTGGCTTTTATTTGCCCAATTTTGATCTTTAGAGACTGGTTTTCTGCTATAATCTTTTGATTTTTGTTTTTGATTTGGTATATCCTGTTTTCCAGCTGTTTAATTTTGGTCTCCAATTTGCTTATCATTTAATTTGATTTTGGGGCATCTTTCTCCAATTGGGAGTTTCTCTTTTTTAACCTGTTAATTTCCTTTTGAGCTATTTCCCACTTGTCTCGCCAAATCTCTTCCATCTTTCTCATGATCTCAGATTTGAACTCTTCAAGAGCTTGTTATCAATTTTCATTTTTTTGGGAAGGTTTGGATGTGATTACTTATTTGTTCTCCTCTGCTGTTTGCTCTGTTGTCTGGATTTTTTCTGTGTAAAATTTGTCGAGCGTTAAAGATTTCTTCTTGATCTTTCACTTCTGGGGTTCTTGTCTCTGGCTTGCCATTATTATTATGCTGTTTTTCTTTCTCAGTTAGAAGTCTGGGTAAGGCAGACAGGCTCTCCCTTTTGAGCTGTAGAGTAGTTTTCATCTGAGTCACGGCATTGTGAGGCCCTCTCAGCTTTATCCTTGCACCCACTGTCAGTCAGTGCTCTTTAGGCTCCTAGTATCTCAAGTCTAACTGTTCTCAGGATCAAGCCTCCTGGTGGTCGCCTTGCTTGCTCCTTTGCATGAGGCTCCTTTAACAGTCTCAGGGCACTACTTCCACAGTCATGCACCCCTCTGCACTGGGTCCCCACCCAAGGTCTGTGCCTGAGCTCAAGGTCTGTGTTCAAAGTCCATGTTCTTTAGCCTCTTCGCATCTTAAGTCTTGTTGCTCTCAGGAGCAGGACCTGGTGATCCTAAGTAGCTGCAAAGAACTTAATGAATACCCAAACTTGCTCTGACTCTTGTGCGCTGGCTTTGGCAATGTAGGTGGTGTGTGTGTATGTGTGTGTGTGTGTGCGTGACTGCTCAGCTTACATTTTAGGGAGAGCTATTTCACTCCCGTATAGCATGGAAGTGCCCAGATCTCACGTACCTTCAATGCTGTGCCCTGTTGTGGGGTCCCTTCATTCATCTGGATTTTGTTTTTATGTCCTGTTGAGGAGTCTTATCTGTGTGGGTTAGGAGAGGTTAAATGTGCTGCTTCTAGTCTGCCGCCATCTTAACCCCTCAGCTTTTGTTTTGATGGGAGCTATTCCCCCCCCTTATAGTGTGGAAGTACCCAAATTCCACGTACCTTCGATACTGCTCCCTATTGTCTGGTCCCTTCTTTCACCTGGATTTGTTTTTTTTTTTTTTTTTCTCCTTTGGAGGTATGCTGGTAGTTGGTTGTGAGGAGAGTTAAGCACCGTGTTCTACTCTGCAGCCATTTTAACCTGGAAGTCCATAAATTGAACTTTTAATGTTCATCGATACAGAATCAGGGCAGGCAAATGTATTTCCATTTTCCCTATCACCTCTGGCTTTCTATCACAACTTTCTCACCTCCGAGGGCCTTACTTTACCTCCGAAACCAAAATTATTATCCAGAATTACTACCTTTCATATCTTTCACAGCTATGCTTTCTACTCATGCACTTGATGAATTTTTACTTTCCATGGTTAGATTGGGAAGATGAGACTAGTTGTCTGCTAATAAAACTCTTTATTTTGTATCTTCTCATCAACAATTCAGAGAATAGGGATATAATGGGAATAGAAATTTTGGGCAGTACTTACCATAGTCACAATAACAAGATATTGATTTCTTTCTAATGGAATCTAGGTAGAATCATAAAACTTTAGGGCCACAAAGGATTTTAGAGGAAACTTTAGACTGTCCACTTCATTTTACAAATGAGGAAACTGAGGCCCAGAGAAAGATTTAGTCAGTATCGTTTAGCCATATAGCATTAACAGAAATAGAACCTAGGTCTTTTGGTGGTCATTCACTGATGTTTCTATTAAACAAAATTGTTGTATGGCTGTGTGTGTAGATATATCTTTCAGAAAGCACTTATCAAGTATTTGCTATATCTCTGGCACTGTACTAATCTATGGGGATGCATAGAAAGCAAAATCATAGTCCCTACCTCAAGGAGCTCACATTCTAATAAGAGAGATAACGTAAATAATTAGGTGCATACAAGGTATATAGAGTAGAAGGAAGGCAATTTGAAAGAAGATACTAGCATTTAGGAGGATATGGAAAGACTTTCTGCAGAAGAATTTGAGCTGAGTCTTAAAAGAAGCCAGAGAAACTAAGAGGTGGGGGTAAAGCGGGATCAAAGATTTTAAATACATTAAAAGAGTTTGCTACTAAAAGATCTTAGAATTATGTTATCACATATTTTTTAAATCAAAGAATCTTTTTGCACAGTAAACAATGACTCCCCAATTTTTCTTGAAAAAAAAATCCCTAACATTATGTATTCATGTTAAATGTGTGCTCTTAGTTTAAATATACAAAATTACATTCCATGTTTAATTTGTGATAGTAGCTTTTACACCAAAACAAAGTAAGATATGTATTTCTGTAACCTTGGTCTGTATTACCAACTCTAGTACCATATTTTCAAGTTTCTGCTGGACATTTTCACTTGGTTGGCTGTTAACATCTCCAAGTCGCTGTATTCCAAGTCAAATGCCTTATTTTTCCTCCAAACCAGCTCTTTCTGCCAAATTCCCTACCAGTAAAAGTGCCTTTTAGTTGAAGTTCATGAGAGTTGACAAATAAAAATATGAACAGATTTCAATTATTAATAGGTATAGAGCACTGTACATAAATTGTAGTAGAGTTGAGAATTTAATTTGTGTAGGATCTTTCCCATACACAATGTAGATTGACACGGATAGCAGTAGAATCAGTCTGATTAAAAGATTGCTTCTGATCTTTTACTTAAAGTCTATGCATTTTCTAGAAATTGTGGTTTCTATCTCATATGTAGCTATCAAAATAATGCTGAGTCTTTTGCTTGTTTCAATACTAGTATGACATTTATTTGTTTATTCATTTATTCCCTACCTACTTATAAAATTATTTTAGGCTCCTTTACAAAATTAAAAATAGGACCACTAAAGATAAAAACAGAAAACAGACCATCCAAGAAGAGCAGAAGGAATAAAAATTACTAGGCATTTGAGATGAGCTAATTACTACTGTTGGGCACAGAATTTGGTTCCAAATTTCCTAAGGCAAAAAAAGGAAACATGATGGGTCCCAAAGTATTCATTGTCTGACAAAAGAAAGCACAAATGTTTCAGTTGAGACAAGCTTTAAAAATTTTTTTTTGGAATTTAACACAAGGAGGAACTTGCTGAGTCCTTGAATAAGGGACAGTGGGTAACACAGTGGACAATATTCTGATCTGTGGTTTTCTCAAAGACACCACAATGCTTTTCATTTGAAGGATTCTTATATCAACCTCCATAAAGAGTAGTGAGTATAATTTTGCCCTAAATCATTATACAGTAAAAAAAATCATTTTTGAAATAATTGAGATAATATATACTTGGTACTTTACTTTTGGTATAGATATCTTGTTTTGGCTAACGTGACAATTGCAGACTTTAGTATAAATTTTTAGATATGAGGTGAGCAAAGTTATTTCATTATAAAAATTTAGAAATCAGGCTAACATTTGAGAATCTTAAGTGTTAATTCACATCAGTATGGGCAACAGGCTGTAATTGTTGCAATGAAGAAAAAACAAGTACTTGTTGATAATACAAGATAATACAAAGATTGGATTACTTAAGTATGGATTAAAAGGTAATTTTATTGATGAAACTCACTTCTAACTTCAAGGCTATACTAAAACCAGAAGAAGTCCAAGCAAAACTATAAGATGTGTTCATTTTCAGCAGATTGTAAATCATTCACCTCTCTCCCCCAAATGATGTCTTATGCTCACTAAGGAATGTTGAACTCTGATAAATACATTGATATGCTGAGAGGCAGAAATGTTCCAGAATTATCAAAATTCCCCAAATGGAGAATCAGATAATGTAAAATCATGGTCTTTATCTAAGAGATGGAGATAAATGTGCTTCAATGACCTTGAAACTTAGATGATTTAAAACCACATTGAAAATATATAGGCCATAGTTATGTGACTCTGGACAAGTCATTTAAATTGTATAGCTCTTACCACTCTTCTGCTTGGGAACCAACACATAGTATTGATTCTAAGACAGAAATTAAGGATTTTAAAAGAAGAAAATATGGAGAATAAAATCAAGACTATATTTGGTAAAAGGTGAAAGATTTATATGCTCTGAAGAGAAACCAGAGTATAAGGCTGTTTTTGGGAAAAATTAACCATTCTTTAAATGTTTGCTTAATAGCCAATATAAGCCAAAAGTTTCATTTCATGGTGAAGAAAGGATATATTTCAAAATCTTATTAGTTCAAATACTATGAAATACTGCCAAATTTTGTGAAACAAATGCTTACAGTGAAAGTATCTATTGCATATTAAAACTTAAGTTAAAAATAAAATCTATTCTATATCAATAAGTTTGTTTATTTTATTTTACTCTGCCCCAGGTAGACCCAAATTATTATCCTCTGAGTTTGTTGAAAGAACTTGTAAGTGTGATTAGGTTTGCTGTTATTTTTCTTTGAAGAATTATGGAGAATGAAAGAGACACTGTGTTTATGGAGAAGGACAAATGTCCCATTTTTATTTTTTTTTATTTAGAATATTTTTCCTTGGTTACATGATTCATGATCCTTCCCCCCACCCCTGAAACTCTTTTCTTCCACCTCCCAGAGCTTACAAACAGTTTCATTGGGTTATACATGAATCATTGTTCAAAACCTATTTCCAGGTCATTCATATTTGTAGTAGAGCAATTTTTTAACATCAAAACCCTAATCATATCCCTATCAAACCACGTTATCGATCATATGTTTTTCTTCTGCATTTCTGTTCCTGCAGTTCTTTCTCTGGATGTGAATAGTGTTCTTTCTCATAAGTTCCTCTTGATTGTCCTGGATCATCGCATTGCTGCTAGTAGAAAAGTCTATTATAATCGATTGTGCCATAATGTATCAGTCTCTGTGTAAAATGTCCCATTTTTCAAGAAGAGGATGATGGTGTATTCTTTAGGTCTTAGGCCAGTGACCTTGACATAAATTTCTGGAAAAATTCTAGAATAAACAATTAAATACATTATTTTGTGGACCTGAAAAGGGAAGCACTCATTACCAAGAGTAAGCCAGCATGAGTTTTAAATCAATTCATCCATAAAACTGCATAATCTTTGATCCAACAATACCATTGCTACATCTGTATCCAAAAAAGATCAAAGAGAAGATAAAAGACATCATTTTTACAAAAAAAATTTATAGGAGCTCCTTTTGTGATGGCAAATAATTGGAAATTGAAGGGTTTTCCATCCATTGGGGAAGGACTGAACAAGTTGTGGTATATAATTTTAGTGGAATGCTATTGTGCCATAAGAAATGAGAAACAGGATGATCACAAAAAACCTGGATAGATTTATATGAAGTGATTACAGAGTGAATTGAGCAGAACTAGGAGAACATGGTACACAATAACAATAGTGTATGATGAATGATTTAACTATTAGCAGTGCAATGAGGGAATAACAGAAATGGGTTGCAAACAGGTAAAAGAGAAGATTTTGCAAAGAGAGGTTTGCTGGACCTGACTGCATGCTAGGAAACTGGTGATGTGAATTCTAGAACTTGGGGAACAGATAATGGTGGACACTAATGGTTACTGGGGGGCTCTTAGACATCCTGTTTCTGGGACTGTCTAGAGCTTCTACTTCTTCTCCATCTCTCTGAAGAGGAGGAGGATTTGGTTTCCTATCTCTGGAGCCAAATACCTTGATCTCTGCTGTTCCTAAATAGAAAAACCTCTCATTGACTTGATATCATTAGTGTTCTTGCAATCTGGAAGTACCTGTGAACTCTGAAGATTTGTGACTAGCAAGCCAGTACAACTGTCGTGGAAGGCCTGAAACCATCTTAGGCCTAACCCTGCTAGGGTTGAACCCTACCATAAAGGGTTCAACCTAAACTACTCTGAAGAACTGTATATCTTATCAAAGTAATTTAGAGGATTCATAGTGCCAGGAAGTCAGGTAGCCAGGGGAAATTTAGACAGACAGAATAAGGCCTAGGGAAGGCCTTGGAAGAAAAATGAAGCAACCCCTATGGGGGGTTGTAGAAGATAGGAATTTAGCTAGACCCCTTGGTGTTAGGGTATCCTACGTCATTAATCCTCCCCTCCCTCAAACTGTGTTTAAAATAAACCCCTGTCCTGTTTTGAACTCTGTCTGCAAGTCTTTGTGCACTGGTCATTGGGACAAGCCCTTCCCTGTGGGTTACCAAGGAACCGCAATCATCAAGAATATTCACATTATTTCATCAGTAATGCAAGGATGCAGGACAAGCCCAAGGGATTCCTGATGAAAAAAAAAAAAGCTATCTGCTATTATAGAAGAAACTGACAGAGTCTAAATGCAGATTGAAGCATGCAATTCTTTACTTCATTTCCTCCATGAATTTTTCTCTATTGTAAGGTGAGAGAGAGGGAGGGAACATGGATTGTAATTGTCAGAAAACTATTATTAAAAATTTTATCAACATGAAAAAAATTAAAAATAAATTTAATTTCAAAAGTTCATGCTGGTCTAATCTCATTTCCATTTTTAACAAAATTGTTGGACAGGCAATTGACAGTATACATGTATTTAAATAAGGAGATTGTTAAAGTCTCTTATAATATCATTATGGGCAACTTGGAGAGATGTGGGCGAGGTTATGATACAGTTAGGTAGATTTAGAACTGGCAGAATGACTAGAGAAATAGATTTTAATTCTATATAAGGAAAAGCATGTGCCAAAAAAGTAGAATATTATTTGGAGAGGTGTGAGTTCTTATTACTGGAAATTTTAAAGCATATTTTGATAGATATCTGTCAGGAAATTTTCTGAGAATGTTTCTTCAACTTTTGGATTGGACTAGATCATCTTTCAGCTTCTTTTTACTTCTGAGATGCTGTGATTTACATAAAACTTGCAACTTCAATAACTTATTCTGTGGGCTGCTTCCTATAAATAAAGAGTATATAAGCTCTTGAGAAAAATCCACCATATTCCAAAGTGGGACTAGCTTTCAAATGATAATTGGCAATGGATGAGTTGGGAAGCAGTTCTCAGGACAGAGGAGGCCATTGTTTTGTCTAAATAATCCTCAGCAGCAGTAGCTTTGACAGTAGGGCTACTTCTCCAATTAGCTACCCTTCCATCATTATCACAACCAAAACCATTAGTAGCACTGTGGCTGCTGATAGATGTGTTTCTTTACACTGTTTTTTGTCCTTTGTTTTCTAAAAGCACCAATATCATGGGGTGATGTCTTGACTTGTGCATGAATTGGATTTAAGTGAGGCAGAGTTGCTCAAATGTCAGCCTCACTTTCTCTTCCAGAGTCACTGGAGTTCAGGAGCAAGACAGAAACCAGGATGACTGGGGATGGCCCAGCCAGGATGCATTGGATGACTTTGGCATAGTCCATGTTGTCCAAGCTCTAGGTGCTCGATAGTGTCTGCTTCCTCTGCCTTCTTGACCATTATAACAAATTGTTCTCATTTGCCCATTCCTCTGGACAAAATCTTAACATGCTTGGAGTAGACATTCTCCTAACTCATCTTTGGGTTTAAGGCCTGTAGGTTACTTTTACAGAGCTATGATTACCCTACAGAGAGTTATGAAGGATAAATTATTAAAAATTTAGTAATAGAACTTCCTTGGTCAGAATTAGATGTGAATGTCTCCTTTGACTTATTTCAGAGGTTATTGTTTAGCATTATAAGATAGTGGCAATAAATGAGTTAAAACTACTTGTTTTACTCTTTGGTTTAAGCACTTATCACTATGGCAATGACCCGTGGGAAAAGAGCCTGTCCAATCTAAATATCCTATTGATGAAGCCTAGGTGCAAATTTTCCTGTCCTGGCATTCAAGCCTCCCAAAATTATTATTTCAGCTGATGTGTGCTTAGATAATAAGTTCTGAACACCATCAGATTTATTTCTGATATGTGAAGAATTGCTATCCAAGTTAGTAAGTGTTTAATACTTAGCTGCCCTCTGGAACATAATAGGTATTTAATAAATGCTTGTTGAATTGAATTGGAATGCTTCACTCCAGGGAGTTTTATGGAGTGATTTTCTTTTTTTTCTCCTCTAAATTTAACTGATGAATGAATTACATTGTTTTCTCTTCAGCTCCAGGTTGCTTTGCATCCTACTTGCAAGGACCATGCATCATATTAGATAATTAATTTATGAAAGATAGATAATAGGAAAAAATGTAAATATGACAAAATTTTCATAAACTCCTAGATGTATTAATATAGACTGAATACTTCTAAATATGAGAAAACAGCACTATTCTTAGGAGAATAGAACTTATAGGACTTAATGACCTCTTAATGGGGGTCAGGGCTTTGATGGATTCCCAAGAACTGTGTATTTAAATTTAGGACTATTGACTTTTCCTGAAGGTCAACTCTTTAGATCTAGATGAATGTCTGGAATTATAATGGAAGATGAGGCACTTCACTTGGTGAAGAAAAGATATTTATCCTCTCTTTTTTGAGGAACAGGCTTCGGATGAGACTCTCCCTCTTCCTTTCTGTTATTCTTCCTCTTTCTTATGTCCAAATCTGGACATGCTCCAAAGATTCTCAAAGGCGCTTCCATGTTTCCCAAATTGGGCATGTCCAGATTAGCCCGAGTTATACTTATAAGCAAGTGCAGCAAAATATGGAATTATGGTAAAGATAATGTCTAAGAAAAATGAATTTACAAACTACAGGTGATTAATATACTTAACTATTGCTCTTGTGGCAACTTGAGAAGCTAATGTTGGTTTTCTTGAAGATCACAGGAAGATGGAATACTATAGGAATTGTAACTTTATGAAGGGCTGAATTAAAGGTAGATATCAACATGTGATGATCTAAGATCCCCTTGGCTTGGCCATTCAACCCTTAGAGGTTTGCCCCTTGGGTCAAGCAAAAGACAAACTGTAATTAAAGCTAGTATCAACTGCATCATCTGACTTCTTGAAGACCCAGAGCAAAAACCTGATAGTTTCCATCATGCCTAGATTCACAGGTACATGTATAGACCCAGCAATAGTTATGTAAAGTAGGAAGACCAAAGTTTGAAACTCAGTTCCATTACTTGTTTCTTGTATAAACTTGTGCCAAGTCATTTAATTTCTCTGACCCTCAGTTTTTTGAACTATGAGTAAGGGAACTAGACTAGATGACCTCTAATGTTCCTTTTAGCTCTATCACTATGACCATATGCTTTTATGCCTAATTTATAAAATTTTGAATTATGTAAGATGACCAAGAAAAACACAATAGTATTTGTAAGGCACTTTGAAAAACTTAAAGTCCTATATGAATTCTAACTATTATTTAGGAATGCTATGTATTTTAATTTTATTCCCATTTACTTAGAATCTGTAAAAGGGTGATGGTTCTTCAGTGCCAAAATAATTATATTTTGTAAAGGTGTCTCTTGTCCAATGTATCAGCTGAAGTCATGTTCAATCTAAAAAAGATGCTTATATTTAAAAATATAAAATAAAATGAATCTCTTACAAAATGAGAGACAGAATTATGAATCTATTCATTACCCAAGACTGTTTTTGTTCCCCAAGCCTCTTTTAATTGAAGAACAAATCTAACTGCTTATTAGAGAGTTTAACTGGTATCATGACCACTAAATAGTGAACTATCATAATTAGATCTAATTGAATTGGATAAACAAACAAATCTAATCCAATGCACTATTCATTGTGTACTCTGTACAGGAAATGAGCTCTTGACAAAATGACAATTAAACCCAATTAAAGGAATGCATGTTTTGTAAACTGAAGTTTTATATATATATATATATATATATACACACAATTGAGACCTTCATTTTATAAAACTTCCATTTACAGCTATGAAATATAGTGAGTCAAACCCTCAGTTTTGGGTACAAAATGAAGCTAAGTTATGAAGTTTGAATAGTTTCATAGGACTAGTCAATTAGTGTTGGAGTTTCTTCATTTCTAAGATGCAGAGTTTAGATTAGAGTCCTTTTATGATCCTAGGATAATATCAGAAGCTCAAGGGGGCAGCTTAAGATATTTTTGCAAATGACAGAATAATTAGGATAACTTTAACTTATGTGCCAACCTCTATGGCAGAGGATGAGAATATAGAGAAAATCTACTATAAAATTAAGTTGGTGTATGCTTTTTTAATACTCAGTGACTTTAGTGTAAATATGAATGTAGGCAAAAAAAAGTTGCAAAACATGGCATAGCATCGAGAAAAAGGTCAGAACCTTGAATATTTTTCAGACTTCTGCTTACATATTACATGTGTTTTCTATGAGAAAAGAGTGTTAAGACGTTTAAAATTTTGTGCTCCACACATTTTTTTCAAAAAAAGGAAATTTACTACATTTTGACAAATAGTTTCAATTTTTTTTAAAAATTTCTAATAAAAAAAAAACCCTTACCTTCTGCCTTAGAAATACTGTGTATTGGTTTTAAGGCATAAGAGTGGAAAGGGCTAGGCAATGGGGGTTAAGTAATTTGCCACAGGTCCCACAGCTAGGAAGTGTCAAAGGCCAAATCTGAACCCAGGGCCTCCATTCATTCAGTCTGGCTCTCAATCCACTGAGTCACCTAGCTGCCCCCTTGACAGATAGTTTGTTGATGTTGGAGTTGTTTAATGTTATAATTATGGGAGGTCTCTTGATCTATTTGAGATGGTAAATTGATGTACAGAGAGAAATAAGATGACCCTTCTCCCTTATAACAGTTGCCCAGGCAGGATCCTTCATGTCTAAGTGGTTTATCCCTTTAGGACCCACCTGGGGTTAATTGATATGTTGATTTGGGCTCTTTTGCTAGGATAACGCCTGCCTCGTATTCTGACTGTGATTTCTCCCTTCCCAAAACAAGCTTGGAAACTGCTTTAGGAAGGTACTTTAAACTTTATATTAAACAAGAAGGATATGGGTAAAGGACTGTGGTATAGGAGACCCTATTTTAATGATTGCTAATAAAATCTCAACTGCTAGCAGATGAAGAATCAATGTAGCTTCCCTCTGGTTCAGTCTGGCCAGGACTAAACCAGAGTAGGTAAACTGCTGGGATATCTTTGACTAATTCAATAGATCTTCAGCCTTTTTTTTTTTTTTTTTTATCCTGGGACTCCATTCTAGGAGCATAGGGCCACAACCAGTAGGCAATGGGACACACAGTCGCTCAGGGTCACCCAGCTGGGAAGTGTCTGATCCCGGACCTGAACCTAGGACCTTTCATCTCTAGGCCTGGCTCTCAATCCACTGAGCTAGCCCAGCTGCCCCTACTTTAGGTTGCAGTTTCTTTAGCAGATGTAGTTTTTACAGGGTGGGGTTGCTAGCCCCACGCCCAACCCTCCTCCTTTTTCATCTGGGCTAGGGACCGTCCTTGGCCCAGGAATGGTAAGGGTGGGCAATAGGGGTCAAGTGACTTGCCCAAGGTCACACAGCTGGAAGTGTCTGAGGCCGGACTTGAACCTAGGACCTCCAGTCTCTAGGCCTGGCTCTCAATCCACTGAGCCACCCAGCTGCCCCTGATCTCCTGATCTTCAGCCTTACAGTTGAGTTATTTCCACCCTTTCCACCCTCTTCTTCGTCTCCTGCTCACTTCCCGGATCCCTCCCGGGCCCTGGGAAACCTAGATATCTAGATGATGAAATTCCTAATATCTAGGGGCAGTAGACACCAAGGTGGTGGTCAGGTACAGGTTGGAATGGTATCTCAAGTACAGAAAGAGTTTGCACAGAGATGTTTGCACCCTCTCACTCCAAGACCAGGATCCACCGATCTCCAGCCTCAGCACAGGTCAAAGACCCAGAATCCCTTCTCAGGATTCTCAACTGCCCTCCTCCTGCCTTTCGCATGACTTCCCTGGGAACATTCCATTCAACTGACTTATTTGTCAATCAAAGGTGATCTTCAAGCTCCCAGAGATTCAATATAACATTAAGCATCAGCTGCCTATTTACAGTCCGACAATTGACTACTTAAAGCTTCTAATCCTTTTGGTTACTAAAGCCATCCTTCATCAAATTACATTTATTTTGTATATATCTACTTATATACATGTTTCTATAGAAAGTAAACTTGAGAACAGGAACTATTTCTATAGGTTTTGTGTTTCCAATTTCTAGCACAATGTTTGGTATATGGAAGGTACTTAATAAATGCTTATTGATTAGGTGAACTAAAATAATCTTTTCCCTTCAATATAATATAATAAAAATATTTATTTTTCTGTATTATAACATGAATATAACTAAATGACAATTTATGCATGGGTTAGGCATTGAGAATACAAGAATAAAAATCAAATAACATTATATGGGGGAAACAACATTTATATACACACATACCCACATATATGCATACAAACAAATTAAATACAATTAATTTGGGTAGAGATAGGAAGGTAAGGCACTAGCAGCTGGGGAACCAGAGAAGGCTTTGTGTAGAAAGTTGCCATCTGACTGAGTTTTAAGGGGAATAAGAGGTTCTAAGAAGCATAAGTAAAGTAAGGGTGCATTCCAGGCATGGAAGAGAATCAGCACAAAACTATTAATGATGGTTCATGGGAGATGGATTGTCATATGATGAGAAATAGAAGGTCAGTTTGAATGAACTATAGAATGGAGGAAGGGGAGTAATGTATAATAAAACTGAAAAGTTAATTTGGGGCCAGGTTGTGAAAGCTTTAACAGCTTAAACAGAGTAGTTTATCTTTGATCTTAGGGGCAATCAGGAACTCTGGGAGTTTTTTGAAAAGAGAAAAGAGATGGTCAGACCTACACTTAAAGAAAAAACAGTTTGATAGCTATGTGGGGGATGGATTCAGAAGGAAGGAACTGTAGGCATGAAGACCAATTAGGAAGGAGTGGAGTAAAATTGCAAGATGAGGGTCTGAACTAAGTTACCATGTAATTAGAGAGAATGGTATATATGGGAGATTGTAAAGGAAGAAATTACAAGGCATCACAATTGATTGGTTCTTTGGGATGAGAGAGAGAGGAATCATGAACAATGATGGGGTTGCAAACTAAGTGAATAGAAGGAGAGTAACATTTTGACAGAAATAGGAAAGTTCTGATGGGGAGTATGCTTTGGATATATTGAGTTGTAGATACAGTTTGGGATATCCATTGGGTAGTTATGTAACAAAAGCTCAGAAGAGAGAGGCTAAGATTGAATATGTGAATTTAGGAGACATCCTCATACATGTGATAATGGGTATTGATGAGATTTCTCATTAAGAGACTGTTGAGTGAAGTAAGAGCTTTGTATATATTTATTTATCTCTAAGTAAGAGCTTTGGAAATATAATTCACAGTTGGGCATACTCAAATGAGTATTGAAATGAATAAGCAAGAGAACCTGAGATGAGCTGTTAAGATAAATAGGAGAACCAAAAGTGTTATGGAAACCTAAGGAGGAGAGAATATTTAAAAGGAAATGATGGTCTATGGTTTTAAAAGTTGTTGTGATGTTAAGATGGGAAGTTTTGGGACAAGGCTATAAGATTTGATAGTTTAGAGATCATTGGTAACTTTGGAGAGAGAAGTTTTAATTGAGTGATGAGATCAGATGGTATGTATCTCATCAAAAGGTTGAGAAATGAATGAAAAAAGTAGTGTAGGGGCAGCTGGGTAGCTCAGTGGAGTGAGAGTCAGGCCTAGAGACAGGAGGTCCTAGGTTCAAAGCCGGCCTCAGCCACTTCCCAGCTGTGTGACCCTGGGCAAGTCACTTGACCCCCATTGCCCACCCTTATCAATCTTCCACCTATGAGACAATATACCGAAGTACAAGGGTTTAAAAAAAAAGTAGTGTAGTCAATGAATATAGATGTCTTTTTCTAGGAATTTTACTATTAAAAAGAGAAGAGATATAGAATGATAGCTTGAGAGGATGATTAGAGCTACTGAGGATGTTTTCAGGATAAAGAAGAATTAGGCATGTTTGTTAGACAGCAGGGAAATAGTAGATAGGAAGAGATTAAAGTTTATCAGGAGAAAGGAAGTTTTGGGGCAGTTTGTTACAGAAGAACTCAAAAGTATATATAGAGGAATTAACCTTGAGGAGAAGGTTCACCTGTTCTTCATGGTCCGGAAGAAAGGAAGAGGTAATAAGTGACAATGACAAGAGGTTTTGAGATGTAAAGAAGTGGTAAAAAGGGAACTAATGGAAAGTGATCTTATTTTCTTTTTCTCAGTTCAATATAAGGTGAGGTCCTCATATAAGAGAAAGAGGGATGATATAGTATTGGATGTTTAAAGAGAAAAAATTGTAAATTAGACTTTGGAGAGAGGGATAGAAAATAAATTAGAGAGGGAGGTAGTCAAGTGGTTCAGTGGATTGAAAACCAGGTTTAGAGATGAGAGGTCCTAAGTTCAAAGCTGGCCTCAGACATATCCTAGCTGTGTGACCCTAGGCAAGTGACTTCACCCCCCCCCCCCCTTGCCTAGCACTAACCACTCTTCTTCCATGGAACCAATAGTATTGATTCTAAGACAGAAATAAAGGTTTAAAAAAAAAGAAAATGAGTTAGGAATAAAAGGATTGTCTAGTTGAGGTTAGGGTTCATGCAACAACAGACAACAAATTTGTAGCAGAATCAGTTACGTGAATTGCAAAATTTCCTCCAATTTCATTTAGTAGCATGTGAGTAGGATTGGAAGAAATGAATGGTTTTGCAAGGCTTGAGCACTGATAGGATGAGGAACAAAAGATTAGAGAGACAGTGAAGAACTGAACTGGTTAACTACAGGGTTGATATTGGGAAAGAGAGAAATATTAGAACAATGGTGACATTTAAAATGAACCTAAAGTAGCAGAAGCAATTAGAGAAGAAAAAGAAATTGAAGGCATTAATATAGGCAATGAGGAGACTCACTCTTTGCAGATGATATGATGATCTACTTAAAAAATCCTAGAGAACCAACTAAAAAGCTAGTAGAAATAATCAACAACTTTAGCAAAGTTGCAGGACACAAAATAAATGCACATAAATCATCAGCATATTTCTATATATTTCCAAACACATCATAGCAGCAAAAGTTAGAAAGTGAAACACCATTTAAAATCATCCTAGAAAATATAAAATTCTAGAAAATATAAAATTCTTAGGAATCTATCTACCAAAACAAACACAGGAATTATACGACCACAACTACAAAACACTTTCTAAACAATTAAAACTAGATCTGAACAATTGGAAAAACATTGATTGATCATGAATAGGACGAGCTAACAATAAAAATGACCATTCTACCCAAATTAATTTACTTATTTAGTGCCATACTTATCAAACTACTAAAAAACTTTTTTACTGAATTAGAAAAAATTATAACAAAGTTCATTTGGAAGAACAAAAGATCAAGAATATCAAGGGAAATAATAAAAAAAATGTGCAGGAAGGTGGCCTAGCAGTACCAGATATTAAACTATACTTTAAAGCAGTGGTTATCAAAACAATATAGTACTGGCTAAGAGACAGAAGGAAGGATCAGTGGAATAGACTTGGGGTAAGCTACCTCAGCAAGACAGTGTATGATAAACCCAAAGAGCTCAACTTTTGGGACAAAACCCCACTTTTTGACCAAAAACTGCTGGGAAAATTGGAAAACAATATGGGAGAGATGAGGTTTAGATCAACATCTCACACCCTATACCATAAATTCAGAATGGGTGAATAACTTGAATATAAAGAAAGAAACTATAAGTAAATTAAGTGAATACAGAATAGTATACTTGTCAGATCTCTGGGAAAGGAAAGATTTTACTGGATTTAAAACTGGATTTTACTGCTGCAGAGCTGAACAAAGTCGTCAGCCTTACTTTCTCTTCCAGAGTCATTGAAGTCCAGGGGCAAGACAAAAGTCAAGATGACTGGTAATGGCTTGGGATGCAGTGGATGACCTTGGCTCTAAGTGCCTCACTTCTGCTGCCTATTGAAACAAATTGTTCTCATCTGCCTATTCTGTTAAGGGAAGTCTTCATATGCTTGGGGTAGGCACCCCCAACTTACTGACGTCTTTGATACCTGTTGGCTACCCTCAGTCTGGTTTAGTTTACCTGCTAAGATGATTTACTGAGGTGTGACCTGTGCATGCTACAGCTTCTTGGAGCCACAGGTAAGCACTGGGTGGCAGGTGGGTTCCAATGGAAGAAAGTGAGTGATGAAAAGAACAAGATTAAGAGTGTGACTATCCCTGTATATAACTGAAGTGGAAAGAAAATAGGTTAGAAATTGGGAGACTGGAGGTATTTGAGGTGATATCAACAAATGGCCTAGCATAAGAGCAGGAGTTCCAGTGAAAGAAAAATAGGTTAGAAATTGGGAGACTGGAGGTATTTGAGGTGATATCAACATGTGGCCTAGCATAAGAGCAGGAGTTCCAGTGAAGAGGAAGTCTGTAAGCCAATTCCTGAATTCCTTGAGAAAGAAAGGAGAATGCCTTTAGGACCTAGACTAATTTCCACTATGATCATGATTAGCTAATACATTTAATCAGCAAATACTTAAGTGCTTACTATATGCTAGACTTTGCCTTGGTTCTAGAGATACAAAGACAAAAATGAAATCTCACTAACTCAAATTATATCTTTTATAGGACTTTAAAAATTTTGTAGGAATCTAAATGTATTTATGAAAATTAGAATGTTATATATATATATACTTTAATCTTTAGCTCTCTAATAAACTAGAAAAGAAATATTTCTTTAACAAAGAAGCTATTAAATATTATTCTCTTAGTAGTGATTCAGCATTAACATGAGTATAATACTAGGAGTCTCTGTGCAGAAAAGTTTAGCATCAACAACTTAACACTTGACATCTGAGGACAAATTTTCAGAAGGAACTATCTGTACTAATGGACTTTGACTTTATTGGAGATTGATTTTCATGTTTCTAATTCTATCCTGATAATGCTGGGTAAATTACAGGGCTGATAGATATTTTCTTTCCCCATTATTTCAGAAGTAGATCAGAGTTTTAATTTTAATTTGAATTGTCTATAAAATATTAACTCTCATATAATGCCATATCATTATTCACTTTGGAAAATTTAGTATTTTTTTTTGCTCTTCAAGACTCCTATGGGTCCTGCAAAGAGCTTCAACTAAATCCCTTCTTTGCCAGTGGTTGAAATAGTGCTGGATTTGTGGCTCAGTAATCTCTTCATCTATTGCCCAATATACTCAAATTTTCCTTTAGCCATTTGATTTCCACCCTCTTATATTGTCACTTATCTTGAATGTATTCCCTTTCACTTTGAGGAGAAGGTTTTCTTTCCCTTGACTATTAGAAACTTTCTTTAAGACGACATGATAAACTGGATGAATCCATTTCAATCTCTTCAAATTTTTCTTGCCTTCTCTTCTTTCCCCTACGATACTTAAAAAAATGCTTGAATATTCATTTTGTTTGAACAATTCAGTTGTATAAGTGAGTACAGCTTTGATTGACCATTTAAGTAGAAAAAGTGGGCTACTGATGAATATATTACGGCTACTCATACCAGAGCTGGAAGCCTGATGATGGAAGATGAATGTTATAGTACCAAGCTGTGATTACCTGGGCCTATAAATCTTCTTTCATTTAAACAAATTAGATGTAATTTGATTTGTAGTCAAGCAAGTAAGGACTCAGACATGTGCACCATCTATTTCTTTTCTCTGATTTTTAGATAAATTGTGATATACTATAATTGTAGCTAGGAATTCTGGTACCTGGTGCAAATTTGGTTAATTAAGGAATTGGAAAACAAAGGACAAGAGGATGGTGCAACCCTGTTGACTGAAGTCATTCTGAGAATCCCCTAGGAGGAGGTAGGAGATGGGGAGTGGAGGTGGTAGATAGTTGAGGTGTTTGGTGATGGGGCCCTCATGATAAAAGGTGGGTTCTCATCCATGTATTTGCATCCTGGGACAAAACCTTGGGCCCCTTGGCTGGGTTATGAATCTAATTAGTAAAATTTTAGTTCTGCTTTAAACCTAGGTTATTTAAGTCACAATTAGCAAAAAAAAAAGATTTAGTTTGATAATTTTTTCCTATAAAGATGCAATTCTTGTTTCATTAGAACTATCACAAAACTTATAACCTACTTATGTTAGCAGGGAACGTGAGAAGGAACACAGGAAACTGGGAAAGAGAGTACTTGGGGAGCAAATTCCAATTATACAGTAGATATAATATATATATGCATATATATATATATTTGTACATATATATATATATATTTTAAACCCTTAACTTCTGTGTATTGACTTATAGGTGGAAGAGTGGTAAGGGTAGGCAATGGGGGTCAAGTGACTTGCCCAGGGTCACACAGCTGGGAAGTGTCTGAGGCCAGATTTGAACCTAGGACCTCCCGTCTCTAGGCCTGGCTCTCAATCCACTGAGCTACCCAGCTGCCCCCTGATATAAAATATTTTTGTTGGTCTTAATGGAATTAAACTAAACTATATTTTTTATTTTAGAACATATTCATTATATATAAAATATTAATTTTAATAACATTTTTATTAAAATTTTTGGACTCTTCTTACATTTTCTCAACAATTCTTTGACTGTTTACCTTCTTGACTAGACATGTTTAAAGGAAGGTAAGGACTTTAATATATAAAGGTAAAAAGATTAGCTAGTGCTGGACAAATTTATTAACTGTGATAATTAATTTGTTGTTGCTGTTTAGTCATTTCATTTGTGTTGGACCCTTTGTGATCCCATTTGAGATTTTCTTGGCAAATATACTGGAGTGGTTTGCCATTTCTTTAACCAACTCATTTTGTTACAGAGGAGGAAAGTGATCCAAACAAGGTTAAGTATCTTGCCTAGGGTCACACAGCTACTAAGTGACTGAGGCCAGATTTGAACTCATGAAAATGAGTCTTCCTGATTCTAAACTAGTTCTCTATCAACTGCATCACTGAAATGCCTAATGCCCCTGATAATCAATTTGCTCATTTCCTAATACATTGTTATTAACAGTCATACCAGTTCTAAGGATATAAATCTACATTTTAAAAGTTCAAAATGAAACTTGTTTAGCCATTTCCCAATTGATAGGTATCCTCTCAATCTCCAGTACTTTGCTACCACAAAAAGAGCTGCTATAAATATTTTAGAACAAATAGGTTGTTTTCTGTTTTCCCTGATCACCTTAGGAAACAGACATAATAGTGGTATCGCTGAGTCAAAGGGTATATACATACAGTTCTATAACACTTGGGGCACAATTCCAAATTACTCTTCAAAATGGTTGGATCAATTCATAGTCCCACCAACAGTGTATTAGTATCAGAATGGATTGTTTTAATTTGCTTTTCTAATCTTTTGTATAACTTTTCTCAGAAAATATTTTAATGAATAGTTAATAACTACCTTGTCACAAATTTATGATCAAAGGTTTTAATCTCTGTTGTATCAAGACACTATAGCCTCTGACATATCTTTCTATTAAAAATTTTAAGTGAAAACTTAAAAAATTTGATTCAAATAGAAAATCTTACCTGAGTAGTACCAAAAGGTTAACACAATTCCTTCCAAAGATCAAAATACTGAAAACAAACATTTAATGGCTTGAAATCATATCATTATTTAGAAAGGACATTGTAAATCTTATTCTAATACTTCATTACTATTAGACATCATATTAAAATAGGACATATTGTATAAAATTTTTCTGGCTCCTTAAGGAAAATTCAGTAAATTGTAGCTATCCAAACAAGCCCTTTCAGCATTTATATATAATAATGTAGTTGCAAGGATGGGATTCGTGCAAGGGGGGATGGGACACAAGGAGCCAGAGAAGTTGTTGCTGACAGTTGGTGACAGTTGCTGGCTGTTGAGACCAGAGAGAATTATGGGGAATGTCTCCAAGGAAGAAGGAGAGGAGAGGGCTTCTGGCAGAGGACTGGGAGGAGAGAGGAGGAGGATATCCCAGCTCGAATCCAGTTCTGAGGGCTTCCTGAAGATCTTCTTTGGAAATTGAAACCCTAAATCCCTGGTCAACAGTATCCCATCATTTCTCACCCAGCAAGACTTCAATAAACGAGTGGGCTAAGTTTTTGGACTCCATTTTGGGAGTGATCTCTTAGTCTCCTCCCATTACCCAACCTTACTGAGAGACCTTTTCCGGTCTAACTTACAGTTATAGAAAAGGATAGAAATAGGAAATAGAAATTGAAACAGAAGCAGAAGGGGCAAGGGGAGACACTTAGGAGTGAGAACCCCAAAGGTTCCCATCTGAGTGACAGACCCCATAGAAATAGAGAAGAGGACACCCCAAATCCCTTTGTCCTTCACCCCTTTCCCCTGAATTGTGAATAATAAAGGCCATTAATTAGTCAGATAGCATTCCAGAGGGCCTGAGAGACAACAAGGGAGAAAGGAACCACAGCTTGGTTTGGCTGCCTCCATCTTGGAGCCAGACCACCTTCTGTGAACTTGACTGACCTTAGGGGAGGCTTGTGTGAACCCCACCCTCATTCAGAATCAGATTGGGGTACTACATACCTCATCTTATAGGGAAGCCCTGCCTCCAACTCCTGAGGGGCAGGTCACCCAGTTTCAGGGTGACACCCCCTCAAAATCTCCCAGTAAGTGCATATTTGGCGGGAGGGGAGAGCTAGAAGAGAGTCACACTTCATAGACTCTCTCTCCCTTCTATCAAACTTTGGTTACTGGCTCTTTTTATTATTATCCTTTCCAAACAAGCCCCAAACCCCTTTCAGCATTTACAGATAATGATGTAGTTGCGAATATAGCCTGAATTAATTAGCCTCAAGATAGTTCCTACTAAATATCTCCATTTGTTGAGTTTCTAGAATGTATGTAAACATGTGCACAAATATATATGCATATAATTCATATACATTGTATGCAGAGTATTCTTGATAAAATAACAAATTATTAATCATTTTATATTCAGAAAAATTTAGTTGCTCTTTTGATTATAATATTCTTGGACCTGAAATAAATTGTATTAGCTAGTTGTGATAGTTCAGCATTGGACCCTAAATCATAAAACCTGGGGTATTGTCCTGCTAGATTTTTAAACTCTCTGAGAGGAGAGAATGTTTTATCTAAGTTTTAGATCTCCCTTAGAGTCTATTAAAATGCTCTATGTACAATAGTTCCTTAATAAATGCTTGTTGTTGTTCTGCTTCCTGATAGGTTTGGAACTTTGGGCCAATCACTTAAATTCTCTTTGCCTTAGTTTTCTTGTCTGTAAAATATAAACAGTAATGATACCTACACCATTTGCCTCTAATATATAAAACCATTTATAATTTTAAAATCCTACATAAATGTCAATTATGTAGAAATGTTAAGGAATCAATTATAAACTTTATTATTGTTAATGAGGAGAAAGGTGGTGATTGAATGAAAAACCTTAGCAGTTCTTTAGAAGTATTAGTGGGTCATCTTAAGGACTTATTATCTTCTATTATTTATGGCGTATAGGGAGAATTTTGTATTGATTTACATTGTGTATAACTTATATAGAGCATGCATTTATATATTTGACTGTCTTTGTATTGTTAAAGACTCACAGATCTTGCACAAGAAACTATAGATTATATGGAGGATGCGAGGTATTATCATCACTGAAGCAAAAAGCTTCAGAACACCACAGATTTAGGAAGTAAATGACTAATTTAGAAGATAGCATCAGAAGATGTGATTTGAGTTTTTTGGAAGATGACTGTTTAAAATATAGGAATGTCAGGCTTCTCACTAAGCACAGAATATATTTAATAATAGCGTGTAAGAATACGTTTGTCTGGAGTCTTGCAAGTCTAATCAGAAGGGCTTTAAACTGAAAAGGAAGAGGGCAGAAAAAATTGCTTATAAATATCTACCAAGCTAGTTACTACAAACTAGAACAATTTCAGTAGTTATTGGAGCTACAGGTAGAGATTCTACTAACGATACCACTTTTAATTGTAAGATGGGTTACAATGGTCATATAAATCATTGGCCAAGAAGAGGACCACCCTCAAAATGAATCTCTCTACTATAGATTTTATTTTTACTATTACAATGTAGCTAGTTGCTAAGGGGGGAAATTGGGATAGTGATCTCATTCCATTTTAGAATTTGTGATAAAGAAGGAGAAGACAGTTGGGGAAAGTCTGATATGCTCTTTAGACCTAAGGATAGCAGATTTCAAAAAGCTCAGAGAAAGGATAAGGAGGATACTGTGAACCAAACTCTACAGAGATTTTAGCTCAGAAGGGCAGGGAATATCTTAAGAATGAAATCCAGAAGGCACAAAGAGAAATAATTCCTATAATGTGAGAAAGAGGGAGTTGTGAAAGACAGTTATGGATGCATAAGGACCTTATCAACTAAGATTTTTAAAAGATATACAGAAAATAAATGCATAATGACTTTAGAGGAACTAGGAAATCAATATATAGAAAACACAATATACTGCCTTATATTACTCCCACAATGTGCTGCTTTCATGCCTATGTGTGTTGAACAGAATTGAAGAAAATTCTGGCTTACCACTAGTGGACTTTGTTTACTAAAAATTAATGTTCATAATCTCTGTTGAGCCCTCACTACAGCAAGGGAATCCTTTTACACCTTCCTAATCAGCTCAATATCTCACTCATCACAGGTGCAAATTCAAACCTTTCATCCCACTTCAAGCCCTCCACCATCTCCTACACTTCTCAGCTTAGAACCTTGCCTCATATTTTTTAAAAAATTGACTCTTTTCTCCTTCTCCTCTCATCTTATAACACTAGATATCTTCCCTTATATTCTTCTATGTCCTTCGGTCAGATGAAGCAGTGACCAACTTCTATGCTAAAGCAAAATTTTATATATATTTAGTGTGACCTTTCCCTTATCACCTACCCCTTAATCTCACTATTAAACTGTTTTTATACTTCCTGTGTCTTATTTTACCTCAAGAAAGAGCCCACGGTAAGATAACTTTCAAACCCTGAATTTCCCTGGTTAGAGTAGTGGCCCAGTAACTGCCAACTATCAGTTACCAGCCTGTGCGTGTGTACTCTGTCATTACCCATTTTCCACATCCCTTGTGTAGGTTTCCAGTGTATCATGTGAGTCCTATCACTTGTGGGTTTGTGGGTGTGGTCCTGATTGTGTTTGGCATCCTTTTGTTTCACTTGTTACCCCAGTTACTTATTTCAAATGTAATACCATTGTGAAATGACAAGCTATTCACAAGAAAACCTGGAAAGACATATGAAGTGATGCAAAGTGAACTGAGCAGAACCAGGAGAATGTTGTATACAATAATAACAATAATATATGATATTCAACTCTGTTTGACTTACTATTATCAACAAGGCAAGAATTCAAAACAATTCCAAAGGATTCATTATGAAAAAGGATATTGATTGCCATAGAAAGAACAGATGGAGTCTGAATACTGGCTGAAACATTCTACATACTTCATTTTATTTCCTCCATGAATTTTTCTCTAGTGTAAACAATATGTATTTGGTTTCACAATATGGTAACTATCCAAATATGTATTGTATGATAATATTTCTATACCTATATTATATTACCTGCCCCTGTCTTCTGAGAGATGGGGGAAGGGCATGAGAGAAGAGAAAAAAAAGAATGAGACAATTTTGGATATAACTAAAATGAGAATTTGTTTCTCTTGGATGAGTATTTATTATAATTTATTACATATTTACAACAAATCATAAGTATTATATTGTTATATTACATGTTATATTATGTTATATGTAAAAAAATTAAAAAACCCACATTTGATTTGAACATTCTGTCACATTTTCTTCTTTTTGTGGATAATTCTTTTGAGAAAGCCATCTATATAACCAGTGCTTCTACCTTCTCCTTTCACTTTCTTCTCAACCTTCTAACTTCATAATTCAACTAAAAGTGCTTTTTTTTTTTTTCAAAATTTTCAGTGATTCCTCAACTACCAGTTCTAATGGCAGGAGAAGGAAATGGCATAGAATTCTGGTATTTTTGCTAAGAAAATCCGAAATGGAGTGACAAAGAGTTGGATGTGACTGAAATGACTGAACAAAAAATGGACTTTTTTAAGGAGTGATTAGGTGACATATTGGATAGAGTGCTGCGCCTAGAGTCAGGAGAACCCCAATTCAAATCTAGCTTCAGACACTAGCTATGTAACCAAGGGTAAGTCGCTTAACCCCTTTTGTCTCAGTTTCCTCATTTGTAAAATGAGCTAGAGAAGGAAGTGGTAAACCACCCCAGTATTTCTGCCAAGAAAACCCCAAATGGGGCCACAAAGAGTCAGACATGACTGAAAAGACTGAACAGTAACAGCAACAAGGGAATAGCCTTTTATCAGTCTTCATCATTCTTGACCTGTCTGTGTCCTTTAACAGTATCATTCACCAGACTCTTCTTCTGATACTCTCTTTTCTCTAGACTTTCCTAACACTCCTCTCTTTCTTAGTGTTCTTTAACAAAGATCTAGTTTGCAATCATTAATGGTAGGTGTCCCCCAGGGCTCTGTCCTAGGCTCTCTTTTCTTCTCTCTCTATTGTTTCTCTTGATCCCTTTCAGTTCCCTAGATTTCAACTATCATTTTTCTGAAAATGATTTTTAGATCTTTTTGTCCAGATCTGGTGTAAGCCCTCATCATCTTCCTGGACTGTTGTATAGTCAACTAACACTAATTCTGGTTGGTCTCTTTACCTCACCTCTATCACCACTTTAAACTATTCAGATGTCAAAGTTCATATCTGACCACATCATAGTTACACTTAAAGAATTCCATTGGCTCTCCATTACCTCAAGGATCAAATATAAAACCCTACATTTGTCTTTTTAAACTCTTCACAACCAGGCCCCTTCTTCCTTTTCCAATTTTCTTCAGTTTACTTCTGTTTACACATGTAGTTTCACAGCCTACTTGTTGTTCCTTAAACAGGAAACTTAATTTCTTAACTCCATATTTTTCAGTGTCTATTTTTCATTCCCAGAATGCTTTTCTAAAGGCTTCCTGGTTTCCCTGCCTTCCTTCCAGATTCAGCTCAAATACCACTTTCTTTAAGAAATCTCTATTGGTTCTTCCTCTTTCAACTTGCATCCCCTTTCTATTCCACACCCCACCAAGGTTACCTTTTATCTACTCGATACATATTTTGTATGTATAGAATTGTTTGATTGTTACTTTAATTGGAATGTGAACTCCTTGATGACAAGGATTATTTTTGCCTCCTTCTGCATCTCTGGTACTTAGTCCAGTGCTTGGCATATAGTAGGAGCCTAATAAATGCTTGTTGATTGAATTGCTACAACAATGAAAATGGAAAAGTCAGTGAAAGAGAGAAAGAGAGGGAGAGGGAGAGAAACCTGAACACCAAAATTATAATGACCAAATATGATAACTCTAGGGATGAGTTGAAAAAATGTACCTATTTGGCATTCTTTGCAGAGATGGGGGACAATTAGGGTGGAATATATATTGTCAAACCACATTGACATATTATTTTATTTTAATGAATATTTTTTCTCTATTTAAATTTTTTTTATTCTTTGTTAACAAGGAACATCTTGCTGTGTAAGGGAGGAACTATGGATATATTAAAAATGAGTGGAATTTAAAAACAAAATTATCAATTAAAATATCTTGAAGATAGAAGCAGGATTAGACATGAAGGATAAGTTCAAAAGTATGAGATACTGTTTTAAGAATAGTGTTAAGAATTCTTAAACTCAGAATGGGCCAAAGCAGATTAAGAAGAGATAAGAAACAACAATATTGTTTATTTATTTTTATCTATATTAGAGAAAGAGGAAGATCAAAGAAGGGATAAGACAGTTTAAGGATGTATAGAATAATGATAAATGATGACAGAAAGATTACTGCTTACCTTTTATTTTGCATATCTTTTCTCTATGAAAGAAATGGTTTTTATATTTTTGAAGTTAGAATAAAAATGGTTGATTTTGAATTTATACTCAAGATAACTATGCACTTTCCTCTTTATGATTCAATTCAGTTCAAGCATTCAAAAAGTATTTAGTATCTGTAAAACACTATTAAGTCCCAAAGGGTCAAAGACAAAAGAGAAAACAATCTGTGCCCTTAAGAAACATCTCTTAGTTTTGAGTTGCAGATGAACTCCATTTCCATTATCAACCTGAAAAACATACAGAACTACTAAAGTAGTTATAAACACAAATTTTTAATTTTGGCAAAAGAGAATATAATAAAGAAATACTAAATAGTACTATCATACTGGGAGGATTATAAATCTCTGAGACTTTCCACTGTCTGGGATGGGGTGCTTGTATAGATTTTTAGAAAAAGGGAGGATCAACAGTCTGCTTACATAAATTCACTGAAGCTTGGGAAAGAAATGACAGCCATAGTCATAGATGCTTGGGTGATTGATATGTATTTAAGGCTTTTAGTTGTCTATAAGTAATCTTGGCTAGAGGGATTTGGAAGATAACCAAGAGTTTATTGATTTCTTTAAACTCAGTTCTTGAGAAAAAGGCAAACCCAATTCATAGTTAATTTGATTTTTGTCAGTGTGTTTTAACATAGAACAGTCTGAGAAATAGTTGATCTAGAGATTCCATGAAAACAATGTTGTCACTATTTAACAAGATAACTGGCAGATGCTATGACTGAGTCACCATTAGTTTTCTTAGAAACATCTTTGAATACAGGTGAACTATCACAGGATTGGATGAGGTTAAATGGCATGATTAAACTATAAATTAGCATTTTCAATTTAGAATCCTCAAAAGCATCTGGAATATATTATTAAAGAGATGATACCTGGCCATCTAGGTAAGGAAGTGGTTATCACAAGGAGTCTTCAAGACTTCCAAAGAGAAGCAATCATACTAGTATAACTAAATGTTTTGACAGCATTGCTAGACTGGCAGTTTAGAAGAATGTAGATATAGTTACTTAGACTTTATCAAAGTATTTGACACAGTCTTCTATGCTATTTTGGTAGATCAAATGGAAATAGTACAGTTAGGTATATTTGAATCTAATTGAATAGCCATAGTTGGAGTAATTATTAATGATTCAATGCCAATTTGGAAGGAAGTCTCTAATGGATTGCTCCAGAGACCTACATTTGACCCTGTCCTATTTTATCGTTTTTAGAAATTATTTCTATAAAAACCACAGATGGCATGCTTATCAAATTAGCAGACAGTTCATCGTTGAGAAAGATAGCTAATATCTTGTATGAACAGAGAATTCCAAAAGATCATAAGGTACTGAACTGAAAAAGCATTTTATTAATTGTTTACTATGTACCAAGTATAGAGGGCTGGGAATACAAATACAAAACTGAAAAGTCCTTGTGCTTAAAGGGTTTATATTCTAATGGAGAAGACATCAAAGAAGGGAGATTTCTAGTTGTTCTCAGAAAACATATGGTAATAGATTGAGACTCCCCATCCAGGTAGAGCAGATTTTATCTTGGTTTATTGTTCCAAATTATGTTTAGAATAATTATGGGAAAAGCAAACCAGCAAGGAGTTTGGTGAGAAGGAGATGGATAGAAAGTCAATAGAAGTAGAATGTTTGAGGCTTTCCTAAAGTAGTGGTCAAGGAGAGACAGTCATCATCAATCAGGATAGCTCACTAGGGTAGAAGTTTCTTTGAGGTGTTGGCAATAAGGAAATAAAGAGTGAAATAACATGAAATTTGATAAGTTTAAATGAAAAATCTTACATGCTTTTATTTGAGAAATCACTTTTAATAATATAGTATTGAGAAAAGATGGCTAGATAGCAGTTCATCTGAAACAGGTTTGGAGTTTTTAATAAATTGCCTTTTTAAGGTATCAACTTCTTCAGTATTTTTTTATAACTTCTTTATCAAGCTATTGACTCTTTTTCATGATTTTTCTTTATTATTCTCATTTCTTTTTCTCAAATTTCTTCTACCTCTCTTCTTTGATTTTAAGAATTCTTTTTGAGCTCCCCCAGTAATTCTTTTTGGGACTAAGAACAATTTCTATTTTTATTGGAAGCTTTGAATGCAGTTTGTTGTCTTTTGAGTTTGTATTTTGTCTTCCCTGTCACCAAAATAATTTTTTTCCTTTTTTTTGTTTGTTCATTTTCCAGTCTTTTTCTTTTCTTTTAATGTAAAAAATGGTTACTTGGGCTCTGTAAATGTGGTAAAGGGAGCATTGTTCTACCTTTCAGGTTCTTTGTGTTGTTTCTTTCAGAGCTGGCTCTGGGGATCTATCTGCTTTCAGTTCTTTCAAGGTGGTTTGACTGAAGAAGTATGTTTAATTCTCTCCCAGCTTGTGCTGCGAGTAACCACAAGAACTCTTTTCCTCCTTGGAAGTGTGATCCTGTGGACACAAGTGCAAGTGTATGCTAGTGTTCCTCTTCACTCTGAGACAGTGACCAAAGACTGTTATCTGGATCTGTCTGTGGACAATATGCCAAGAGTCTTGTGCCCAGAGCCAGCAAAGGGACCCCTGTAATCTACTTCTGAGCAGTTGTCTGATTTCTCTTACCATCTGTGGCTGAGAGCTCCAGAAGCTTTTTTTTTTTTAAACATTTATTAATATTCATTTTTAACATGGTTACATGATTCATGCTCCACCTTTCCCCTTCAACCACCCCCCCCCCCGCACCCCTCCCCCCACCCTTGGCCAATGCGCATTTCCACTAGTTTTGTCATGTGTCCTTGATCAAGACCAATTTCCAAATTGTTGGTAGTTGCATTGGTGTGGTAGTTTCGAGTCTACACCCTCAATCATGTCCACCCCGACCCATGCGTTCAAGCAGTTGTTTTTCTTATATGTTTCCTCTCCTGCTGTCCTTCCTCTGAGTGTGGGTAGCGTCTTTACCATAAATCCCTCAGAATTGTCCTGGGCCATTGTATTGCTGCTGGTACAGAGGTCCATTACATTCAATTTTACCACAGTATATCAGTCTCTGTGTATAGAGTTCTTCTGGCTCTGCTCCTTTCGCTCTGCATCTGTTCCCGGAGGTCTCTCCAGTTCGCCTGGAACTTCTCCAGTTTATTATTCCTTTTAGCACAATAGTATTCCATCACCCGCTTATACCACAGTTTGTTCAGCCATTCCCCAATTGAAGGACATACCCTCCTTTTCCAATTTGTTGCCACCACAAAAAGCTCAGCTATGAATATTTTCGTACAAGTCTGTTTATCTATGATTTCTTTGGGGTACAAACCCAGCAATGGTATGACTGGATCAGAGGGCAGGCATTCTTTTATAGCCCTTTGAGCGTGATTCCAAATTGCCAGCCAGAATGGCTGGATCAGTTCACAACTCCACCAGCAATGCATTAATGTCCCAATTTTGCCACATCCCCTCCAACATTCATTACTCTCCCCTTCTTTCATTTTAGCCAATCTGCTAGGTGTGAGGTGATACCTCAGAGTTGTTTTGATTTGCATTTCTCTAATTATTAGAGATTTGGAACACTTTCTCATGTGCCTTATTGATACTTTTGATTTCTTTACCTGAAAATTGCCTATTCATGTCTCTTGCCCATTTATCAATTGGGGAATGGCTTGATGTTTTATAAAATTGCTTTAACTCCTTGTATATTTGAGTGATTAGACCCCTGTCAGAGTTTTTCGTTATAAAGATTTTTTCCCAATTTGTTGTTTCCCTTCTGATTTTGACTATATTGTTTTTGTTTGTACAAAAACTTTTTAGTTTAAAATAATCAAAGCCATTTAATTTACATTTTGTAATTTTCTCTAACTCTTGCTTGGTTTTAAAGTCTTTCCTTTCCCATAGATCTGACAGGTATACTATTCTGCGTTCACTTAACATGTTTATAGTTTCCCTCTTTATATTCAAGTCGTTCACCCATTCTGAATTTATCTTGGTGTAGGGTGTGAGATGTTGATCTAGACCTAATCTCTCCCATATTGTTTTCCAAATTTCCCAGCAGTTTTTGTCAAATAGTGGATTCATGTCCCAAAAGTTGGGCTCTTTGGGTTTATCATACACTGTCTTGCTGATGTCATTTATCCCCAGTCTATCCCATTGATCCTCCTCTCTATCTCTTAGCCAGTACCATATTGTTTTGATGACTACTGCTTTATAGTATAGTTTAATATCTGGTACTACCAGGTCCCCTTCCTTCACATTTTTTTCATTATTTCCCTTGATATTCTTGATCCTTTTGT